>NW_026652276.1:152678291-153027465 GCF_009828535.3 Hylobates moloch | reverse complement strand
TCAGGAAACAACAGGTGCTGGAGAGGATGTGGAGAAATAGGAACACTTTTACACTGTTGGTGGGACTGTAAACTAGTTCAACCATTGTGGAAGTCAGTGTGGCGATTCCTCAGGGATCTAGAACTAGAAATACCATTTGACCCAGCCATCCCATTACTGGGTATATACCCAAAGGACTATAAATCATGCTGCTATAAAGACACATGCACACGTATGTTTATTGCGGCACTATTCACAATAGCAAAGACTTGGAACCAACCCAAATGTCCCACAATGATAGACTGGATTAAGAAAATGTGGCACATATACACCACAGAATACTATGCAGCCATAAAAAATGATGAGTTCATGTCCTTTGTAGGGACATGGATGAAACTGGAAACCATCATTCTCAGTAAACTATCGCAAGGACAAAAAACCAAACACCACATGTTCCCACTCATAGGTGGGAATTGAACAATGAGAACACATGGACACAGAAAGGGGAACATCACACTCTGGTGACAGTTGTGGGGTGGGGGGGAGGGGGAGGGACAGCATTAGGAGATATACCTAATGCTAAATGATGAGTTAATGGGTGCAGCACACCAGCATGGCACATGGATACATATGTAACAAACCTGCACATTGTGCACATGTACCCTATTAAAGTATTAAAGTATAATAATAATAAAAAAATTCTCATAAATCTTTTACAAATTTTAAAAAAAAAAAAACAAAAACGTATAAAACTGCTTTGGTAACTTTCTTATTTGTATGTCTCCTAGATCTGCAGTCATAGGAACAAAAGGAAACGTAGAATTCAGGCTAAGGGAGAGGGTAAGAGAGTGCCTCTGCTTTATCCCATGGCTTCTCCATGGCTTGGTTTTTGCAGGTCTGCCAATTAGTGCCATCCTTTCCAATGTCCCCATCCAATTAAAATACTGACTAAGGTAGCACTGCTTTCAAAAGTTCTATATCCCACTATATTATAAGTAAGTGAAATGACAGTTTAGTGGGGAAGAAATAAGAGAAAATGGATAGGCTAAAACGATACACACTCCTCACCATGCTGCCACACTTAATATGCTCCTCAGCCTTCCTCTGATGGATGCTAACTCCCCCACTGTCTTCCACTGTACTTTGATCAAGACGTCTGAGAAAAGAACAGTTCCCTCTCTGAACTCTACTAAAATATACACACCGTAATGAGTAATTTCTCCAGTAAAAGAAAGGAAATAATAGTGCAGGTGAAGTTTGTGGTCACATATGGAAAGGAAAGAAAAACCAGGCTCAATTCCAGAATGTCTGCATGTCAGAGTGAGATATGTATGTATAACGCATCTCTGGACACAGCCAGCACCACCGTCCTCTGTCTCCACTTTCTCATCCAACATAGGCTTTAATGTGGAAGTTCTGACATCTGCATTTTACAAATGAAGAACCTGGGGCCTATAAAACTTACATTGCTTGTCGGAGGTGATATAACTAGTTTTTCCAGTGTGGAGGGCAACAGACACTAGTTCAGTGAAAAAAACAATCAGTTATAATAGTTTATGGGAAACTTTTAAACTTTGAACTTACGTGCTTCTATCGCTAAATCCCTAAGCATATAAAATGCACAGGTTAAAGATAAAACTGCTTACAGTACTTTAGATATTTTACAGGCTTTAAAATTTTTACACAGAAGTTCACATGCAAAATTGAAAAATATATAGTTGCAAATATTTGCATTAAAAAGTCATTATAGAGGTATTTTCAGATTTCAACAAAATTAAGACTACACACTCTAAGCTATTGGCTTGAACTATTCATGCCAGAAACATTCTGTCTCTGTATGTTCACTGCTAGATCATCAAATACAGATTTTTAGGTGATTAGTACAGGTTCCTCAAATATAATTTTGTATCATGGACCTTAATGATGACTTGCATAGCAAAGTTAGATTAATAATGAAAAGTGAATAATATTTTACACATAGAATTATTTAAAATTATACTTAAAAGGGACTTAGTCTAATTTAATTTTGTTACAAAAAAATTCATTTTATTGTTCCATATCCTGTTTTGGGGATTTTTATAATAATTCTCAACAATCTTTTACAAATTTTTTTTAAAAAAACAAAAATTTGGCCAGGGGCAGTGGCTCACACCTGTAATCCCAGCACTTTGGGAGGCTGAGGTGGGTGGATCACCTGAGGTCAAAATTTCAAGACTAGCTGGGTTAACATGGTGAAACCCTGTCTCTACTAAATATACAAAAATTAGCTGGGCATGGTGGCAGGCACCTGTAATCCCAGCTACTTGGGAGGCTGTGGCAGGAGAATCGCTTGAACCCAGGAGGTGGAGGCTGCAATGAGCCAAGATTGTGCCATTGCGCTCCAGCCTGGGCAACAAGAGAAAAACTTCGTCTCAAAAAAAAAAAAAAAATTACAGAACTGCTTTGGTAACTTTCTTATTTGTCCCTTAGTCTATTTTAAGTATTAAACTATGAAAGTTCATTTTAATTATCCATAGTCATGTCTATAGGATTATTTTAGAAAGAGAGATAAGGCCCGGTTTAAATTCGTTCAGCAAACTGTGAAAGCAAGCTTTATGTTACACTTCTAATCTAGAGCAAGAATTTCAAATCATTCCAAATTATTTTACATGAGTTAGTGAGCATTGGATAAAGTCAGAAAACTTTATACTATGTATAAATGGCCGAGCCAATAATATAATCCGTAAGTCTACATTTAAGCTATCTACAAAGAGGTTATTTTAAGTGATAAATTTTCTTTTTGAGTTTGCATATTAAATCTGAATTTCAAGAAAACATCAAAGGTTTTTTTAATTCAAGTATGCTCCATGTAGCAGTTGGGACATACATTAAAAATTATTGTTTATGTGAAATTCAAATTTAACTGGGCATCATATATATAACTTGGCAACATTACTCTCTACTGGAAAGTCAACTACAGTGCAGTGCATACAGACCCTTTTGGCCTGGCCAAATGAGAGTTCCCGGGATTATTTACACTCTCCAATTTCTGACTGAGATTTGCCTCAATAAACTCTATTTTCTAACTGCACTATGTGACAATAGTAGTGTTTGTCCATGACTCCTTTAGACAACATGAGAAAAAGAACAGATTTTTCCCACTGTAATAATCTGAGTACAACCAAAAAAGATTTTTTTTTTTTCTTTTTTGAGACAGGGCCTCATTCTTTTTCCTAGGCTGGTGTGCAGGGGCGGCGATCTCTGCTCACTGCAACCTCCACCTCCGCCTCCCAGATTCAAGTGATTCTCCCAACTCAGCCTCCCAGGTAGCTGGGACTACAGGCACCCACAACCATGCCTGGCTAATTTTTTAACTTTTTTGTAGAGACAAGGGTTTCACCATGTTGGCCAGGCTGGTCTTGAACTCCTGACCTCAAGTGATCCACCCAACTTGGCCTCCCAAAGTGTTAGGATTACAGGCGTGAGCCACCACAAAGAGAAAATATTACTGACCATGGATACAGATCTGAGTTCTGTTACTCTACCAGTTATCTGTCCTTGGGCAAATATATGTAACTCCTTGGGCCTTAGTTGTCCTGACTTCAGTAGCCCCCTACAGCATTAACATTTTGCAATTCCATTATCCTACGTGAACTAAAATTTGCCTAGTTCTTGATAACTGAGGTCATACTTGCACATTTTGGAAGCAGAGGAAATAACAAACTCTAAGTTAAAACAAACCAAGGGACTAGCTAAAAGATGGTCCTGATATTTAATTAAAATGCATAGTTTCAGAAGAAATGTTAGCCACAGGTTAAAAATGCAGCTGAAATAATTTCATAAACAATAGCTGTTATTTGTCACCCACAAATAAGTTTAAATACCTGTCATTCAGTAGACATTCAGTAGTACCAAATTACTTTTGAGACCACTAAAAAAGGCAGTGGACTGTTTAACTTGCTAGACTCTTGTATGGTACCTCCAAGAAACTCTAAAGTAGTCACAAATCCAGTGAAAGCTATCTATGCACAAAGGACAAATCCACATATTCTCCAATTTTTTTCCCCTAATTCTATTTCCTAATAGATTTTCCAAATTCTTTGTTTTAAATAGCATTTCTCTGCACAAAGAATCTGTAATGCTAGCTCATTGTGCCTTCAGTGTAACTAACATGCAGCTATTAAAGACAGTGACAATGAATGCATTTCCCTAGTTAAGTACCATGCCCTCTTATATCTGAATGCCAGGCAGTGCTTTCAAATGATTAAATAACCTGTTTAGGGAGATAAACAATTGACTACCAATATCTTTAACATAACATAAAAGTAAACAATCTTAAATTACACCAGTGGACAAGGATTGTGGCTTTGTAGGGTTGCCACATAAATATAAGAATTTTATTAGATTTGAAATTCAAATTTCATATTTGGAATAAACTTACAAAAAGTATTATATATTTGAAATTCAATTTTAACTGGGAAAATCATACTTTTATTTGACAAACCTGACAGTTCTATTTGGGATACCTAATATGAGACGTTTGCTCATTAGCATTTCCCCAGTGCTAATGAGTTTTATTGGTTTCTATTTTTTTCCTAGAGGCAAGAGGCTCTACTATTATAGCACACACATAGATAACTTTCCAGCCGTAATTTCACTTATCATTAATATCCTCCTGCTTTTAACAAATCAGATACCTACTATTTAAACTAGTCTACAGAACATACATTCAGAAGATAAACATTTTACCTACCTGTGGGTAAGGTATGAGAAGGCCATATAACAAAATATTTCTTTCTTTTACTTCCTTTGCAAATTCTCTAATCTGCATTAGGTTTTCCATTTTCTGACTGGGGGGTACTAATTTAAAATCAAGAAAATGAACCTGCAAAATATAAGAGACAGTATTTAGAATATCATTCCCTTCAACTTTCTCTGGAGGGAAAAAACATTAAAGAAGCTCAAAACCCATATGATTACAATATTGCAATAATCTTTATTAACTTTTGTTAATTTCTAGTTGTGCTTCAAGCCATACTTAAGATCGATGAATCCACCTTCATAAATACAGATGTAGTAAACACTCACTGAGAACACGAGGTTGAAAAAACAAATGCTAATACTCTATTTTGCTTAGAGTCAAATACATAAAGTATGTGCGTTTTCATCATTCAACTTAATCATAATTTTTAACTGAGTGAGATAGAAATGCAGTATTACATATACTAAGAAATTAACAATATAAATAAAATTCAAGAAGAGTGATTATCCAGTTACGTAAATTAAGTTTTTTAAAAGAATCTCTTTCAGTGTGATCAATAATTGTCATCTCTAACATATAATTATTTCTTAAACTAAGAGGGCTTTTATAGAGACTATTTTTAAGCAGTTAGGTTTTTCTTGAAAATATTCTAGTGATCATTTTTAAAACATTTTTAAAATTTTTACTGATACATAATACTTCTACATATTTATGGGGTACTGTGATATTTTGTTACATGCATAGAATGTGTATTGATCAAGTCAGTATATCCAGGCTGACCATCATCTGGAATGTTTATCATTTCTATGTTTTAGGAACATTTAAAGTCCTCTTTTCTAACTATTTCTAAATACACAATACATTAACTCTTGTCAATCTTGGCCAGGCATGGTGGCTCACTCCTGTAATCCCAGCAGTTTGAGAGGCTGAGGCAGGCAGATCACTTGAGCCTAGTAGTTCGAGACCAGCCCGGGCAACAAGGCGAAATGCTGTCTTTACAAAAAATACAAAAGTTAGCCAGGCATGGTGGCATGCACCTGTAACTCACTACATACTCCCATGCCAGCTGGACTAAGGAACGATACTGCTGCTTAACGTTAAAAAGTCTCAACATACTATTTAACTTTTTGAACTACAGAATTACCTTTGTTACTTAGATGCCATCTACAAACTGACTTATTTCTATGTTATCCCATCAAGCCAACTACTTAAATTACAGGAAAACTTTAAGACATTAAAGAGACATTGGAGAAGTATTTACATGGTCTTTTCATGAATTAACTTAAACACAGATACAGAACTCAACCTTATGAAATGCATAATTAGGTTAACAAAATTCAAGCATGAAGAAGTAGGATGCATCTCAAAATTCTCTTTACCAGATGCAAAGGCCTGATGACGACATGAAAACAGAAGACAATCTCCTGCAGATGTTCTTCCTAATACCATGAAACTTAAGCATATACTTTACATAGTGCTACTAAGTTTGAACTTCTAAAATATACCAACTACTTATGTGTTCTAGGAAAAAAAATTCGGTTGTTACAAAATCACAATTGTAATTTAAAAAAAACAGCAGTTTTATATAACCACAGCAGAGGGTTGCAAAATGATAACTCAAGAGAAACGTAAATGTTTTTGCCTTAATAAAATAAACTTACAGCCAGGACAGGCTTGCATCCATTGAAATACAGCCAAACATTTCATATAGGTTGAGTACTGCAGATTTGCTTATAGATACACATCAAGTAGATTTTTTGTGTGTCTTTTTGTACCGTCCACTAATTCACTACATAGAAATTACAGTAAAACAGTATTTCCCATGCAGCGTGACATTTCTAACAGTTCTTTCTCACATATACATAAAAAAGATAAGGCTATCCTTCTGCCCTCCAAAAAAGAATATCTAATTTCATTTTAATGAAAGGTAGCCCATTTACTCATAGACTGGTAAACTGCTTAAACATTTAACATGTGGTCAGCCTCATGGCTTTGTGGGTGGGCGAAGTTTCTGGCTCTCAGTATTTGGAAAAGTGTCCTCTGTGCCTTGTATGTCTTTACACTCAGCTCTATGCAAGCTTTTTGTTTGTCTAGCAATCATTTAATAGATTCCTGGTCCCAGATGAATTCCAGTTAACTTTTTATATTTTAAAATGGGATTTTTTACTTCTGAGAACAGATACATTAATTAAAGGACTATAAGTAAGTATCCAGCACGAGGCTCTTTAAAACCCCACATTTAACACTTTCGTCTCATTGCAGAGTCTATGTTCACAATAAAAGGCACGCGAAGCGAGTCAGGATTGGTGGTATGCGGGGAAATAGTCTCTGTTTATTTCACTAAGAAGAAAGTCAATTTCCAAAGCTTAAGTATATACCTAAATAATGCACTGCTTAATGCCCACCAAAGTGGAAAGAAGGATGGTCAAAATGAAACTTCTTATTATGAGTTAGAAAGAATTGGTAGATAAACCAGAGAGATTCTTTGAATCTACATAATAGCTGCAAAATTATCAACATGTGCATAAAAAAGTAAATTGTGTTAATAAGACCCAAAATCTTCAAAATATCACTTTTCAAAAGAAATATAATGAATCTAACAACTGATGAAACTAGCCAATACTAAACAGGTCAAAGTAATAGTTGATCTGAAGGATTAGAAAAGATTTTAGAAAAACTATCTTATTTCAACTATTTAAGAATTAGATTCTATTAATTAATTTAATAACCTATGCTTAAAATAAGCTTCTAATGGTGAACCACTTCATTGTAGAACAAAATTAAATCAGAGTCATCATCAAAGTCAACTCATAATTCTGATGAATAGAAACTAAATTATAAACTATCATGGAAACTCAAAGCAAATGTTTAGCAACTCATTGGTAAATCTTCACAAAATAAAATACCAGCAAAACTAAATGGAGAAATAATGGCATTTAACAAAAGGTAGTAAACAAAACATATTGCATTAAAACATTAACCACTGAAAATATTTAAATATTTCTTTTGATTCAAAGAATTAAAAAGCAAATGAATTTCATATCAGTACAAATGTTACAAGAGTATACACTGTTTCAAATCTTTATTCAAAAGATCAAAGTAATGAAACCAGAAATTCACATTTTAAACAGTTAATAGGAAAACCTAACTTCAAAAGTATTTTAAGTCATAAAATAAACAGTTTTTCAAATTGTTTTACAAGGTGGTCTCTCTTACAAGAACATCACTTTAACACTGTTGTATTATGGCACAATTATCTCAACATTACATACATCTACAATTACCTTAACATCTGTAACAAATTTTATAATCAAAAGTTAAGAACAATCCCACTGATTAATATAAGGCATTGATTTGTTTAGCTAACTATAAAACATAATTCTATGTTCATTTACTTTCTCCAAGAAAACTGTCAGAGTATAAATCGCCAAAGAAGTTACAAAAAAAAAGCAGGTATACGCTTCTTCAAAATTTATCTGAGTTTACAGTATCATATTTTAGTGAATTGTCAATATTTCATTTTACATTATAAAAACTATTACTGCTTAGGCCGGGCGTGGTGGCTCACGCTTGTAATCCCAGCACTTTGGGAGGCCGAGGCGGGCGGATCACGAGGTCAGGAGATCGAGACCACAGTGAAACCCCGTCTCTACTAAAAAATACAAAAAAATTAGCCGGGCGTGGTGGCGGGCGCCTGTAGTCCCAGCTACTCGGAGAGGCTGAGGCAGGAGAATGGCGTGAACCCGGGAGGCGGAGCTTGCAGTGAGCCGAGATCGCGCCACTGCACTCCAGCCTGGGTGACAGAGCGAGACTCCGTCTCAAAAAAAAAAAAAAAACAAACAAACAAACAAACAAACAAACAAAAAACTATTACTGCTTAAGCATCAATCTGTAATTATTATTAAGGTTCTCTGCAGGCCATGTAGGCATGTGTTACTTGTCATTTTTTAAAAAAAATACTAAACAGTTTTAGAGTTTACTTCACAAAGAGGACTTCTGCATTTAGGCCAACTACTATAAGTCCATCATGCTACTTTTAATCTATAAGAATTGATTCTGTTTTATGTATCTACTTTTGCAAGTTTTTAAAAATAAATATATTTAATGTATTTCAAAGGCAAAGTAATCTTTAAAAAAAAACTTTTTAGAAGATGAGGTATTCAGAATACACAGAAAAAAAAATATTCAAAGACATGACCAAGATGCCTGTAAGGCAGGTATACACTGTACCCAAGTCATTAGAATAGCCTCCACCAATTCATCCTGTACCTTCTCTTAGGTGCGACCCAAATCATTAAAAGTCTTGGTAATTAGTAATTATTTAATAATCTCAGGAACAACAAATTCGCAAAATAATCTTAGGTTTCTTTGAGCCCAGGAAATAGATAATCTAATAATCAAAATCAATGTAGATATATAAGATTAACATCTTACACATATTTATTCTGAATTTGTCATTAAAAATGTGAAAATATATGAAGAACTGTGCTAAGAAATGTAAAAAGAATGATCATAGACAAAAAATATAATAAGAAGTTACAGTTACAGTTCTTCCAATGAAAAACTGGAAGGTCACTTTTGCTTTACTTTGTTGGGCTATTCTGGATTAAAATAAAATGCCAACTTAACATTTTATTTTGAACAGATTTTTTTTCCATGAAGGTACATCATGGGGTAAAGCAGACTCAATTCAATGGTCGGCCAAATAAAACAGAGTCTACAAATGCACTGTACACTTGAGTAGCCATTAGCCATATACTGCTACATTTAAATTCAAATTTATTAGTATTAAAAATAAAACTCAGGTCATCAGTTTAGCTATATTTCAAGAGCTCATAGCCTCAGTTAGATAGTGGCTACCACATATAAGAGAAATACAACTTTTTGTTAATTTTCACATTGGCAGATAAGATTTATAAGTTTACACAACATGATGTTCTGAAGCATACATTAGTTATGGAATGACTAAATCTATACAATATACATATGTATGGCCTCATAGTTCTCACTTTTGTGGTAATATTTTATATCCTCTCAGAGTTTTTCAAGAATGTATTAATTGTAGTCAGACTGTACAATCAATCTTTTATTCCTCATTGAAGTGAAATTTTATAATCTTTGACATTTCCCTAACCCTCTACTATCTGCTGCCATAGTATCAACTCTTTCAGATTCCACATGAGCAACATCATTATTTGTCTTTCTGTGCCTGGCTTACTTCACTTAATATAATGTCCTCCAGATTCATCCATGTTGTTGCAAATGCCAGGATATCCTTCTTTTTCATGGCCAAAGAGTATTTAATTGTGCATGTATCACATTTTCTTTATCCATCCATTTGTGGATACTTAGGTTGATTCCATATCCTAGCTATTGTGAAAAATGCTGCAATGAACATAATAGTGCAGATATCTCTTTGAAATAATGATTTCATTTCCTTTGGATATGTAGCTAGTAGTGGGGTTGGTAGACGACACATTAGTTTTATTTTTAATTTTTTAGGAACCTCCATACTGCTTTCTATAATGGCTGTGGTAATTTACATTCCCACTAACAAGGGAATGTAAGGGTTCCCTTTTCTCCATATTGTTGTCAACACTTATCTTTGTCCTTTTCATAACAGCCATTCTAATAGGCATGAGGTGATATCTCATTGTGGTTGTGATTTACACTTCCCTGATGATTAGTGATATTATTTTTTCATATACCTATTGGCCATCTATTTCCTTTTCGGACATGTCTATTCAGGTCTTCTACTGTTTTGTTAATATCTTGTTTTCTTGATATGGAACCAAGTTTTTTTGCATAATTCTGATATTAAGCCCTTATGAGATGTATAGTTTGCATATGAGATGTATGTATAGTTCGCATATGAGATGTATAGTTCCTCTCATTCTGTAAGTTGTCTCTTCATTTTTCCTCAGCTGTGCAGAAGCTTTTAAGTTTGATGTGACCCCAACTTGTCTATTTTTGCTTTTGTAGCCATTACTTTTGGAGTCATATCAAAAAATGATTGCCCAGATCAATGTCATAAGGCTTGTCTCCTATGTATCTTCTAGTAGTTTCATAGATTCTAATCTTACACTTAAATCCCTAATCCATTTTGAGTGGTTTTTGTATATGGTGTGAGATAAGGGTCTAATTCCATTCTTCTGTGTGTGGATATTCAGTTATCCCGACAACATTTATTGAAGAGATTGTCCATTCTCTATTGTGTGTTCTAGGAAATTTTGTCTTAATCAGTTGGCTATAAACACGGGATTTATGGGCATTCTATAACATTCCATTTGTCTATGTGTCTTTATATACCAGTACTATGTTGTTTTGGTTACTGTATCTTTGTAGTATATTTTGAAGTCAGGTAATGTGATTCCCTCCAGCTTTGTTCTTTTTCCTCAATATGGTTTTGGCTATTCAGGGTCTAGCAAAAGGTTTTCCAATTTTTTTAGCCCTTCAGAAAAACTAACTCTTACTTTTGTAGATCTATTCTACCATTTTCCTACTATTCCATTCATTTCTGCTCTATATTGTTTCCTTCCTTCTCCTAACTTCAAGACTTAGTTTGTTGTTTTTTCTAGTTCCTTAAAGTGAAAAGTAGGTGAAATGAAATATTTCTTCCATTTTTGATGCAGGTGTATGTTACTATCAACTTCCCTGTTAGAACTGCTTTTACTGTATCCCATAGATTTTGGTATGTTAGGTTTCCATTTGTTAGTCTCAAGGAATTTTTTAATTATAACTTTAAATTATTCATTGACCCTCTGGTTTGTCAGGATGATGTTTAATTTCCATGTATTTGTGAATTCTCCAAAGTCCTCCAGTTCCTCATTTCTAGTTTCATATTTTGTAGTCAGAAAATACTATTTGGTATAATTTTGATCTTAAGTATTTTAACACTTGTTTCATAGCCTAACATAATTTACCCTGAAGAATGTTCCATGTGCAGTTGAGAAGAGTGTATACTCTTCAGCTGTTCAACTCTTGGATTGAATATCCTATGTATGTCTGTTATGTCTATTTGATCAAGAGCGTAGTTTAAGTTCAACATTCCCTATTGGTTTTCTGGTTAACCTGCTCATTGCTGGTAGCAGGTGTTAAAGTACCCTACAATTATTGCATTGCTGTTTTTCTCTCCCTTCAGATCTATTAATATTTGCTTCATATTATATATTTAGGTATTCCAACATTGGTTGCATATATCACAACTGTCTTATCTTCTTACTTGATCCCTTTGACATTATATAATGACGTCTGTTTTTATATTTCTTTGCTAAAAGTATATTTTACCTCATGAATACAGCTACTCCTGCTTTTTTGTTGTTGTTTCAATTTGTATGGGACATCTTTTTCCATCCCTTCACTTTCAGTCTGTGTGCATCCTTACAAGTGAAATGAGTCTCTTTTTGGCAGCATATTGTTGGATTTTTAAAAATCTATTAAGCTACTTTATGTCTTTTGATTGGAAAAATATACTTACATTCAAGATAATTATTGATAGGTACAGACTTACAACTGCCATTTTTGTTCATTGTTTTCTAGTTGTTTTGCCAATTTTTGTTCCTTTCTTCCTCTATCTTCCTTTGTGGCCGAGTAATTTTTTTTAGTGTTATGTTTTTAATTTCTTACTTTTTATTTTTTGTGTATCTAATATAAGTTTTTGCTTTGTGGTTACCATGATGCTTACAAAAACCACATTAAATTGTTTTAAGGTGGTGAACACTTTAACAACAAAAACTCTACATATTTACTCCACTCATTCCTCCATATTTGGTATTTTTCATGTCACAATTTTCATATTGCATATCCTTAAATTTGTTACTATTTTTAATAGGTTTGCCTTTTTGCCTTCATACTAGTGATAAAAATGATTTACACACACCCATTACAGTATGAGTATTGTGGATTTCACTGTATTCTTTTACCGATGAGTTTTATATTTTCAAATGTTTTCATATTATTCATTAGTGTTGTGCTTTTTTTTGGCTTGAAGGATTCCTATTAGCATTTCTTATATATCAGGTCTGGTGGTGATATGCTCCCTCAGCTTTTGTTTGTCCAGGAAAGTATTCATCTTTTCTTCATTTCTGAAGGACAGCTTTACTGGATACACTGTTCTTGGCTGACAGTTTTTTTCCCCCCTTTTAGCATTTTAAATATATCCTTTAGCTTTTTCCTGGCCTGTAAGATTTCTGCCAAAAAGTCTGCTGCTAGCTATATTTGAATTCCTTTATGTTATCTGCTTCCTTTCTCTTGCTGCTTTCAGGATCTTCTTAGTCTTTGATTTTTGATAGTATTATTATATCTTGGAGTCACCTTATCTGGTTTAAATTTGATTGGAGACCTTTGACATTTCTGTACCTGGATATTTACATTGTTCTGTAAAATTAAAAAAATTTGTTATTATTTAAGTAAGCTTTCTATCCCTTTATCTTTTTCTCCTTCTTTAATGCCTGTGACTCAAAGATTGGCTCTTTGGATGCTGTACCATAAGCCCTATAACCTTTCTTCATTCCTTTACTTCTTTTTTCTTCTATTTATTTCAAAATAACCTGTCTTCAAGTTCAGGTTCTTTCTTGTGCTTGGCCAATTCTGATGTTGATGTACTCTATTGCATTTTTCATTCCCTACATTGTATTTTCACCTCCAGGATTTGATTTTTTGAAAATTATTTCATGCATCATCTAGTAGAAGCTAAAAATATTATTTCAATCTCATTACATTTCACATTCTGGTCACTGTTTTCTTCATTTTGTTGAATTGTTTCTCTGTATTTTCTTCAAGTTTGCTGAGCTTCAAGTTTTGAATTCTTTTTCAGAAAGCTCACGTCTCCATTTCTTTAGGGTCAGTCACTTGTACCACATTTTTTTCATATGGTCATGTAATGTTTTCCTGATTGTTCTTGATTCTTGTGGTCATTTGTCAATGTCTGCACATTTGAAGAAGTAGATATTTATCCAACTCTTCACAGATAGGGATTTAGCTTTGCCTGGATAGCTCTGTAGCAGGTGTGACAATGCCAGAATCCTGGGGCTCACTACATCAGTTGTTGCACTGGAACTTGCCAGAATCCAGGGGCTACCTGCTGCTGCTGAGTGCTGTTCAGAGGACTGACACAAGTCTGGTGGTGGTATAAGCTGGAAATTGAGTTTGCCAAGAAAGACCGAAGCCTGGGTCTCTGGGGTCCCACCTGGTGCTGCAGCTGGTCTAAAGGCTCAGTCTGCAGTTACTGGCTTGAAATACAAAGCTGTGGGGATCACCCTGGTGTTGAGTATTATTGTGGTGGGCCAAGTGTTGGGGTTCAAGGTAAAATCTTATGCTCACTTCCTTCTTTTTCCCTAAGTGAACAATGTCTCTTCTCCATTCCATGCTGCCAGATTTGGGGAAGAGTAACACAGGTAACAAACTGTACTTCCTACTCTCTTCAATGCGTATTTTCTTACTACCATGCTACAACCAGGTACTGGAATCTCTCACCTGGTTTCTTTAGCCCTTGTGAAGGTATTTTCACATGTGGATAGTTGTTCAAATTGATGTTTCTGGGGGTGGGGTGACAATCACTGGATGATCCTGCTTTGTTATCTTGTTCGACCCATCCAGAACATGTTATCATGGTAAAAAGTGTTAATGGAAAGGGCTTGTCTAAACAAAAGCAGTGCTTATATATTATGATTTGTGGTCATATATCCCATTAAATATTTTTGATCATTAATTTACACAGCCATACTGCAAAGGAATTTTTATTCCTACCTAATGTTACTACTTAAAATCCCACTGTGAAAAATTAGATCTGGAACAAGCAAAATTACACAGTCTAAGCTAAAACAGACTGAACTTTTTCTTATTTACATAAAAAAATTTCCAAAAATGTGGATGCATATTAAATGTGTAAAAATTAAACACCCAAAATTTAGATGAACCTAGTTTCTGTTTCTACCCAAGGGGGAGTACTAGGGATGAAATTGTCTTTCTACCTCAACCAACTTTTAAAAAGCAAACTATATGAAACAATGTTTAAGAGATACAATGAAGAAATAATCCCTAAGAAACACAAAACAAAGTGAGCTGCACATGTACCCCATCCTACTACCCACAAGAGAGTTTCAGGACATGGTATATGGAGGAATCCAGATTTCATTTCTTTTAATTGAGAGATGAAGTTAAGAATCTGGGGAGACCAAGGTAGGCAGAATAGAGTCACAGGTAGAGTACCAGAGAGGAGAGGGCATCACAGTGAGAGAACTCTATAGAACATCAGAATATCTTCCTCACATAGACAGCAGAGAACTGATCAGTGCACCTATGTGAGAAAATTAGTCAAAGGACTAGAAGGAACAGTACTCAATGCACACACAGCATTGGAAAAATTGGCAATAGCCATGAGCCATACTAGAAAACTTCATAATTAATATGGTTTAAATTTCCCTACCAAAACTCACATTAAAACTTAATTGCCACTGTAACAGTATTAAGAGGTAGGGCCTTTAAGAGGCAATAAGGTCATGAGGGCTCATGAAGGGACTAATACCTTTATCATGGGAATGGATTAGTTACTACAGAAATGTGTTCTTGACGAAAAGAATGAGTTCAGCCCACTTCTCTCTGCCATGTGCACTTGTTCCCACTTTCTTTGCCCTTCCACTAGGGGATGATCTTCACCAACTGTCAGCAGCATGCTCTTGGACTTGCCAGTCTCCAGAATCATAAGCCAAATAAACCACTTTTCTTTATAAATTACCCAGTTCATGTTATTCTGTTATAACACCAGAAAACAGAGTAAGACAATAATTTACAGGGCATTAGGTAGAGTATAAAGAAGGGTCTTCCCTCAGTTGTGGGAAATAATTATCTACACTAAATATACTAGTCCTGCTGAAAGACCAAAAAAACAAGACCCAAATAGATCAAACTGTTTTTAATTACTTGCATCTGGAACAAAGCTCATATTTATAAGAATACAAAAACATCCATCACCTAAGATAAAATTCTCAATGTCTAACAGCTTAAATACCAAACATTTTAAAAAGCAGAAAATATGGCTGATTATGAGGAGAAAAATCAACCAAAACCAACCCAACTGACACCAATATTAGAACTAAAAACATTAAAACAGTTACTAGAACCATGTTCCGTTTGTTCAGACTATAGGAAAGACTGAACATATTAAGCACAGATGTAAAATAGAACTAAATCTAACTTCAAGAGATGAAAACTATAGCATGTGATATTTTTAAAACCCCCACTAGAAATAATAAACAGAAGATTTGATATTAAAGATTAGTAAACTTGAAGACACAGCCATAGAAACGATTTTCAATTAAACAGTAAAAAAAAAAAGGCAAAAATAGGAAATTAAACAGGCCACCAGTGAGATATGGATCATATTTAGTCAGCCTAATACACAGGTAACGAGAGTTGCTGGTAAGTTGGGAAAAAACAGAAAAACATTTGAAAAATTAATGCTGGAAACATTCCTAATTGAATGAAAAATTTAAAACCTATCAACACATCTTAAGTATGCACGCAAAAAAGAAAAATCTTAGGCAAGGAAAGGAGGAAGACACTGTGACCCATAATGACGAGATACATACTTCCTTTTAATCTAACCCAGAACTGATAGGCATCAGAATCTTCAAAGATATTATAATGGTTGTTGTAATTAAATCACATATATTCAAAAATTAGAGAATATATTAAAAAGGACCTAAATCGAAGTTCTAGAGATGAAAACTACAGTGCCTAATACAAAAAATACTGTTGTTTAAAATTCAATGCATGTCTGCACACATAAGACAGTACAATGATGTATACCATCTCAGCACATGGATGCTGAGCTCAATTAAATGGCCAGCCAGAGCAAAGGAACATCTGTTTGGCACATGCTTTCATAATCGTGTACAATCATAATGCACATTTGAAGAAGTAGATACTTATCCCAGTCTTCACAGATAGGGATTTGGCTTTGCAACAATAAATGAATGAATGAAATATCAAATTCTGTTGACATACTATATAATATTAGCATTTATTTTAAGTTTGAAGGTAACTTTTGTTCTACTTTATATTTATGACAAGGGTAGAGGCTATTCACTTTCAGGGTGCTGGATCTGTTTAACTGAAAAAGATAAATTGCAAGAAAAAATGCTTCTGCACCTGTTAATATTATCAGTATTTAATAGGGCAGCCAGTTTACTACATAATCCAAATAAAAGGAGACAGGAAAAAAGAACAATTATTATCCATAATATTTTATTTCAAACTTTTGTTTTCAACCTAACATTTCTAAATGTTGCACATATAAACTGAAACAGCAATTTAGTGTTCATAATGTAATTTTTGGTTTACTTAATATAGTAGTGATCCATTTAAAATTTATTCTGGGTTAAATAAAGGATGCTACCTCCAAAAAAAAGTTTGAATATCACTCTCCAAATTTAATTTTTAAGAGGAAAATGAAGTCCCATTTAGAAATGAGAAATACTTCAAAGGTTAATACTACTGTTCAGGGCACATACAGAAAATAATTTAAAATAAGACATAAGCAGTCATTTATTGACGGAATAAGATGCTTCATAAAAATTAAAAGCAGGCACTTGTAAGTTAGACAATTTTGAAATAAAAAATGTTTTTCTAAAAGGCAAAATGAAAAATTTTAAAATTGAATTCTACTAAAAAGATCAAGATAGTAAAATGCATGAAGTTTAAACTTATATACTGTAAATGTCATAAAAACTCAGAACTAGTATTATTCTCCTTAATAGAATGTAGCAATTACTTGAGTTGCAATTTTTATTATTTCCTCATATCTGCCTCCTTCTGTTCTGCAAGTCACCACAAAGCACCTCGTTGTAGAAGACAGCACTGGAACAGGGTAAGATAGGAGACAACATAACTTGGAACATCAAGGCATGTTCAAATGAACAAATATTTCTGAATGTCTACACATGCCGACTTGTCAAAAGAGAAGGGATATGAGCACAAGGGTATTAGGGAAGGATTCCAAGAGGAAATGTCACTCAAATTTTTAAGGAGAGTTTGGCAAGTAAACAATTAAAAAAAAAAAAAAGGTGTTTCAGGTAGAAAGAAAAACTCATGCAGGAAACGCATCTAAGTCAGGTCAGAGGGTACATGTGGAGAACTATAAATAACTTAGTATTTCCAGAGGGCAAACTACTCAATTAGGAAATGAGAAAGACAGAACAGTAGAATTAGGGAAGAGCCAGACCAGGCCAAGGCTTTATGATCTGAGTTTTGTCCATTAAGAGATGAGAAGCATCTGAAAGTTTTCAATAAGGAGAGTAACTTGGTAAATTTATACTAGCAAAATCTCTCACGGTGGCTATGGTAAGCTCAATTGGAAACAAAAGATAGAAGTTGAGATGAATAGTTCAGAGAAGGAAAAAGACTTTTAAACATTTAAACTGCATGCATTTGAACATTTCTATCAAAACTTTGAGAAACAATGACATTTATGGATAAAAACACATAAGTCAGTGTATGAGTAATACTTTAAATCATGAGGCTTCATGACCCAGAGCGTGCATGTCTGTTAAAGAAATGCCTAACACATATAGGATAAAGGTACTAATAACTGTGGCAAACTAGGTCATTTCAGATTGAAAATCTAAATCAAAAATCAGTGAACTATGGGTCAAGCCTGGTCTGCTGCCTATTTTGTAAATACAGTATTCCTGGAACAGAGCCATACCCATTCTTTTGCATATTGTCTATGACTGCTTTGACATGAAAACAGCAGAGGTGATAGTTGTCACAAAGACTGTGTAGACAGGCCACAAAGCCTAAAATATTTACTATCTGTTTCTTTACAGGAAAAAATTGCCAATTCCTAAAGTAAAAGAAGGTATCTTAAAGCCAGGCAAAGAAAGGGCTTGAGTTACTTCTTTAAAATGAGAGCATTCCACTAAATGATTTTCAAGATCCTTTTCCCTTGTAACAAAATAGGTTTGTACTATTCGAAAAGGGCAAGCATTGGCATTACTCATGAACATTATGTGCAGTGAAATGATCACTAGGCTTAATTTTGAACTGGGGATAATGCTATCTATGATAATCAACTCTCAGGGTTGCTCTGAAGACTAAAGCCCTGGGATCATTCATTTTAAAAGAAAAGAACGGTGACTCATTATTTCAAGCTTTTCAGTAAGTGTCTGTTATTACTAACATTAACCTAATTATACTAATAATGTACATTAGCAGGCCACATTTGCTGGGAGGGTTCTGGAAATTACAAATGTATTTGAAATTCCATCTCATACCAATGGGAAGAGCAAGAAACACAAGGTCATAGTTGGATTTTTGGTAGTTGAGGAAACAACTCAGAACTCAGTCATTACTATAAACACATTAACTATGAAGATTTAAATCTAGAAGCCTCTCACTATATTCTAGAAGTGGAAATACTACTCAGTACTCAGAGGAGTCATGCTAGTGACTTTAACCAGTCCTACTGTTCCCAAATAAGTTTTTCAGTATTGACTCTGGGACTACCTTGACAACACTTGCTACATTCCACCTTAGCAAGTAAAAGTAGAATTAAGCTTAAGTATTGAGAATTTAAGTAAAATTAAGTTCCATAATTCCATAAAACAAAATCTCTGGTACCCAGAAAATTGAATCATATTATACTTTTCAAAAGTATCACACATAAACTTATTGCTAACAGGATTCAAGCCAAAAAAATCTGAATCTAGAAGTTTCTGGCACTGATTCCATTATCTTTCTATACTTTCTATACAAGAACAGTTCAGCCTTTCCAAAACCTGCAAAAGTAATCTATTTTTAGGTGGCTACAGATCTTAATCCTAAGGCAACAGCATATAAGCCTGGTAATACTCTTACCATCTTCCTGTCTGCCAATAATTCAACCAACAGAAAAGGTTTTTTTCTGTTTTTGTTTTTCAGAATATGAAGTATTACAGTAAAAAGGATTTCACTAAAAAAAAAATCATCTACCATACAGACAGTATAGAAGGCTTGGAAAAGACATTATAATATAAAAGATGTATTTTAAATTGTGTCTATCCCTGGAACTCTATTAAAATTAAATATTAAGAAAGTCATAAAGGAGTCTAACTTGCCTTTCAAAGTAAGCTTTAAGAGCTTTCGTACACACACAGACACGAACACACACACGAACAGAAAACTTTTGAATATGAATAAAATCTTTTTAATTATACTTTGCCAAAAAATCTGGGATCTTCGTCTGCCTATTCAACCTTAAAAAACAAACCACAAAGTTCCCTCTCTAATCTTCCCTATCTTACTATCATTCGCCAAGTTTTATGAGACATAAAATTAGAGGTTATACTTCTTTTCTCTCATTTATTTAAGTTTCAATTCTTAATGCTTTGATCTCTTAAATATATCTTGATTTCATTTTGTTCACTCCCACTAAAACTATCTGCCTTTGTTTTGCCTGCTATAACATACACCATCGACCAGATGGCTTATTAACACCAGAAACTTATTTCTCACAGTTCTGGAAGTTAGAAGTACAAGATCAGATTGCCAGCATCATCAGGTACTCATGAGGGCCATCTTCCAGCTTGCAGACTGCCAACTTCTCATTTTGTCCTCAGGTGGTGAGAACAAACTCTGACTCTTCTTAAAATGGCATTAATCTTATTCATGAAGGCTCTACTCTCAAGATCTAATCACCTCCCAAAGGACCCACCTCCTAATACCATCATTATGGGGGTTAAGATTTCACCATATAAATTTTGAGGGGACACAAACATTCAGTCCAATACACTAACCTAGTCCTCACTACCACTATTATTTCTTGTACTACTATACTGCAGTAGCCTCCCAACTAAACCACAAATTTTTCTGCTTATTTTAATCTACTTTCTGTCCTGCATCCAGGATGTATAAAATGGAAATCTGATCACATCAATTAATACTAGGCAGTGCTGCCTTATAGACTTCAAACTTAGAAGGCCCAGCTCAAACTCAACACTTTACAGTCTGCCATTCCTTCAGTTTCAGATGCACTCAGTGGCTTTTTCTAATTCCAACCATTCTATGTGCTTCTTTGTCCATATAGAAATGCCAGTCCTCTCACTCCTCACAGAGTTGGACCCTGCTCAGTCTTCCAAATCTTGGCTTCCTCTCACATCCTTAAGATGACTTCTCCAGGCTAAACTGCCTCTTTCTCAAGCACACCTGGCTAAATTTCTCAAACCTTAGATGGTAGATAGAAGGGAAAGGGACCAGGGATTTTGCCAACTCCCAGTCACTAAAGTACTTTCCTGGCTAACTCTGGTCATTTTAAGTAAACTCTTATTATGAATCCTTATTTTAGAAAAAACAGAGCAATACAATTATTTCCTTAATATATAATAACCTGGAAAATTAGCTTATATAGAATATTTCAGTAATCTAAAGTAAGATGCTGTTTTTTTAAAAAAGATTATATTATCAAATAAGCTCCATGTAGGCCAAAATATCTATCGCACAGACATTAAATCAATACTATGTGAATCCATATTAAGTAATCTATTCAGTAAGGGAGAGAATAAGATCATTCCCTGCCAAGTGCTAACTGGATAGTATATACAAAATAAGTTTAAAATGAATTGGTAAAAAGAAACAGTGTGAGCATTACTCCCTATGGAGTCATTCTCAGATGGAAGGGCTTGGATAGACATGAAAGGATAGATTCACTGATGAAAAAATATTTTGTAACAGTTATTAAGCAGAGAGAAAAAAATAATGAAACACAAAAAGGGAAAATTTAGACTTAATCTGTAAAAATTGGACATAAAAAAGGAGGATAAGAAATGGACAAATACAAGAGAAAACATCAAAATAACCTATGAGTCTTGTGATAAGAATTAACACAGAAGGTCTCAAAAATGGCTTGAACTAGGAATACCATATCACCTGATTCATGTTTAACATGATTGTTAAAACCTGCATTTTAAAATCATGCAT
This sequence comes from Hylobates moloch, assembly GCF_009828535.3. Taxonomy (NCBI): domain Eukaryota; kingdom Metazoa; phylum Chordata; class Mammalia; order Primates; family Hylobatidae; genus Hylobates; species Hylobates moloch. The sequence goes on along the minus strand of NW_026652276.1, from coordinate 153,005,792 downwards.
AAGAGCATATGAAAGCAAAAAGACTTCACAGCATGTTCTAGTATAGAAAATATTTTTAGAAAAAGAAGCCATTTAGGGCCGGGCACAGTGGCTCATGCCTGTAATCTCAGCACTCTGGGAGGCCAAGGTGGGTGGATCACTTGAAGTCAGGAGTTCGAGACCAGCCTGGCCAACATGGTGAAACCCCATCTCTACTAAAAATACAAAAAATTAGCCAGGTCTGGTGGCAGGTGCCTGTAATCCCAGCTACTCAGGAAGTAGAGGCAGGAGAATTGCTTGAACCGTGAGGCAGAGGTTGCAGTGAACTGAGATCATGCCACTGCACTCCAGCCTGAGCCACAGAGCAAGACTTTGTCTCAAAGAAAAAAAAAAAAAGCCATTTAGATGCCATCAAAGGCATCCCACTCTGTTTACAGATCAGGATTTTGAACTAAAGTTCAAAAACATTAACTAACTTGGACAGGTTAAGAGACACTTGTTATTTGAAGACCTACTACTTGTGCCTTAAATCTTAACTCTAGATTTGGTATCCTTACCATGCTCATTTTACAAGTTACATTTATACATGAAGTAATGCTCTTTTAAATATAATAACAAAGCCATATTAAAAGGCATACTTAAATTGTATTAATTTTAGGTATTAATTACAAAATATAACCATTAACTTTAATAAATGATATTGAAAATATAATATTTGGTTCCATCTTTGTAAATAAATAGCATACAAGAATTAAAGCTAAAGTCTATTTCCATTATTTAAATAGAAGTCAGTAGCAAAAAAAAAAAAAAAAAAAAAAAAAAAAAAACTAGTGAGAGAAGTTGCCAGGCATCTTTTTAAAAAACTGAATGACCACATAAATTGTTCAAATTTCTTACCTAGGGCTACAATCAATGTGAAATGCCTTATAAAGTCTAGTTTCATTTATTTTGCCTCCTGTGTATTTCATCTTAAATGTTATAAACTGATTTACTAGAATAGCACTGGAAAATAAATTCACAATCTTGCCAATCTCAGTCATCTGACCAACTTGACAAAACTACTTAAAACAGGGAAATAAATAGCAATACCAAACTCTGTGCTTAATCAAGAAAAATTTACTCATAAAACTTAGACAAAGTCCTCTGGAATTCATTTTATTCACATATTACTTCAGAATTCCATTCTATCTGAAAATAACTTACCATTAAAAGAATGAAAACTAGCGAGGTATGCCCTATGAGAATCATTTCTTTAAACATCAGTTACATGTCCATCACAACTAATTTCAGGGAGTATTCTATATCCCATAACACAAACTTTCCATTAACCATTTAGTCATAAGCAAAGATCTCCTAAAACTTATAACAACACCATCAATTCTTTCTATTCAACATCTCCTACTAGAATGATTTCATCATTCCTCATTTTTGTGTTAGAAATGAATCCATTCATGACCGCAACTAGATAAAGATTCCAAAGGTATTTTTAACCAGTATTTATTTAGGTTTTCTTATTGATTTAGGCAGGAAATACCTGAGACTTACTACATTAGCAGAAAACGCATGACAAAATTTATAGACTTTATACAAGTAATTGTATTTCTGCCACTGGAGCAGTGTACAACTATGAAAGAGAAAATTTTAATATCTCTTAAGTGCCAACACAAAAATTCAGTATATAATAAAGCTATAGTTTTTCTGATTAAAAAAAATGAAAGAATCCATAAGGCTACAGTAGCAATAAGGTTGAGACAGGAATGGAACAGGGATTTGGACTGGCCTGCTCTTAAAGTCAATCATTGGTTATTACACACACACACACACACACACACACACATACACACACACACACACACACATTCACATACACACTATTCATTTAAAAATGTAAACTATCAGGGACCTGAAACAGATTGTAAAAAGTAAACCCAATATAGATGCAGTGAGAACTAAAATAGCCAACTCTTTTGTTTGATATGAACTTGTGCCTTGAAAACACATTTTCTTAGTCTAGTAATAATAGAGTTAACAGAAGAACAAGCAGTTAAGTAAAATATGACAAAGATATGTCTGGGATCTGGTATTAAATTTAATAGCATCATCGATTTTTATAACAAATTCAGTAAGGCTCAATACTGTCTATGAAGCTAAAGTAAGAAGCCATTAGCACACAGAAGGAATCACTATGTTTTTTAAATTGTCATTTTTTAAGAAGGAATATTAAACACATATATGTGTGTATATTTTTATTTTCCATGCTATTACTTAGCACATTCATGAGAACATAAAAATAACAAGTATATATGATACATAGTAATACACTAGATTGATTCAGTTGCTGGCTATGCCACTGGTGAGCTTTGGAACACTCTGGAAACAATTTATATCTGTGACAGTTTCTCCAGATGTGAAAATATCAAGTGTGAATGGATGGTGACTTTCTTTTCTTTTCTTTTTTTAATTTGCTGACATGTTCAAATACTAAATATTTTCAAGTATTTTAAAGATAATTTATTGTAATGTAAATAAACTACTTCCTAATAACTAGAACTAAATTCAATACTTTTGAAGGTTATGTTTCTCACAGTATTAAAATTCCCCTTGGTAATTTACGCTTTTAGCTAAAGTAAATTCATGAGATTTTTAACTCTCATAAAACACCAATAAAATCATTGTATATACAAGCAGAGAAAAGCAAAGCTCTCATGTAATTATCTAGATAATTACAGTAAAACTTTTGCTATGGAAAATGCGATTAACTATTTTATCAAGTAAAATTAAAGAGTTTGCTTTATATTTTGAACTTAGATTTGTTGCCAATTTCTTCCCACTTTTAACAATTAAACACTTATTGCTACCTATTATGTGAACTTGCTATGTTTCTTTAAAAAAGCTTTAAATAACAAAATATTGTCCACTATTTTATCTAATAGTAGAAAAGGATATTTTGGGAAAATCTTGCCAGAACCAAATACATAAGGAACTTTATTTTACTTTTTGGATGTGGGAAGGTATTATTTGTGGTTTTACATAATACTGCTAAGAAACACATACAGTTTGTTTTTTCTCCTGAAATCTCCTTTATCGCTGGGTAAAAAAAACAGCTCTCTGATCACTAACTTGTAAGCAAGGAACTCAGCCTACAGTTCAGATTCTTACTGCCTATAAATCTTGTTTAATGTAGGTAAAAATCTATTTTTTTTTTTTTGGCGGGGGGGAGATAGAGTCTTGCTCTGTGGCCCAGGCTGGAATGCAGTGGTGCGATCTCAGTTCACTGCCTCCTGGGTTCCAGTGATTCGCCTGCCTCTGCCGCCCAAGTAGCTGGGATGGGACTACAGGCACCCACCACCACACCTGGCTAAGTTTTTGTATTTTTAGTAGAGATGGGATTTTACCATGTTAGCCAAGATGGTCTCAATCTCCTGACCTCGTGATCTGCCTGCCTCCGCCTCCCAAAGTGTTGGGATTACAGGCTTGAGCTACTGTGCCTGGCCAAATCTAATCTTTTTAAAGTGATTTTTACATGAGAAATTTTATGAATTTACCTTTTAATACTGCAACACATTTACTATATTACTTCCTTTTTCTAAGAATGTTTTCATCATTACTTAATGAACAAAAACACATAAGAGTAGAAAACAGAGAACTGGACATGTCCCATGTTCATATCATATCTTTTGTGACAGGTCATCACCCAAAAAACTTTTAGAAAATCCTTTTTGAAAGATGCAATCTGACAGAGGCGGTAGCAATACTACACACCCCCGTAAATGCAAGGAACAGAAGGCTAACAATAACTTCAGTCAAATCAGGGCAAAAATTGAGCTCCTCGACAACAGAGTATAGACTAAGCATTTAGAAAAATCACATATGAAAAAACAGTTTCAAACAGAATTCTGACAGAATTTTATTTTTACAAAAGAAAGTGCTGGTTTGTAGCATTAGATTTTTCTTCTTAAGACATAAGGGATCTAAACTTGTAAAATTCCGTTATGCTGACCAGTCTCTAATAAAAAAATAATATTTTCACCTAAGTAGGGATATTCTCTTAGTATAAGGTGTGGTGTTATCAGGCAAGTATTTCTAAAAGCTCACAGTTAAAAGATTGCATAGAATCATAATGTCATACTAACATATACAGATTCATTAAGAATAGAACATTTATAATATGGCCCACACAACAATTTCAGGCCACTTAACGCTGAAATCTATTTTACTTCAAGTAATCAATATCACCACCAGTCTCTAAATGGTTTGGGTCTGTGTCCCCACCCAAATCTCATTTCAAATTGTAATTCCCACATGTCAAAGGCGGGACCTATAATCCTGATGTGTCAAGGGAGGGAGGTGATTGAAACATGGGGGTGGCTTCCCTGATGCTGTTCTCGTGATAGTGAGTTCTCCTGAGATCTGATGGTTTTGTAAGTATTTGGAAGTTCCTCCTTCATTCTTCTCTCACCTGTCACCTTTTGAAGAAGGTGCCTGCTTCTCCTTCCACCATGATTGTAAGTTTCCTGAAGTCTCCCCAGCTATGCGGAACTGTGAGAATTAAACCTCCTTTGTTTACGGGTTGTCCTGTCTAGGGTAGTAACTTTATAGCAGTGTGAAAACAGACTAATAGAGTAGATGACGGTAAAAATCTGTAGAATTCTGAGAATTCAATATAATTACAATAAAATAAAGTTACATCTAGCAAAACATAAGTATTTTATTAAGTTGGTCAAAGTAATATTGGCAGACTCCTTAAATCATGCTAAATACCATAGAAATGAGAACTTCTCAAAAGAAGACTACATAAAACATATAAAAATAAAGGAGAATGATGACCGAAGAGATGGTCCAAAAATATTTCTAATATCAAAGGATTAATAATGAATATTTTTAGAAATCTAGAAGTACCCTAAAAATATTTTTGCAAAAATAACCACCTCAAAGCTGGGTGCAGTGGCTACATCTGTAATCCCAACACTTTGGGAGGCCAAGGTGGAAAGATTGCTTGAGCTCAGGAGTTTAAGACCAGACTGGGCAGCACAACAAGATCTCATCTCTACCAAAAATTTAAAAAATTAGCCAGACACAGTGGTGTGCACCTGTACTCCCAGCTACTTAGGAGGCTGAGGCAGGAGGATCACTTGAGCCTGGGAGATGGAGGCTTCATTGAGCTATGATCACACTATACTCCAGCTTAGACAACAGAGTGAGATCCTGTCTCAGTCAATCAATCAATTAATAACCACTTGAAATGAAGCATATCACAACATACTATTATATAATGTCCACAAGATTATACAAAAATCTTAATTTTGCAAACATAATCTAAAGGATTTTAAGAAGATAAGACTATTTTAATAAGTATCTTAGTTCTTTTAAAAACAAAGTCTTGAATTTTTTTTCTGCTTTTCATGGTGAAAATTTGTTCCCTTCTGTAAGTGGATCTTAGAATAGTAGCCTCTTACTTGTGCCAGTTTATCTTAGCTAACAAAAATTTCCCATGTTAAATAATTTCTAGCCCATTTCACCTTTCATTAGACACAAAAAGTTGATCTTCATGTAGTCAAGACCTCTGCAGAACCTAAAATAAAATCCAATTATGCTAGATACCAATGTACCAACAACCAAGCACCATTAACTATCCACTCACTGCTTAACTTCTTCCAGGAGAAATAATATAGATGAGGTTCAAAGTTACATGTCCCTTTAGAATATCTATTGAATGACAGATACCAGGGAATTACAAAGTATTTTTATATACTTGAGAATGTAAGAGACAATGGAGGTTTCATCAGTATTGTAGGCTGAAACATATTTCTGCCACTTAAACCTAACCCAATGTTGTTTTTGCCAAATGCCCACCTAAGTTGACATTCAGCTTCATTTTTCTTTAAATATCTGTTCTTGTAGAGTAAAAAGTGATGACATTGCAAATGACGACCTTAACTAGTCTCTCTATTGAAAAGCCTCATAAATGTCTAATAGCCACAATTTTACTTGGCATGTGACTCATTCCTGCTAAGCCTTCCACTCTTCAGATGGACTGAAATTGGAACTTGAAGACCCTTGTACAAGAAAAAGAACTGTTGAAAACCATTGCAAATCTCAGCCAAGACAAAAATGGCCTTTAAACATTTACAATAAATGCACTGAATATCTATGGAATCACATAACTCAAAAATAAAAATGGACATATTTTTCTATAACTTTGTTATCATTTTGTAATATATTTTCTGATGAATAAAACCTACTTGTTTAGGGAAGCAAGTGATCACACTCCTTTTGACCATTCTTTTCAAATTTTGAAGTTGTTTAACAAAAAGTCTTATATTAAAAAAAAAAAAGCTTGTGGTAGGGCCTCTTTCTTGGTTTAATCTTCCAGAAAAGTTAATTCAGACAGAATGAAAGAGAACACTATAGCCTCTGAAGTGCCCGGTATGCAATTTTCCAATTACAAACATATGTATATATGTCTGCATATGAATTTGCACATGCAAACACTCTATGTATGTATGTGTATCAGTAGTTTTTCCTCTAATGAGCAAACTGTGATATATCTAGATTTAAGACTTTCATTTTACTTTATTTTATAATTATCATATTTTCCATACATCTATTAATTTGGTGCACATTTGAAATGTTCTGCCAAATTTTCATTAATAGGAAAACTGAAATTGCTTTCTGGCCATTTTTGGTGAAGGTGGTATCAGAAGGAAAAAGGATGAAGCCTGATCAGTCATATTCACAATCACTGACAGGACAATTCAAACACCCAGACACTATTCACTTGCCTCTCCATCCAAGAAGCCAGCATTACTTACTGTACCCTTTCTAGTGATTTGCTCCATCCCATGGATACAGATTCTAGATATAATCTAGTGACACATTTTTCTATTAAGGTAATAATGCTCATAATATCACCACACTAAGTGTGCCTATGCAATGGGAAAGTAACAGGCATGCCTCAAAAATATTGGGAGTTTCACTCCAGACTACTGGAGCCAATAAAGCAAATATCACAATAAAGTAAGTCACATGAAATTGTTTATTTCCCATGGCATATAAGTCATATTTACATTATACTATCGTCCATTAAGTGCACAATAGCATTATGACTAAACAATAATGTACATATCTTAAAACTGTGTATTGCTAAAAATCCTAATGAATATTTGAGCCTTCAGTGAGTCCTCATCTTTTTGCTGGTGTAATGGCTGCTGACTGTTCACGGTGGTGGTTGCTGAAGGTTGGGTGGATGTGGCAATTTCTTAAAATAAGACAACATAGTTTGCCGCCTAGATCCTTCTTTTCACAAAAAAATTTCCCTGTAGAATGGGATGCTGTTTGATAGCATTTGACCCACAACAGAATTTCTTTCAAAGTTGGACTTAATCTTCTCAAATTCTGCCACTGCTTTATCAACTAAGTTTATATAATATTGTAAATCCTTTATTGTCATTTCAACAATATCCACAGTATCTTCACCAGAAGTAGATTCCATCTCAAGAAACCACTTTCTCTTTGCTCATCCATAAGAAGCAACTCCTCATCCAGCTAAGTTTTATGAAATTGCAGCAATTCAGTCATATATTCAGACTTTACTTCTATTCTCTTGCTATTGCCACCACATCAGCAGTTACTTCCCCTGTTGAAGTCACATCCCTCCAAGTCTTCCATGAGGGTTGGATTATGACCCCCCATGAATCATAAATGTTCCTAATGGCAACTAACAGGGTGAATCCTTTCCAGAAGGTTTTCAATTTACTTTGTTCAGATCCGTCAGAGGAATCTGTCTAGAGCAGTGATAGCCTTACACAAGATATTTCTTCAAAAATAAGACATGAAAATCTAAATGACTCCTTGATTTATAAGCTGATGAATAAATGTTGTGTTAGCAGATATAAAGTAACATTAATTTTCTTATACTCCATCAAAGATCTTGGGTAACTAGGTACATTGTCAATAAGCAGTAATATTTTGAAAGGAATCTGAGCATTACATCTCAAAAGTGGGCTTAAAATATTCAGTAAACCGTGCTGTAAACAGATGTGCTGTCATCCAGGTTTTGTTCTTCCATTTATAGAGCACAGACAGAGAGTAGACTTAGCATAATTCTTAAGGGTCCTAGGATTTTCAGAATGGTAAGTGAGCACTGCCTTCAACTGAAAGTCACTAGCTGCATTAGCTCCTAACAAGTGTCAGTCTATCATTTGAAGCTAGACATTGACTTCTCTTCTCTGTTCATAAAAGCCCTAACTAGCATGTTCTTCCAATAGAAGCCTGTCTCACCTACATTGAAAAATCTGTCATTTAGCGTTGCTATGTTCATCAATTATCTCAGCTAGATCTTCTGGATAACTTAGTGCACCCTCAACATCAGCACTTGCTGCTTCACCTTGCACTTTTCTGTTATGAAGACAATTCTGTCTTTTAGAACCACATGAATAAACTTCTGCTAGCTTCAAACTCTTCTTCTGTAGCTTCTTCACTTTCTGCAGCCTTCAGAGAATTGAAGGGAATTAGGGCCTTGCTCTAAATTAGGCTTTGTAGCTTTTGATTGAAAATGACAGACACAGGACTCTTCCTTTCACTTGAACACATAGGGGTCATTGTAGCATTATTAATTGGCCTGATTTCAATATTGTTTTATTTCAGGGAATAGGGAGTCTCCAAGAGAAGGACAGAGAGATGAGGAAACAGTCAAAAGAGCAATCAGAACACACATAACATTTATCACTTAAGCTTGCCAACTTATATAGATGTGATTTGCAGTGTTCCAACACAATAATAGTAATATCAGAGATCACTGATCATAGACTACCATAGCAGATATAATAAAGATGAAAAAGTTTAAAATATTGTGAGAATTACCAAAATGTGATAGAGACAGGAAGTGAGCATACACTGTGGGAAAAAATGGTACCAATAGACTTGCCAGACATAGGGTTGCCACAAAACTTCAATTTGTAAAACATGTATCTTCAGAGTGCAATAAACTGAAGTATGCTTACGTTCAAGTATTATAAAGGGATGATGTTCTGATTTCAAAAATAATTTTACAATATTTTAGCATACAGACTTTTAATTCTATTTTAAAACTAGTTGTGAGAGACATGTATACCCTAACTAAAGGGTTATCTTTTCTCTTAACTTGGTACAGGAACAACAGAGAGCCAGACAATTCTGCCATTCACTGGGACACACGAGATGGAACTCAACAGAAGTCAAGAGAAAACTAAATTCAAATATTTACAGAGGCAATAGAAAGGCCTAGGATTGAGACACAATAGCAATGAACAGAAGAACTAACAGTTCAAAACTTAGGGCTAAGCCCAGTGGCTCATGACCGTAATCCTGGCACTTTGGAAGGCAGGAGCATTGCTTGAGGCCAGGAGTTCATGAACAGCCTGAGCAACAAAGTAAAACCCCATCTGTACAAAAAATAGAAAAAAAATTAGCCAAATGTGGCGGCATACACCTATAGCCTCAGCTACTCAAGAGGCTGAGCTGGAGGGATCACTTGAGCCCAAAAGGTTGAGTCTGCAGTGAGCCATAATCATGCCACTGCAATCCAGCCTGGGCAAAAGAGTGAGACTAACTCAAAATATAATTATAAGAGAGCCTATGCGCCTGTCTTTGTGCATTTGGTGGAGGGGGACAGAGAGAGAAATGTAAAAGGAAAATTCATAGGTGGCAGATTCCAATTTGGGTGCCCGTATAGCCACAGCTGTACTACCATTAAGAAAAGAAGTCAACTTACAGAGAATGTGCTTCTGTGATATATCTGATAGGATAAATTTGAAAGGGGAGTACTCCAATGGAAGTACCTAATAAAATGTTGGGAAATAGTGAGACAACTCAAGACGGCCGAATAGGAACAGCTCCCGTCTGCAGCTCCCAGCAAGATCCATGCGGAAGGCAGGTGATTTCTACATTTCCAACTGAGGTACCTGGTTCATCTCACTGGGACCGGTTGGACAGGGGGTGCAGCCCATGGAGGGTGAGCCGAAGAAGGGTGGGGAGTCGCCTCATCTGGGAAGTGCAAGGGATCAGGGGATTTCCCTTTCCTAGCCAAGGGAAGCCATGACAGACTGTACTTGGAGGAACAGTATACTCCTGCCCAGATACTGTGCTTTTCCCAAGGTCTTTGCAACTGGCAGACCCAGAGATTGCCTCTGTGGGACCCACACCCACAGAGCCCAGCAAGCTAAGATCTATTGGCTTGAAATTCTCACTGCTAGTACAGCAGTCTGAGATTGACCTGGGATGCTCGAGCTTGGTGCTGGGAGGGGCGTCCGCCATCGCTGAGGCTTAAGTAGGCAGTTTTATGATTACAGTGCAAACAAAGGCACTGAGTGGTTCAAACTGGGTGGAACCCACCAGAGCTCAGTGAGGCTGACTGCCTCTCTAGATTCCACCTCTCTGGGCAGGGTATCTCTGAAAAAAAGGCAGCAGCCCCAGTCAGGGGCTTATAGATAAAACCCCCATCTCCCTGGGACAGAGCACCTAGGGGAAGGGGCAGCTGTGGGAGCAGCTTCAGCAAACTTAAACGTCCCTACCTGATGGCTCTGAAGAGAGCAGTGGCTCTCCCAGCTCAGCATTCGAGCTCTAATAATGGACAGACTGCCTGCTCAAGTGGGTCCCTGACACCCACGTAGCCTGACTGGGAGACACCTCCCAGTAGGGGCTGATGGACATCTCATACAGGAGAGCTCTGGCTGGCATCTGGTGGGTGCCTCTCTGGGACGAAGCTTCCAGAGGAACGATCAGACAGCAATAGTTGCTGTTCTGCAGCCTCTGCTGATCATACCCAGGCAAACAGGGTCTGGAGTGGACTTCCAGCAAACTCCAACAAACCTGTAGAAGAGGGTCCTGATTGTTAGAAGGAAAACTAACAAACAGAAAGGATAACATAATCATCAACAAAAAGGACATCCACACAAAAACCCCATCCGGAGGTCACTAACATCAAAGACCTAAGGTAGATAAAACCACAAAGATGGGGAGAAACCAGCGCAGAAAGGCTGAAAAGTCCAAAACCCAGAATGCCTCTTCTCCTTCAAAGGATCACAACTCCTCACCAGCAAGGGAACAAAACTGGATGGAGAATGAGTATGACAAACTGACAGAAGTAGGCTTCAGAAGGTGGGTCATAACAAACTCCTCCAAGCTAAGGGAGCATGTTCTAACCCAACATAAGGAAGCTAAGAACCTTTAAAAAAGGTTAGACAAATAGCTAAGTAGAATAACCAGTGTAGAGAAGAATACGAAAGACCTGGTAGGGCTGAAAAATGCAGCACAAGAACTTTGTGAAGCATACACAAGTTTCTATAGCTGAATCAATCAGGCAATGAAATAAAGCGAGAAGACAAGATTAGAGAAAACAGAGTGAAAAGAAACAAAGCCTCCAAGAAATACGGGACTATGTGAAAAGACCAAATCTATGTCTGATTGGTGTACCTGAAAGTGACAGGGAGAATGACACCTAGTTGGAAAACACTCTGCAGGATATTATCCAGGAGAACTTCTGCAACCTAGCAAGGCAGGCCAACATTCAAATTCAGGAAATACAGAGACCACCACAAACATATTCCTCGAAAAGAGCAACCCCAAGACACAGAATCATCAGACTGATCAAGGTTGAAATGAAGGAAAAAACGTTAAGGGTAGCTGGAGAGAAAGGTCGGGTTACCCACAAAGGGAAGCCTATCAGGCTAACAGCGGATCTCTCAGCAGAAACTCTACAAGCCAGAAGAGAGTGGGGGCCAATATTCAACATTCTTAAAGAAAAGAATTTTCAACCCAGAATTTCATATCCAGCCAAACTAACCTTCATAAGTGAAGGAGAAATAAAATCCTTTACAGGCAAGCAAATGCTGAGAGAGTTTGTCACCACCAGGCCTGCCTTACAAGAGCTCCTGAAGGAAGCACTAAACATGGAAAGGAACAACCGGTTACCAGCCATTGCAAAAACAGGCCAAATTGTAAGGCCCATTGATGCTACAAAGAAACTGCATCAACTAATGGGTAAAATAACCAGCCAGAATCATAACGATAGGATCAAATTCACACATAACAATATTAACTTTAAATGTAAATGGAATAAATGTCCAATTTAAAAGACACAGACTGGCAAATTGGATAAACAGTCAAGACCCATCAGTGTGCTATATTGAGGAGACCCATCTCACATGCAAAGACATACGTACGCTCAAAATAAAAGGATAGATGAAGATTTACCAAGAAAATGGAAAGCAAAAAAAAAGCAGGGGTTGCAATCCTAGTCTCTGATAAAACAGACTTTAAACCAACAAAGATCAAAAAATACAAGGAAGGGCATCACCTATGGTAAAGGGATCAATGCAACAAGAAGAGCTAACTATCCTAAATATATATGCACCCAATACAAGAGCACCCAGATTAATAAAGCAAGTTCTTAGAGACCTACAAAGAGAATTAGACTCCCACACAGTAATGGGGGAGAGTTTAACACCCCACTGTCAATATTAGACAGTTCAACGAGACAGAAAATTAACAAGGATAATGAGGACTTGAACTCAGCTCTGATACAAATGGACCTAATAGAAATCTACAGAACTCTCCACCCCAAATCAAGAGACTATAACTTCCTCTCAGCACCACATCACACTTACTCTAAAATTGACCACACAATTGGAAGTAAAACACTCCTCAGCAAATGTAAAAGAATGGAGAGCATAACAAACCATCTCTCAGACCACAACGAAATAAAATTAGAACTCAGGATTAAGAAACTCACTCAAAACTGTACAACTATATGGAAACTGAACAACCTACTCCTGAATGACTACTGGGTAAATAACAAAATGAAGACAGAAATAAAGATGTTCTTTGAAACCAATGGGAACCAAGACACAATGTACCAGAATCTCTGGGATGTATTTAAAGCAGTGTGTAGAGGGAAATTTATAGTACTAAATGCCCACAAGAGAAAGCAGAAAAGATCTAAAATCAATACTCTAACGTCACAATTAAAAGAACTAGAGAAGCAAGAGCAAACAAATTCAAAATCTACCAGAAGACAAGAAATAATTAAGATCCGAGCAGAACTGAAGGAGATAGAGACACAGAAAACCCTTCAAAAAAAATCAATGAGTCCAGGAGATGACATTTTGAAGAGATTGACAAAATAGATAGACCGCTAGCCAGACTAATAAAAAAGAAAAGAGAGAAGAATCAAATAGACACAATAAAAATGATAAAGAGCATATCACGACTGATCCCACAGAAATACAAACTACCATCAGAGAATACTATAAAACCTCTACAAAAATAAACTGGAAAACCTACAAGAAATGGATAAATTCCTGGACACATACACCCTCCCAAGACTAAACCAGGAAGAAGTCGAGTCTCTAAATAGACCACAAAAAGGTTCTGAAATTCAGGAAGTAATTAATAGCATACCAACCAAAAAAAGTCCAGGACCAGACAGATTCACAGCTGAATTTTACCAAAGGTACAAAGAGGAGCTGGTACCATTCCTTCTGAAACAATTCCAAGCAACAGAAAAAGAGGGAATCCTCCCTAACTCATTTTATGAGGCCAGCATCATCCCGATACAAAAACCTGACAGAGACTCAAAAAAAAGAAAATTTTAAGCCAATCTCCCTGTTGAACATCGATGTAAAAATCCTGAATAAAATACTGGCAAACGAAATCCAGCAGCACATCAAAAAGCCTATCCACCACAATCAAGTCGGCTTCATCCCTGGGATGCAAGGCTGGTTCAACATATGCAAATCAATAAATGTAACCCATCACATGAACAGAAACAACAACAAAAACCACATGATTATCTCAATAGATGCAGAAAAGGCCTTTGACAAAATTCAGCAGCCCTTCATGCTAAAAACTCTCAATAAACTAAGTATTGATGGAACGTATCTCAAAATAACAAGAGCTATTTATGACAAACCCACAGCCAATATCATACTGAATGAGCAAAAACTGGAAGCATTCCCTTTGAAAACTAGCGCAAGACTCGGTTTGCCAGTATTTTATTGAGGATTTTTGCATCGATGTTCATCATGGACATTGGTCTAAATTTCTCTTTTTTTGTTGTGTCTCTGCCAGACTTTGGTATCAGGATGGTGCTGGCCTTATAAAATGAGTTAGAGAGGATTCCCTCATTTTCTATTGATTGGAATAGTTTCAGAAGGAATGGTACCAGTTCCTTTTTGTACCTCTGGTAGAATTCGGCTGTGAATCTGTCTGGTCCTGGATTTTTTTTGGTTGGTAGGCTATTAATTATTGCCTCAATTTCAGAGTCTGTTATTGGTCTATTCAGGGATTCAACTTCCTGGTTTACTCTTGGGAGAGTGTATGTGTCCAGAAATTTATCCATTCCTTCTAGATTTTCTAGTTTATTTGCATAGAGGTGTTTATAGTATTCTCTGATGGTAGTTGGTATTTCTGTGGGATCGCTGTTGATATCCCCTTTATCATTTTTTATTGCATCTATTTGATTCTTCTCTCTTTTCTTCTTTATTAGTTTTGCTAGCGGTCTACTTTGCTGATCTTTTCAAAAAACCAGCTTGCGGATTCATTGATTTTTTGAAGGGATTTTTGTGTCTTATCTCCTTCAGTTCTGCTCTGATCTTAATTATTTCCTGCCTTCTGCTAGCTTTTGAATGTGTTTGCTCATGCTTCTCTAGTTCTTTTAATTGTGATGTTAGGGTGTCGATTTTATATCTTTCCTGCTTTCTCTTGTGGGCATTTAGTACTATAAATTTCCCTCTACACACTGCTTTAAATGTGTCCCAGATATTCTGGCATGTGGTGTCTTTGTTCTCGTTGATTTCAAAGAACAGCTGTATTTCTGCCTTCATTTCGTTATTCACCCAGCAGTCATTCAGGAGCAGGTTGTTCAGTTTCCATGTAGTTGTGCAGTTTTGAATGAGTTTCTTAATCCTGAGTTCTAATTTGATTGCACTGTGGTCTGAGAGACAGGTTGTTATGATTTCTGTTCTTTTACATTTGCTGAGGAGTGCTTTACTTCCAACTATATGGTCAATTTTGGAATAAGTGCGATGTGGTGCTGAAAAGAATGTATATTCTGTTGATTTCGAGTAGAGAGTTCTGTAGATGTCTATTAAGTCCGCTTGGTGCAGAGATGAGTTCAAGTTAGGCAATACCATTCAGGACATAGGCATGGGCAAGGACTTCATGACTAAAACACCAAAAGCAATGGCAATGAAAGCCAAAATAGACAAATGGGATCTAATTAAACTAAAGAGCTTCTGCACAGCAAAAGAAACTACCAGCAGAGTGAACAGGCAACCTACAGAATGGGGGAAAATTTTTGCAATCTACCCATCTGTCAAAGAGCTGATAACCAGACTCTACCAAGAACTTAAACAAATTTACAAGAAAAAAACAAACAACCCCATCAAAAAGTGGGCAAAGGATATGAACAGACACTTCTCAAAAGAAGACATTTATGCAGCCAACAGACACATGAAAAAATGCTCATCATCACTGGCCATCAGAGAAATGCAAATCAAAACCACAATGAGATACCATCTCACAGCAGTTAGAATGGCGATCATTAAAAAGCCAGGAAACAACAGGTGCTGGAGAGGATGTGGAGAAATAGGAATGCTTTTACACTGTTGGTGGGAGTGTAAACTAGTTCAACCATTGTGGAAGACAGTGTGGCAATTCCTCAAGGTTCTAGAACTAGAAATACCATTTGACCCAGAGATCCCATTACTGGGTATATACCCAAAGGACTATAAATCATGCTACTATAAAGACACATGCACACATATGTTTATTGCGGCACTATTCACAATAGCAAAGACTTGGAACCAACCCAAATGTCCATCAACAATAGACTGGATTAAGAAAATGTGGCACATATACACCATGGAATACTATGCAGCCATAAAAAAGGATGAGTTCATGTCCTTTGTAGGGACATGGATGAAGCTGGAAACCATCATTCTGAGAAAACTATTGCAAGGACAGAAAACCAAATACTGCATGTTCTCACTCATAGGTGGGAATTGAACAGTGAGAACACTTGGACTCAGGGTGGGGAACACCACACACGGGGGCCTGTAGTGGGGTGAGGGGAGCAGGGAGGGATAGCATTAGGAGAAATATCTAATGTAAACGACGAGTTACTGGGTACAGCATACCAACATGGCACATGTGTACCTATGTAACAAACCTGCATATTGTGCACATGTACCCTAGATCTTAAAGTATAAGAAAGACAGAAAGAGAAAGAAAGAAAGAAAGAAAGAAAGAGAAGGAAGGAAAGAAGGAAGGAAGGAAGGAAGGAAGGAAGGAAGGAAGGAAGGAAGGAAAGAAAGAAAGAAAGAAAGAAAGAAAGAAAGAAAGAAAGAAAGAAAGAAAGAAAGAAAGAAAGAAAGAAAGAAAGAAAGAAAGAAAGAAAGAAAGAAAGAAAGAAAGAGAGAAAGACAGACAGGCAGGCAGGCACAAGACAAGGATGTCCCCTCTCACCTCTCCTGTTCAACATAGTATTGGAAGTTCTGGCCAGGGCAATCAGGCAAGAGAAAGAAATAAAGGGTATTCAGTTAGGAAAAGAGGAAGTCAAATTGTCTCTGTTTGCAGATGACATGATTGTATATTTAGAAAACCCCATCATGTCAGCCCAAAATCTCCTTAAGCTGATAAGCAACTTCAGCAAAGTCTCAGCATACAAAATCAATGTGCAAAAATCACAAGCATTCCTATACACCAATATCAGACAAATAGCCAAATCATGAGTGAACTCCCATTCACAATTGCTACAAAGAGAATAAAATACCTAGGAATCCAACTTACAAGGAATGTGAAAGAGCTCTTCAAGGAGAACTACAAACCACTGCTCAAGGAAATAAAAGAGGACACAAACAATTGGAAGAACATTCCATGCTCATGGATAGGAAGAATCAACATTGTGAAAATGGCCATATTGCCCAAAGTAATTTATAGATTCAGTGCTATCCCCATCAAGCTACCAATGACTTTCTTCACAGAATTGGAAAAAACTACTGTAAAGTTCATATGGAACCAAAAAAGAGCCTGCATTGCCAACACAATCCTAAGCCAAAAGAACAAAGCTGGAGGCATCATGCTACCTGACTTCAAACTATACTGCAAGGCTACAGTAACCAAAACAGCACGGTACTGGTACCAAAACAGATATATAGACCAATGGAACAGAACAGAGCCCTCAGAAATAACACCACACATCTACAACCATCTGATCTTTCACAAACCTGACAAAAACAGGCAATGAGGAAAGGATTCCCTATTTAATAAATGGTGCTGGGAAAACTGGCTAGCCATAAACAGAAAACTGGCTAGCCATAATCAGAAAGCTGAAACTGGATCCCTTCCTTAAGCCTTATACAAAAATTGACTCAAGATCAATTGAAGACTTAAACATAAGACCTAAAACCATAAAAACCCTAGAAGAAAACCTAAGCAATACCATTCAGGACATAAAGATGGGCAAAGTCTTCATGATGAAAACACCAAAAGCAATGGCAACAAAAGTCAAAATTGACAAATGAGATCTAATTAAACTAAAGAGTTTCTGCAAAGCAAAAGAAACTACCATCAGGGTGAACAGGCAACCTACAGTATGGGAGAAAATGTTTGCAATCTATCTATCTGACAAAGGTCAAATATCCAGAATCTACAAGGAACTTAAACAAATTTACAAGAAAAAAACAAACAACCCCATCAAAACATGGGTGAAAGATATGAACAGACAGTTCTCAAAAGAAGACATTTATGTAGCCAAGAAACATGAAAAAATGCTCATCATCACTGGAAATGCAAATCAAAACCACAATGAGATACCATCTCACACCAGTTAGAATGGCAATCATTAAAAAGTCAGGAAACAACAGATGCTGGAGAGGATGTGGAGAAGTAGGAACGCTTTTACACTGTTGGTGACATTGTGGAAGACAGTGTGGCGATTCCTCAAGAATCTAGAACCAGAAATACCATTAGACCCAGCAATCCCATTACTGGGTATATACCCAAAGGATTATAAATCATTCTACAATAAAGACACGTGCACATGTATGTTTATTGCAGCACTGTTCACAATAGCAAAGTCTTGGAACCAGCCCAAATGCCCATCAGTGATAGACTGGATAAAGAAAATGTGGCACATATACACCATGGAATACTATGCAGCCATAAAAAAGGATGAGTTCATGTCCTTTGCATGGACATGGATGAAACTGGAAACCATCATTCTCAGCAAACACAAGAACAGAAAACCAAACACCATATGTTCTCACTCATAAGTGGTAGTTGAACAATGAGAACACATGGACACAGGGAGGGGAACATCACACACTGGGGTCTGTTGGGGAGTCGGGGGCTAGGGGAGGGATAGCATTAGGAGAAATACCTAATGTAAATGACAAGTTGATGAGTGTAGCATACCAGCATGCACATGTATACCTATGTAATAAACCTGCACATTGTGCACATGTACCCCAGAACTTAAAGTATAATTTTAAAAAAATGTTGGGAAATACATGGCTGAAGCTTAGGAATCACGTTAGAACTGTGGAAGTTAATTTGGAGTCATCTCATCCAAAGACAAAAAAAGAAGACCAGACTATTAAACAGAACTAACTTCACATGCCTGCTCAGGACCTAGCACTGTGCTAGAAACTACATTTTGCATTCATTCACTTTCATCCTTTTAACAACTTAAGAATTAGAGTTATTAGCCTTGTTTCTACATCGAGGAAACCAAACCTCAGAACAATTAAGTAACTAGACCAAGAAACAAGTGTTCCCAGTTCAAAGCCTTTGTTATTTTCACTACATTGGACGGCCTCATCACCGTATCTGGGAACACGGAAAAATGAAATTTCTAAGCAAGTAAATGTGGAGAGAGGAATAAAAGGCCAAACACAGAACTTTGAACTTATCTCTATCCTACAGAGCCTCAGAGGCTTCCAATGTTGGATATATTCCATGTTCTTCCTAAAAATCTCAATGAAAGCTTGTGTTCTATGAAGATCAATTACATAAGAAGCTTGGGTTTCAAAACCAGATGCAACCATGAAAGTTATCTTTATGGTATACAACCAAATAAAGAGGCCACTGAATTAATTAAATCTCCCATAGTTGCAAATTTGTTACTACTTGCATTACTCAGTCAAGAGTTATTTATATTGCAAATTATCTTTATTCTTTATTACTAATCTTACCTGACAAGAATTAAATTCCCACAGTATGGGATGGGCCTGAGCTTTAGGAAATTCGAAGCTGCTAGGCACTTCTGAGAATTTAATGTCTGGAACCCCTTCACATAGCAAAATGCTACCAACTATACATTCTGCTCGTCAGCCAATTTAGAGAGCTTGGGCTCTGATTTTGTTCCTTCCTGAGTTTACTCTCTGATAGTCCCCTCTGCTATATAGTTTAATGGGCTAATCAAATAAATTCTGCACTAAATGTATACTTTTAGATTTCCATGGAAAAATCTCCCCAGATTTTTCACAGGCCATTCTCCTCTAGGAATTCTCTTTAATTTGTTGCTTGTTCTACTTTTGCTTTCGGTGGAACAGAGAAAATGAAACAACCCAAGAATCAGCTTTCTTCCTCACATTAACATCTGGAATGCTTCCCTAATGGTATTCTGATAATATATTAAATAAAGCTGTTTTACATTATCCAAACAACCAGTTGACTTAAGCCGAATACTTTGCCATTTTAGTGAAGGAAAAAAATATAAAGTTGGTTGCTGGGTTGAAAAAGATTTCCAAACCTGTCAGTTCAACCAAATGATTGCAATAATAAAGGCATTCAGTCATAGAAGTCATAGCTAGAGAGTAAGCAGAGGAATCCACAAACAAGAGTTTCTTTTGAGTATGGGTCAATGCTCTCAATTGGATGAGTTTTTAAAAATATGTACCTTGAGTTACAAAGAAGGAAGCATACGTTTGAGAAAAATCTGCATTAATTTCACTTACTGAAACAACAACAACAGGATATAAAATGGAACGATTACTCTCTTCAAGCATGCTCAGTAACTTCTGGGTTTCTTGAAAATCAGAGGTCGTCACCTAAAAGACCAGAAAAATAAAAGGATATGGGAAGACGTTTTTAAATGACTTAAAAGTTAATTCAAGGAATAAATGGAGAGATTCTGCATAACATTCAAAATATTTATCAAGCTTAGTTTTTAATTTAGAAACAATTTTAAAGGATATCCATAAAGTTATACATGTCAAATTTTGATCTACTAATTGAGTCAAACCTGTCTCTTATTATCTACTTTGGACCAGGTACAAACAGAAAATTGAAAATATTGTCCAAAATACCACTCTTCTCATTATGGGAATTAGCTTGTTAAAAGTACTATTTCTCTTTCAAAGATAAAATCTCCAAAAACATGTAAAAGAACTCATCATAATCTCATATATAAATATTTAAGAATCAAATTAGTTCTCTTCCACATTACATTTGTTCATATCCTTAATGCTTTCAATCATTTGAATTGACTTACATTCACACAAACAAAATTGTAGCATTGATCTAAGATGATTTGCTGAAGATGTCTGCCAGCATGACACAGAGCCTCAGATGTGACTTTTACATGCTAGTAGGAAAAAACAGAAATGAATTCACAAATTAGATAGACCAAACATAAACATCTTTGTTACAAAGGAACACATAATTGCTAGAAGACAGGCACATAAAGCCAAGGACTATATATTTTTTAAAAAAATTAATACATGCTGAAGTTCATCAGGCTATCAAGAAAAAGTCATTTGAACTAGGCTATGAATAATGCATATTTTAGCAAACAAGGATATAGAAAATTGTTTCACATAGGAAAAAAATGTAGACATACACAGAATATATTCTGGAACAGGCTAGTAGTCTGGTTTATCTTATACAAATAAATATTGAAGAGCATGTTGAAGGACTAAAAGAGAAAGAGTGCAGTGATGACTGCAGGCATCTGGAAGCACATTAAATAACACAGTTTTAATACAGGGAATAGACTTCACTAAACCTGAAATAGCTAGAAATGGGGAAAGCAGTAGAAATCATCACAACAATATAAGTGAGAGAGAAATAAGACTTAAACTACACAAACTATTCCTAAAACTGTCGGGGAACTTACTTCTACTACTATAAGTAGTCCGAGATTGGATTAGATTTAGAAAAGAACACATACTATGCAAACTTTCCTAGTAAGATTTTTTATTCCATATAGCTTAATATTCTAATTAGCTTCTTTTAAGATTTTTCTATCATAACAATATGAACAAAAACTTAAGAATTACTCGACAAGGGATCTGTGGTATCTTTGCTGTAATAATTCCACAGGAAATCACATTTCAGTGATTCTTACTGGTATTACATTTAGAATGCTTTACATTTCATAGTTCTAAAAATAATACAGTGCTGTTCCTTAGTAAAACATTAAACTCTGTAACTCTGTACATTATCTATTTAGTAGCTTAATTTGCTATAATTTTGACAAAATACTGGAGAATGAGAAAGGAAAGTTTTCAAGGTCTTAGCTTTGCTCTAGAAATTAGTTGGCTATTAAATTTTAAAAATTTTAGTTCAGTTTAAAATTCACATTGAGCATAAAGCTCAAAGATTTTTAAGAAAAAAGCCAAAAAGTCCATAGTCATCAACAATATATTAACACTACAATAAAAAAAGAAACCAGTATCCAGTCTGCGATAGTAAGTTTGATCAAGTGGTAACATCTAGATATTACAGGGAGACAATTTTTCAAAAGTCCCTCACGTATTCAAACATTTTCAAAGGCATTAACAGCTAACTTGTTCCATACTTTTTCTGCAAGGATGTTTGTGCAAATTGCAGAGATAGAGATATTTCTTCCTAGAACAGATTTATTTTCCAGTAAGATGGGGACATCTCTCTGTCTGGATTAGGCTTACTTGGCATTCCAGAGTTATCTCTTGAGGAGCAGATGGGCTGATTTGCCTTTATAAGGCCAGGGTTTCCTACTATCAAGGTTCTTTTTAAAGAACCCTACTGCCCAGCAACAACTAACCCTAACTGCATCTCTCCATGGAAATCGGAATTCAGAAAAAAAACGAGTGCTACATTTTTGTTCTTGCTACTACTATGGTTATAAATGGTCTTTTCTCTGACCCTGTAGTCTCAGATCTTCCACCAATATCTATGATACTGTGTCAGGCTGACTTATTTGCATGCACGTAAGGTATAGTCTCACATCCTGCCAAGTTTCTGACTTCACAGATATGAAATAAGGCAACCATACCACCAGATCTTAACTTCAACAAAGATGCACAAGTGAATTCTGAACTCAGAAAAAAAAAAAATCTTACTTTAAAATTTCCTTCTGCATGTAGAGAATGAAAACATGAGAGATATTCTGATTCAGTTTTTTTGAAGTATTAAAATAAATTTCTTTAGGACAGAGCTTAGGATCTTTGAGGACAGAAACATTCATGTTTTTACCACTAGCAAATGCTTAATAATTTTAAAAACAAAAACAAAACTTTGCCACTAGTTTTTTAAAGAAAAACATCTTGTGTCAAGAAAATAGTGTACGTTCTTAAAATGAACAATGTGGGAAAGTTCTTTAAAAATAAAAACTCATCAAAAAATACTACATAGAAATAATTACTCTGAAAGGTAAGTATCATTCCAACAATTCTCTATGAATAATATATGTAGTAACCAAGAAAGACAAATGAAGGACTAAAAGTATGAATGTTGTATTAAAATGGAATAATATGCATGTCATTTTAAATTATGTAATTTTAGTGAATGAAAACCAAATGTAGTAAAACCAAAAGTATTGCTAAATTTCAGATAATTCATTTCCAGGAAGTTTAATTTCTAAAGGTTAAGAAGAGGTGCTAGGAGCAGGATAAAGACACTGCACTCTTAATGACAACTCACTTCTTTTTGTAAGTCAGTATTCATTGACTTCTTTCTGTGAGAGAAGGAGATAGCACATTTTAAGTTCTACCCATAGCCTAGGTCTGGTCAATCATGTTGTTTTAAATCTAAAAAGTTTATTAGATTCTTATTCTATTTTGTGGCCATAATTAACATTAGACATTATCTACCTTCAAGGAAAGTGACTTAACAAAATTTTCCCCAATTCTAAATTTTTCATTTTAATTCACATTATTAGATGAATATGGGCAAGTAGTTGGTTGTTTTGGAGCAATTTTTTTTAAGAAAAGCCAATCATTTTTAGGTTCTTTGAGTTTTTGCTTAAGAATAGTTTATCTAGGAATAAAAATTTGGTTCATACTTTCCCTCACAGATCTGCAATCACTGTGCCACTACTTTTAATTGTTACATGTTTTCCTTCTGCTTCTTATATTCCATTTGTCATTCAGCCATTCTCCATTCATTTTCTTAGATTTCAATGTCAAGCAGTTTCCCCCACCCCACCCCCCATTGCCCTTCCAAGTACTCATAGTGGTTACATTTGAGGTTTTTTTCTTTTGTCTTTATTACCAGAGGAAAACTTGGCTTGTGGTGATATTCTTGGATTTCACCTTCATCCCCTCAGATGTTTGTAGATAATGCTTCATTATATTTGGAATGAATACTGTAGATATATGAGGTCGGACCATCCTACGTTTTGCTAGTTTATGGGTTTTGCATCTTGATGTCTTCCTGAAGTATTCTTCATGGGGAATTTCCAAATCAACCACAGTAAGTTTTATTACGAATTGTTATTTCTCAACTTTTCCTGAAAATATGCCCTTTTAGATCAAATAGAATTAGTTCAAGGAAACTTTCTTTTAGCTTTCTGAAGAATTTGATTTTTCTACTTGATATATGAAAAGTGTCCACACATTGGCTGCCTTAGTCATCTAAACACCTACTCTACTTTAGCTACCATTTTTTTTAATTGGAATATGCTGCAATTATCTTGACTTTTCTCCCCTCAGTTATCTGACTTGCTGTATTGTTTCTCTAAGAGACTAGTTCTTTAATAGTGCTGCTTTCATAATAATTTTGTTTCCTATTCAATCACTGTTAATCTCTTACAATGTTGTGTTTTGAATTTTTAACCTTGAATTCAGATTCTCACTGAGTTCTTCTACAGAACAAAAAGATACAATTTGGGAGAAGGAAGAGGTCTCAGGTTTCATCCAGGTTTACTTCTTACTTACGTGCATTATAATTTTTTAAGTAGAAATTGTGCTTTTCCTGGTTATTTTCTATGAATTAAGAGTGTTAAAACAAAATCAGACACTGATAGTTTTCTCTGTCTCTATGAGATGCCACAGAAAATTGAGATATTTTCTACTTTTAAAGGATACTCCTTGGCTCTCACACTTCAGCTTCTCAATCTGCTTCTAAGTTAAAACTAGAAGAATTATCTTAATGAACCAACTTTTGCCCCAATTACAAGGTCTGGGAGATCCACAGGCAGGGTTTAGAAGACATCAGCCAGATTATCATCTGCACTTACTTTCTTGACTGTTACTTTTAAAAATGTATGCATTAAGTGGGGCCCCTCGTGTTTGTTTGGCTGCTGTTAATTTTGCTTATTTTCTATTGTTTTTAAAGCAATGGAGAAGGAAGATTTTATGAATGATCTTTATCGTATTTACCTGGCTGTCACTACTATTTTTAAGTACTTTAAGGAATTATTTTATATTTATATTGTACATCTTTAGACAAAAGGCAAGTATTCCCTAACCATTAAGAGTATTTTAAGTATTCCTAGAAGAGCTTCATTTTTCTCATTAAGAACATGTAACTTTATATACATATTACATGTATATGTGTGTAACTCCCATTAGATTAAATCTAAAATAGTGACTGACATTAAAGCCCTTCATAGTCTACTTATATTCTACCTATTCAAATCCTAGCCACCCATTCCACTCTTCAACACAAACATTCTTAAACTCTAAAGAAATTTTTCTCTATTGTCACAAATACTGGGCTCATTCATACCTATGACAACTTCGGCCCATACTGACTTCAATATCTACTTGCTTCTTCAAAGCTATTATGTATTTCTTAAACTTTAACAGTTAATAAGATATACATTCTTAGAATACACAATTGTAGGCCAGGCGCGGTGGCTCACACCTGTCATCCCAGCACTTTGGGAGGCCAAGGTGGGTGGATCACCTGAGGTCAGGAGTTCAAGACCAGCCTGGCCAAGATGGTGAAACCCCATCTCTACTAAAAATACAAGTATTAGCCGGGCATGGTGGTGGACACCTGCAATCCCAGCTACTTGGGAGGCTGAGGCAGAGAATTGCTTGAACCTGGGAGGCAGAGGTTGCAGTGAGCTGAGATCGCGCCACTGCACTCCAGCCTCGGTGACAGAGTGAAACTCCATCTCAAAATAAAAAAAAAAGAATGTACAATATAGATATATGGAAAGCACAATGCCCAGCCACATAGTGTTATTGTAATTGTAATTAAAATATATTTGTTCAGTTACATGATACATTTAAAACTGCACTTAAAGTCATTCTTTGGCTAATGCCCATAAACTAAGAAAGAAATGCATACACAATATTTACATAAGTTATCAAATATTAGTATTTTTGTACTCTTGAAAAACCAAACTGCAATTTTTTTCTTCTTGAGACTCTTAATAGTTGTTTCTAACTCTTTTAGTCATACTGCTTTCCTCCCAACCAGAAAACAATCAGTATTTTCCATGCTTGAGTAAAGAAACTTAGATTTTACCTAAATATAGCAAAGGTATCTGTGACACTTTTAATCAACAAAGACCTCAACAGACAACGCTATTAGGTTGTTTATAAAAAAAAAAAAAAAGTCCTAAGCATCATCATATGCTGTCATTCCTGATGTTTCCACACTCAAACACAACAA
This sequence comes from Hylobates moloch, assembly GCF_009828535.3. Taxonomy (NCBI): domain Eukaryota; kingdom Metazoa; phylum Chordata; class Mammalia; order Primates; family Hylobatidae; genus Hylobates; species Hylobates moloch. The sequence continues at coordinate 152,979,944 of NW_026652276.1, read as the reverse complement.
ATGGAACAATCTGCTGGCTAGAATTTCTTCTGTAAATATTTTGGTTCAAAGGACATTTAAACAAAATTTAAAACAACCTTCCAATGTGTTCAGTAAATTAAAGTACAACAAAAAAAATCAAACTTTCCTTACATCGTAACAAATAAGAGTTTAGGAAAGATTTACCACAAACTAAATGCAAACATCCGTGTATTCACAATATTAATACTATATAAAGCATGGATATTAGGAATAAAGATGGATTGTCAAAAAAGTTTTCATTTCAAAAAGCATTAAGGCCTAACTAAGCCTGAAAGGTTTTGGTTCAATTCCCATGAGTCAGAGGTTCAAATACATGTTTCTGAAAAGTCAATCATCTTTTTACAGAAAACGTTGGCTGGGTCATCTCTGAGTCTGAATCTTCCAACTTCTAGCCTCTCTACCATTCAAACAATGGCATTAATATAGGTATAAACAAGTGACTTACAGAGAGATGTATTTTCTTTTCACTCTGTGAACATGCCAGCAATTAACATCCCTTTTTGCCTATCTAGCATTCAGCATTTACTATTTCTTAGAATAAGCTTTTAAGCTTTTCTTTTTGTATGTGTGTGCATGTGTGTAGTAAAGAGCATGGACTCTGGTACCAAGATCCCTGGGTTTGAATCTATCTCCAGAACAACGTTGCTGTGTGACTTTAGGTAAGTTACATAAGTCCTGTGGCTCAGTTTACTCCTCAGTAAAATGAGTACATCATAGAATTGATATGAGGATTGGCTAAGCTAATATGTGAAGGGAAAGAGTTAACTTTTCCAAGATGTCTTCTCTATAGCTTGTCCTCATAGAAGGCTTTAAGGAAGTCAATCCTGGTAGAGTTGTAAGCTAATAAATAAACCTTACCAGTCGGCTAGGTTATATAAGCTACAGGCTGCTAACCATGAATGGTAAGCTGTTGGATCATACCAGTGGCCTTCCACTTCATGACCTGCCACCATAGGACTTAAACCCTAGCTAGCTGGTCATACTAAAGCAGGTTGGATACTCTCCCAATCCTAGATGCTAGGTAGGCAGAATAGTACTATAACCAAGGTTATGAGACATTGCACTGCTATTGGATCCCTATCTCTTATCGCACAAGGAAAAGGACTGGTGCTTCCCTCACTATGCAACTTAAAAGTCACAGCACAAAGACTGGAGTCTAACATTCAGCCCAGAAGATCCATTTGCAGTGCTGCGTAATGCAGTGGACACTGCCTCTGTCTGAGTCCAAGGACTTTTCCCAACAACTACTGTTCTAGGAAGTCTAAAGCCTAATGTGTGTACTGACAAGTCATTGATCTTTGAATATATGTAAAGACCCAGTAGCATTCATGTTTTGGGTCACCTAATGCACAGTGCTATATTAAATGCTTGCTGTTATAACTCTACTCACTTCTTAACTTCCACTTTTAGAGGACCCTTTAAAACATATGTCCATTATCCCTTTACATTTAATATATTATATTTATTGAGGCTTTATAACTTGCCAGAATCTATGCTAAATACTTTTAACAACTATCTTGTTAAAACTGCATAGTACACCTATGCACGAGCAGGTATTATCATCATCCTCATGTTATAGATAACGCAGCACAGGCACAAAAGTTTGCATAATCTAAGATTACACAGGCTGTAAGGGGCTAGCACTCAGACTCAGGTCGGTTTGAACTCCCAGGTCCACATACATAACCTCTAAAGCACACTGGACATCAGTGTTACTCTAGGTACTATTACCTTGTCACAGATATCACAAGACCCTTACCCAGAGAGGAGTAATTCTACATGTCCCAAAGTCAACTCCAGGGGAAGGGGTGTGGGGGAGGAACATGTATTCTGGAGGAAGTCAATTAAGTACTAACAATCTTAATTGCCAGTATACACATTCCCTTAACTGTGATGTTTCTGGGTCCTGGATAGTGTACAAAGTATTTAAGAAGTGTCCTCCAATTGCAATCTTCAGATTTGATATCAAAGTAATGTCAAGTGCTTCTGACCCACTGCATTAAACATGTGCTGAGCAGTTGGTGGTAGAAGACATTATTGTGGTAAGTCTTCCTTTGTGCATCCCTCTCGCACTGTTAAAACTCACATTGAAAGCCAACTACTGTTCTGATGCAACACTACAAGGACCGTGGAATGGAAAATGACAAGCTCTAAATTTAACAAACCTTGAGCACCTAACACAAAGAATTTAAGGCTCCTGTTTTATTTTTTTATTTTATTTTATTTTTTAAGACAGAGTCTTGCTCTGTCACCCATGCTGGAGTGCAGTGGTATCCACGCCTGGCTAATTTTTGTATTTTTAGTAGAATAGGGCTTTTGCCATGTTGGCCAGGCTGGTCTCGAACCTCTGACCTTAGGTGATCCACCCGCCTCGGCCTCCCAAAGTGCTGGGATTACAGGCATGAGCCACCGCACCCAGCCCCGTTTTATTATACATCCAAAGTTGGATAGTGTCAACACAAATTGTAAAGCTGCAAAATACCACCGTGCTCTTCTTTCTGTCGAGCTTTCATGACAGATTATAATATAACTAAAAGACAGTGTGTAGTAGATGGGAAACGACTGGCATTAACTCATATATCATGTTTGGCAGGCGTGTTCTGTACCTATTAGCGGAAATCACTAATGATATGTGAAAAAGATACAAACAGTAATATGATCCCTTTATATTTATTAGTAATGCATAAAACATTTGCAAGCTGAGAACTGGCAAGTTAAAATGAACAAATCCTATCTGTCTTAATTAAAAATAAAACAAGGTCACAAAGAACAGAGTATCTTAGCCATTGATGGATTAATATAATTTCATTCATTTGACCAATATTTATTGATAGCTACAAGCCAGACACTAAATTGTATACTGAGACCACGTCAATGACTAGACAGGTTTCTGCCCCCAAGAAGTTTATAGCCTAATGGGAAAACAAAATAAATTTTAGATGTGTATTTCTCGAATTTCAATGTCTATGGGAATTTCTGAGAATCCTGTTAGAAATGCAGATTTTAATTCTTTTAGATTTGGGGTAAAGCTAAGAATAAACATTTCTAAGAAGCTTACAGTTGATACTGATATAACTGATGCCTGGATCACACTTTGAGCCAGCAAAAGGTTCTATCATTTGAATCCACATAATCTAAAAGCCCTCTCTCATTTTGAGTAGATATTTACTGAGGAGTGTGTCCTCATCTAGCAAATGAAAGAAAACTGCAACCTTACTAAGCCAAAGCCATTGCCTTTATCTTTATTACATATATTGGTATAGCAAACATAAATGACTAAAATTAAACAATTCATTAATTCAACTTTCTTCCTTCAAATTCTTGCTAAGTTTACAACGTAATTTAATTTAAATGCATAAAGTTTTATTTTTCCTAAGTAATAAAGATGCTGCCTAAATGTACAGTCTGCCTTCAGAATCTGTTGGTTCCACAGTTAAGGATTCGAGCATGGGTCAAAAACATTTGAAAAACAAAACTAAACAATAAAAATACAAATTTATAAAAATACAGTATAATTATATAGCATTTATATTGTATTAGGGACTGTATGTAATCTAAAGATGATTTAACATATATAGGAAGATGTATATAGGTTATATGTAAACATTATTTCATTTTATGTAAGGGATTAGAGCACCCATAAATTGTGATATTTGTAGAGCAGAAAGGTAGGTCCTAGAACCCCCATATAAATTGAGGGACAACTGTATATAGAAGTACAATTGCAGCCTGTTTCCATATTAAAATCATGTGATGATAAAATGACAATCACTTAAATTACATGATTGATATTGTACTGCAAATGTGACAATTGTTCTCAAAATGTCTAGATAAGAAATATTAAAAAGGTTCTCAACAACCTCCATTTTCCACCTAGATTTACAAAATGATAGAAAATAAAGAAAATTAAAATCAGCTATAATATGTATGAATAGCTTACTGAAGAGTCCTTTCACATGTAATCCCAAGAAAATCATGCAATAGTCTTTTAAGGAATATTCAGACACCATCCCAATATTTGTTCAACCTAAAAACTGCCATCAAACCCTATGTAATAAGCGAACTATTTTTCATTAATGTATATTTCTCTTCTTTGAGAAATATACTTGCAATATTTATACATAAAATTTCCCTCTCATACAACTTTCCCATTATGACTTATTAGTAGCCTGTTGAATATACATTGTTTAGCTTAGAGGTTCAAAATATTTAAAAAATACTAAGGATAAATTACATTTTGAATAAAAACTCGATCATGTGACTTGTTTCAGAATTATGTATATACCATAGAATATTTTTTAAACAGTACATTTCTAGACAATATAGAAAAATAGACTCAAATATGTAATATAGAATCTTACTGTAGAGTCTACAGAATACATTTTAAAAATATTGCTTATGGCTTATTTTCTTCACTCCACTAGAAGGTCCCCTCTGCAGTGCTCATTTCTGCAACACTGTCTTTCTTTCCTGACAGAAGGCTGCTCACCACCAATTTCATCACTGTTGCTAACTCCAGCTCATCTAATCTCTGCAACATCTGCTACCAGCACCTTGTCTTCCCTCCTTTTGTGAACATAGTTTTTTCTTCTGGTTAGAAAATCAGTTCGAACTTCTTGAGTATGCTTTGTGTTTTAAACTCTTCTCAACTGTTCCCATGATTGATGGATGCCCAGAGGCTACCTCTTTATCTCCAGCAACATATTTGGCTGTTGGCCCGGTAGAGAGGTACTCCAGAAGCTTACTGGTTCATCATGCTCTCATCTTTAACCACAACTATTTATCTGACTCCTTCCATCTCCACAGCACTGTGTGAGGGATCAGTGATAAGAGACGGTGAAAGAGATGCGCAAATGGATAAATAATAAGCAGGATATGTAGAATGACACAACTATTGATGAGTAATTTAGGAGATCCAATAACTAAAAAAAAAGATTGGGGACAAGTTCATGGAAACAGTAATCAACTAAGCCTTAAAACATAAAATTGACAAATAGAGAAGGCATGTAATCCAGTAGAATAGAGTGCAAAAGAGGTAGAAGACTAATTGTTTCAAGACATGTTGAGCCACAACAGCAATAGCATTGTGACAAAAAACGTCAGTGTAGATTGCAGAAGATCTTAAATGATGGATCAGGCTGTATAGACTTTTTTTTACCCTCATATACTGAATAGTTATTTAAGGTATATAGTGCCAACGTAAGAGAGAAAGATAAACTTTTTTTAACACAAGTTGTAGGCCTTGGAAAGAAGTTTTCCGGTAACAAGATAACATGAATAATGTACTGTGGTTATAAGCGCAAAGTGGTATATTTGATTCAGTGTTCCCAGAACCACCAAAACCTTGGAACCATTGTTTAGCTAAAGCTACTAGAACAACAGAATAACCTACTTTGTGGCATTGTAAAGTAAAATTATACTACACATAAATACTTGACATAAAATACATTTCCAAACTCAATTATTAGGGATAACATAAGCTCAAAATGATGCTTTGCAAACATCATGTATCCTATAATTGGAGAAAAAAAATTAATGAAATGAAGTGAAATGACTGAGTTCTGAAACTACATTTCAATTTAAATAGCATAAGCAATTTAGTATATAACATTCTTCAAAATCAATTGTTGAAGGTTAACTATAATCTACATATAAAAACAACTTTGTCAACTTTTTATACGGATTTTCCTTCTAAACATATTTATGTGTAAAATCAAAAAATTTCCTGAGTTAAAGGCTAAGACTTGACTTTATGAATACATGCCCCAAAATTGGTGGTGGCTGGTTTCTGTTTTTATTTTGTAAGCTTAGTATAATGGTTGTCCAGAACTTGTAAGCAATTACCTCATTTCTAAGCGGACAAGATGCAAAAGACCATTTTTACAGATTAACCATCTGGTTCCTTTAGGAAGAGTAATATTTCAACAGGTTCCTGTATTTCAAGAATATAAACAATTAAAAAGATGAAGATATGTGAAATACAAAGAAAAAATAGAGAAAATAGCATTTAAAGCAAATTATCCTAGCTCCCTCAATTAATATTTTAAAACCATGACAATCATATAAATTGTTAATTTTATTTAATACAACATCAATATAATTCATACCGTCTTCTTCAACTAGGTGGTCTATCATTTTGGAGTTTCTTTCCACCTCTGGAGAATTGCTCAGGAAATCTGGCTAACATATCAAATAAACCAAATGGATTTAATGAGATGGTTTTTGGCTAGTTTCTACATTCTTTTATACAAATGCATACACCACATAAATGTGGTGCTGTTCAGAGTGAGAGGCGCAAGAGAAAAAAGTAGCTTTCCGGTGTTATTTCACTGTTATTAACTATACAGTATTCAGGTGCAAACATATGAAAATCCTGTATATCACACTAAACTATAATATGTATCAAAATAAGCATAAAATAACTGTTATGGATAGGTCTTAGGATGTTGCTGTGGCTTAATTTGCTCTGTTTATCTTCTCTCTGCTTTTCTTTATTGCATGTGCTATTTTTGATGTTTTGTTTGACTAATACGTCATACAGTGAATTTACTGAGGTCTATAACAAAAGGCATAGATCCATACACTGGACACAACCTTGAGGGCATAAGAAAAAAAAAAAAAAAACAACTAAGTACCGTAGAACAGCCTCAACAAAATCAAAGCATGCTTTACACATGATTTTCAGTTACACCCTGCTTGTCATTTGTGATTACTCAAAACAATAATTAAATTATGTTTTCCAGGAAACAGGAAGGAGTGGATAACCAAAATACATGAAAAGCCCCTACAGTCCCTGTTTGTTCACAGTATAGATCAGCATTCTTTAGGAAGCCCCTACAGTCCCTGTTTGTTCAGAGTACAGATCAGCATTCTTTAGGAGTTCCATTCTTTTATTACAGGAATGAATATTGGGTTGAACACGCTTATATGCATTTAGAGGTAACGTGATGTATGAAAACAAATACTGCAGAGGTTTCCTCTGTAGAACTGTACTTTTAAGAGGAGCAGCCAGCATAGTCTTCTTGTAAAGGTAAACTGGATCATGTCATTTTCAAATAAAGTCTTCTCTCACTTCATTTTCCCCTTAAAACAATATATAAATGATAATAGTAGCAACGGTAACAGTAGACGTGGTAAACTCAACATAAAAAGCCTACGAGGATGTCTCTGGGTCTGTCCCCAGCTCTTTCCTTGTCTCCTGCTACTCCCATTTCCACTCCATTTGCATCTCCAACCACTGACATTTTCTTTCTGTGCCCCAGTGAAGCTCTTTATGTGCCTTTCACATACTGTTACTTCTGGTTTGTTCTTTAAATAGATAATTATTTATTACCCTTAAAGGCTTAAGTTAAATACCACGTCTGCCAAGAGATTTCACTTACTGCCTTCCACTCCCAATCTAAGTCATTTTCTCTGGCTCTCTTACATAAGCACAGTTATGTTTTCCTTAGAATATTCATCACAATTTGACATTTTAATTTGCATTCGTTTACTTTTTATCCCCAACTGGACAATATGCTCCTTGGAAATAGGATATCATACTTGCTCAGTTCAAATATCTAGTGACTATATCATGATAGGCATTTATTATTTGGTAAATAAACTAGAGAATTTAGGAATAAAAGACTAATCATATCTTCCTACTTATAAATTCCTTACTTCCTTCAGTTCAGTATATAGTATAAACTATTTTTGGATATTTACTGAAAACTGGGAAGAAGTGAGAGAGGTCCCTTTAAAACTGTCTACCACCCTGATCTATCTCTGGAGAGCTCTATATTCAAAGCTGGTAAGGTCTGTGAAATACTTCAAATTGCTGAGAAAAACAGAGGAGGAAAATAGCAAGACTGATAGCAAAGCCTTGTCCTTTAAGAATCAGTGAAAAGTGCCTGTGAATGGGGGGAGTAGGAGAGGTGCCTCTCCCCAAGTTAGCTCTTTACTTAACTTTTTAACAACCTCTTCCAGGTATTTGGTGTGTATCATTAAAGTTAGATGTTTGGTTCACCTGTAAGGTATGTTGCAAAATTCTAGTATAGATAATTACAATAAACATACCCAATCTTTTCCCTTAATTTCAAAGGAAAACATTTTTTCTTTTCATGTTAACAAAACAATCCTCCCATTATGTGTTGAGCAGCTCCACACCCACACTGATCTCCCCTACAGATGCCAGGATTTCAATAGTGGTGACTTCATCCTTTTTACACATTCCTTTCAAAGTAGGATGAAAGCTTTGAGAGGTGAAAATGTTAGAATACATTGCATTTTGTGTTTGTAAGTTATAAGCTGAAAACTGTCATGAGATACATTTACCTTTATAAGGGAAGGGAAAAAGTATATAAAACTACATAAATCCTTTCCTGAGGGGATGTCTTTCAGACATTAGGTATTAGCCCTTTGTCAAACTTAAAAATCTCAGTCTTTTATCTCACCTTTCCTTAGAAGAATATTAATTAGTAGAGACCATTTTGAATCAACTAGCATCTACATTCACTATTTACATGATCTCAGGCAAATCAAACTGCAAGTTTCCCTATTTCTATTTGTAAAATAAAGAGGGAAATCATAGGGTTATTTTAAAGAGAAAAGAACTGCATAGTACTGATACAGACAGGAGACAGGGAAATACTGGGTAGAAGAGGGCAGTCCTCGGTGAGGGCCACACCCTTAGGCCTGGGTACTGTGGCCCAAAGTGAGAACATGCATTCCTGTTTCCCACTCAAATGCTGCTTTTTGGCCCTCCCTGCCTCCCATCTTGTACCCATAAAAAACCCCAAGCTCCACTAGCAGAGTGATGGCAGAGGGGCAGCAGGGCAGCAGAGTGGAACAGCAGAGGCTAGAAGAGAAGCAGCAGTTGTCAAAGAGAAGCAGTTTGACTTCAGAGGGACGGCTTGAAGGTGGGACTTCAGAACGACGGCTTGACGGTAGGACCTCAGAGAAGAGTTCAGCAGGGGACAGCCAAACTCCAGGGGAAGACCACCTTTCCACTCCATCCCCTTTCCAGCACCCCATCCCACTGAAAGCCACTTCCACTCCTCAGTAAAATCCTCCACATTCACCACCCTTCAATTAACTGATGCAGCCTGATTCCTCCTGGACACCAAACAAGAACTCTGGTACCAAGAGGGCTGGTGCAAAAGGTTGCCATCCTACTCTCCACTGAGTTATTAAACACTCAAGCTGTTTGTAGACAGCAAAGGTAAAAGAGCACAATGTAATACACGTCCTCTGGAGCTTCAGGGGTCATGGATACCCCGCTAGATGCTGCCATGGAGCCGCATGAAGTTCTATTCCTGCCATCGCGCCCAGAAGGACTTGTCCTGGCCCCTGTACATGCTCACCTGCATGATCCCTGTCCCATGAGAGGTGGAGAGCTGTGGGCTGAGTAAATGAGACAACCCCTTAGCCAGTCCTACGAAGGGGCCAGGGGAACTCCCATTTCAGTACTACCCCTGACACTCCATAATCAGTGTTGTGGCTGTTTTTTATTTTATTTTATTTTATTTTATTTTATTTTATTTTTGAGACGGAGTCTCACTCTGTCGCCCAGGCTGGAGTGCGGTGGCGCGATCTCGGCTCACTGCAACCTCCGCCTCCTGGGTTCACGCCATTCTCCTGCCTCAGCCTCCAAATAGCTTGGACTACAGATGCCCGCCACTACGCCCAGCTAATTTTTTGTATTTTTAGTAGAGACGGGTTTCACCGTGTTAGCCAGGATGGTCTCGATCTCCTGACCTCGTGACCCACCCACCTCGGATCCCAAATTGCTGGGATTACAGTCGTGAGCCACCGTGCCCAGCCTATTGTGGCTGTTTCTAAGAGAAAGCATTCTCTTAAGTTTGTGTGGCATAACAGGTTTTTAAGCTTTTAATTCTTTTTAACCAAATTTAGAAGCCAGGGAAGGCTTAGCAGGAACGATATCTCCTTTCAAGGTGAGCCAAGATTCTCTGAGTAAAATAACAGGACACCCACAGTTCAGTTTTAGAAGTTCTACATTAGCTCCTCATTAAAAATAAATAAAAAGCCTAATTTATCTCCAAAAAAGAAGATATTACAATTAAGAAATTTTTGAGGAACAGTGATTTTCTTACTTTTGAATATATGAATACTTCTTAGTTTTATTATATGAAGGAAATCCCTAACTTCATCAAACCTAATTTTTTAAAAATTCCAAATTTGCTATGTCTGTCTATATTTATAGACGAATTAGATACTTGAAATTAAAAGAGAAATTTAAGTGCTCTTTAAAAATTATAAATGGCCAGGAGAGCATACAAAAAATAAAGGGGAGAAAGATTCTGGAAACCTAGAAATATGATTTTAGTCTTTGAATCTCTGCAGACCCTTCATAAAAACAGAAAAAGCAAGGAGGATATCAAAGCCAAAAACCTATAGACATTATCTACTATAAAACCAATATTTGGGAGGCTGAGGCATGAGAATCATTTGAACCTGGGAGGTGTAGGTTGTGGTGAGCTGAGATCACGCTACTGCACTCCAGCCTGGGCAACTGAGTGAGACAGTGTCTAAAAAAAAATAATATTAGTGGGTAGGGATAAATTGGTAGCACATATAAAGACACACACAGTTTAAGAAACTGTAGGAAAAAATGGGAGTAAACCAAGAAAGACAGAAAACAACAAAATCACCATCAGATACTTTCTGGATACCTTAGCAGGCCATTCCATTCTGAGAATAGCAACAGAAACTAGGAGAAACCTTTGTAGGCTTTAATTCAAAGTTGATAACAAGGAAGCCACATGAACATTCTCTGCTAGGGATAACTCGGGGTCTGGGTCCAAAGCACATTCAAAACCAATAAACAGAAGCACCGTAGTATGTTAAAGCACCAGCCTGAGAAGTCTAGATGGACCAAGGGAGGGGAACTAGGAATAAAGAAAAGAGAAAGTGCAGGCAAAGGAGGGCCACGGAGGTGTTATTTTGACTCATCCCTTCCTCCTAAAACTAGATAAAACTCTTTTACTTAAAAAGGAACAATAGGGCTAGGTGCAGTGGCCATGCCTGTATTTCCGCCCTTTGGGAGGCCAGTGTGAGAGGATCACTTGAGGCCAGGAGTTTGAGACCAGCCTGGGCAACATGTGGAGACTCCTGTCTCTACAAAAACGAAAAAAAAAAATTAGCTGGGCATTGCACTGTGTGCCTGTGGTCCCAGCTACTTAGGAAGATGTGATGGGAGGATCGCCTGAGCCCAGGAGGCCAAGGCCAAGGCTACAATAAGCCATGATAGTACCAGTACTCTGTCACCCAACCTGGGTGACAGAGCAAGATCCTTTCGGAAAGAAAAAAAAAAAAAAAAAAAATATATATATATATATATATATATGAATGACAGAAAGAAAGAATAAAAAAAGACTAAAGAGCAAAATAATGTACCTACAGAAACACATGCACGTCAGAAAGACCCAGTCATAAAATAAATGAAGACTGTAACCCCATATTTAATAAGCTAAAAGAAATTAAGAAAATGACAGAACTATAAAAGTCAGACTTGGAATAACTTAGAAACAAGGTGATGAGAAGAGAAAAAATTTAAAAAATATTTCAGAAATGAAGACTAAATTAGAAAAAACACAAAAGGTAATGACTGAACAGAAATAAAAGATGAGAAGTAAGAAAATTAAGGAGAAATTAAGAGATTAGAAAAACTCAAGAGAATGTAATAGCTGTGGATGGCCAAAGAACATGTAAGCTTCATCCAACAGGAATCTCTGAAGAAAACTGAAGTAACCAAACAGAAAAAACTAAAGACATAATGTCAAATAAAAAGATTTGAAACTACACAGAAGAATCCACTATGTACCTAGCAATATCAGCCAAAATGACTATAATTAAGAAAACCGTAGTAAAACAAATGGACTTTAAAGGAAAAGAATTATTTGAGCATCCAGGCAAATAGACTAAATCACTTACAAGACAAAGAAAGTCAGATTTTCATCACACTTGACCAAAATACTTTATGACAAAAGAAAATAGATTGGCATATCGAAGATACTCAACAAAAAATTACTGAATTAAGATTGCTTTTAATCTAGCCAAAACCACCTTGAAGATTTTGAGCAAAAGAATAATTTTATTCACATGGAAGAACTTGGGAATACTGTGCCCATGAGCCCTCACTAGAGCATCTATTGGAGGATTAGTTCCAGAAAACCAAAATGATTTTTAAGATATCAACATATGGATTTGTAGTGGCTATTACATATATACTTACTTATATGACTAAGAATAAACAATTGTTTGAGGGAGATAGTAGGTAATGACATGAATGTAAGAATGTATACAGTAAGAAAGTTCACTGTCATCTTTCAGCTATAAAGTTTAAGTTAAAGCATACTAATTCAAATTAGACTCTTTAGAAAGGAGGAGGTAGAAGATACTGGTTAATTTGTTAATTTTAACAACTCATGTATCCAGTACAGCTCTGAAGTATGGGAACTAACAGTCTGTACTATCTAATACTGTCACACCACTCTGCCAACTTATCATTGAAAGTTTAATTATAGTTCAAATCCATTGAAAATGTACTGCATGCCAGATGCTTCTCTAAGCACTTTAAATATATTCATTTTATTCAACTCACCCAGCAACTTTAGAGCACAGATGTTATTAACAGTTTCAACTTACAGATAAGGAAATTAGGAAACAGAGCTGACATCCAAAGTGCAAGCAGTCTGATATCAGAGCCTATTCTCTTTCCAACTGTGCTATCATGATAAAATTACACAGCTAATGGGCAGGGTGGAGGCTGAGGCAGGAGAATCACTTGAACCCAGAAGGTGGAGGTTGCAGTGAGCTGAGATTGCACCACTATACTCCAGCCTGGCAACAGAGTGAGACTCCATCTCAAAAAAAAAAAAAAAAAAAAAATTGCACAGCTGAAATCAACTTTTACCCTCTACTTTTGATGAGAATTATGTACGTTGTCAAAAGGTCATCAAATATTGAACATAAACTCGGATTAGAAGTTATATATTTTAATGAAAACAGGGAAATTAATTAAAATGTATAAAAATAAGTGTGGCAAACAAAATACTTGAAAGTTGTCATAAAAATGATTAATGGCAGTGCTCAGTGGTAAAATTATAAAGAGTTCCTATAGACACCCTCACACTTACTGCATCTTCTATTTGCCTAGCCCTAATATTAAATATGAGTTTAACTAGGAAGTTGGTCACTTCACATTTACTCGCTTTTCCAATATCATGATTATTTCACCTTTTGTCATCATGTCTCTTATTTCCCCCTCCCTCTTCATAATCTCTCTAATCTTCATAGAGTCTACAAACTTTACTAAGCATCTAGCATGTGCTGACCACTATGCCTCTTAAGACAAGTCTCAGCCTTACGCTGGGGAATGCAGGCATCAGGCAGGACTTCCTAAAGGTCATCACACATGGACACTGGAAAAAAATCCACAAAAGGAATGAAAAGGGGGATGGAGTATGTTTCAGATCCTAAGTGCTGGCAGACCAAAGGATCTCATTGAGGCAAAATAATAAGAACATTACGATTAAGGGATTTTTATGATTTTTTTTCAAAAAAGATATCTTTATACTATAAAATTTTTGGCAATCAAAGTTTATCAAACTCAGTCTTTGAATACTTACATTTAATTCACTTTTCAGCACTTCTTCAAGAAGATGACCTACATGTTTGTTATCTTCTTTTGTATCCATAACTACACAAATCTCCTGGGAAATTCTCTCTGAAATTAAAAAAAAAGTTTTAAGTTTCAAACAAAACACGTAACAAGGACCTAGGATGCTGAAACATAAACTTACCTGATGTTCTTAGCTGTTGATTAAGAATAGGGAGGTTTTGATTTCAGGCCAAGTGGAGTAATCTGTGTACACACTGAGATGGCCTTGATTCAGTTTACTACCCAAGTCCATAAATCTATCCATTGAACTCTTTGTGGGTGAAGAACCAGCCATTGTGCAACTAACAGAAATAAGATATTTTAGGATGCATTTGGAAGGGAGTAGAGGTGACAACCATTTGAAGTTCAAGAATTCAATCTTTCCATGTTTATAAGGAGTCTCCCAGAACCTAATAGATTTCCACTTCTCAAAGAGATTCACTCTTTAGGCCATAGGTTATCTCCTGTGCACAGATTCAATGTGCCATCCAGTGCCTTGGTTAAGTACATCGTGTTCCTTGACATTCCTCTAGATTTTCAATTCAGTACAATTAAGTTCCTGTTTTGACTATTGCACTAACAAGTAAAAACAACTGAAAGAATTTTCTTCACATCTGAAAGGCCTGAGATGGTCTGATTTAAAATTTATAAACTATGTGACACAGTGATAGTCACCTCTGGAAACCCTGGATGCATTCTTCCAAAAGATATGAAGTCCTCCTCTACAGCAGGCAAATCAGAAGTTACCCTGATTCAAGGTAACTTGACCTCTTGTTTTCATGATACAAAGTTCAACCATGAGCTGAAATCTGAGTAGAATTTTTCTTAATCCACATCTTTCTGTCTTATAATTAACAGCAGTTCTTCAAAGTTTCAGGCATCCTATATGGAAATTGCCTATATAGCTGCCAGTTAAAGAGCCATTACATAGCATTATATCATGGATAAAGAAAACAAAGCCTAATTTTAAGATAGGATTCCTGAATCAAAAGTATGTTTGATTAACTTTTGACCCAACTGCTTCTTACCTGAGCAACTCTGTAAAATACGGTCCATATAAATCACTGATGTAGCAATAGCTAATAATTATTTCAAGCAAAGCTAGGGAGAATAGGTTATTGAAAATAATACCACCAGTTAATAGCACTGCTATTACTACCTCCTACTTAACAAGAATATTATGTATTCCAGGAGCTATATGCTATATATGAATACTAATCCTCATGATGACCGTACAAGATTAGTATCATTCTGAATCTACGTAACAGATTCAGGAAGCTTGAATTCAGAGAAGTAATTTGCCCAAGACCACAGGGACATGAGTAGTAGAAAAAGGATTCAAATCCAAAAAAATAAATCTGTAATTCTAAGTTACATGATGCTAATAAAATTCAACATAATTAAAACACAAATGAATGTTTTAGACAGTAAATGCTACAGAACATCATTGTGGCTGGAGAGAAACTGGAGACAAGATCAGATAACTCTATAATACAATGAGCTAGGAGCTCACTCTTGAAAGGGGAATAGATTTTGCTTAGGAGAGGAGAAAGGAGCTTTGCAAACAATCAGAAATAAGAAAGAAACAAGATTTTAATGTGTATTGAGGTAGGTAGTCACATAAACACAGTGTGACCAACAACCAAGAGAATTACTTGAAAGCTATATTAGTTTGTTTTCACACTCCTGATAAAGATATACCACAGACTGGGCAATTTACAAAAGAAAGAAGTTTATTGGACTTACAGTTCCATGTGGCTGGGGAGGTCTCACAATCATGGCAGAAGGTGAAAGGCACATCTCACATGACAGCAGACAAGAGAAGAGAGCTTGTGCAGGGAAACTCCCCTTTTTAAAACTACCAGATCTCTTGAGACTTACTATCATGAGAATAGCATGGGAAAGACCTGCCTCCATGATTCAATTACCTCCCACCGGGTCCCTCCCACAACACATGAGAATTCAAGATGAGATTTGGGTGGGGACACAGCCAAACCATATCAAAAGCCATAAAATGATTTAGTAGTGAGTTCTAAAGTGGGATACTTAGTGAGATCAAATCAAAGGGATCCCTTGCTGTCTTGGAAACTAGAGTGTCCTAGGGCTTTCATTTAGAAGTTAACTCATAAAAGCAGTGGCTTTTGAAAACAAAGTTAACCCAAACTTATACATCATGAAATTACATGTTTAGAGAAATCTGGGCTTTGTAATGTCTTAGGCTAAAGCCCCAACAGTTTTATTTCTGAAAGCTCCTCATGAAAACATTAGGACAACCAAGAAATTTAATGTACAAAGTAATCTGCAAATGCAACAATTAATGTGATGGTGCCACATTTATATAAATTTGTAAAATAATGCATAACATTAAGAATAATTTTTTAATACAAAACAGCATATGTAGGTTTTCCTTGCCTTGTTTCATCACATATCCCTCTTTATAAAATTCTAAGCTCTACCCAACATGTGTACAGTAATAAAACTGATATATTACCACCAACTTACAAAAATGAAATATTTTTAAAAAATGAATTCAAAATCTATTTGCTGGCCAGTCACAGTTGCTCATGCCTGTAATCCCAGCACTTTGGGAGGCCAATGTGGAACATCACTTGAGGTCAGGAATTCAAGACCAGCCTGGGCAACATGGTGAAACCCCATCTCTACTAAAAATACAAAAATTAGCCGGACATGATGGTGCACTCCTGTAGTCCCAGCTACTCAGGAGGCTGAAGCAGGAGAATCGCTTGAACTCGGGAGGCAGAGGTTGCAGTGAGTCAAGATCACGCCACTACACTCCAGCCTGAGTGACAGAGTGAGACTCTGTTTCAAGGGAAAAAAAAAATCTATTTGGCATTTATCCTATGCCATGTTTCAGTTACCCTAAATAGAAAACATTTGTTGTTTAGGAGTCTTTCATTGCCACATAAATTTTTACCATCATTTCCACAAAAACATCTGTTGAGTTTGGTATAGAAATGACATCTTTAAAATAACAAGCCTTCCAAATGAACATGATTTGTCCCCCATGTCCTGAAATCTTTGTTTCAATAGTGCTTTGTAGTTTCCAGTGCAGACCCCTTTCATCTTTTGTTAGATTTATTCTTAATTGTTTGTTGATACCACTATAAACTGATTTTTAATTTCCTATTTGTTGTTATGTACAAAAATACATTTTGACACAGACCTTGTATAGTCAGTAACCTTGCTACATTTACTTATAAACTGATGTTTTATAGATTTTAAATTCTCGGTATATACAAACATGCTGATGAGTGATAAAGTTTTATTTCTTTCCGATCTATAATTTTATCTGATAATGAAAAATTTCAAATACTGGCTCTATACTCATGAAAAAAGTTAGCCTGTAATTCTACTTACTTATAAGGCTCTGTCATATTGCCATTAAACAATTATACTATTCTCACATGAGTTGGTAAGTGTTTTTCCTACTCTCTAGAAAGTGTGCAAGATTGGTGTCATGTCTTCTTTTGAGTGGTTTTGTAGAATTCACTGGTAAAAGCCAACTGCTTCTTTGTGGGAGAGCTTTTAATAAAAATTCAGTATCTTAAATGGATGAATGATTATTCACATTCTCTGTTTTCTGTCTCAGGTTAGTAAGGTGTATTTCCCCAAGAATGTGTTCATTTCATCTAAATTCTTATTAACAGTAGCATAACGTTGTTCATAACATCTTAATGTCTGTACAATTGTATTGATTCTTTTTCATTTCTGATACTGATTACTTGAGCATTCAATATTTTTCATGATCACTCTTGCCAAGGTCTTACCAATTTTATTACTATCATCCGAGGAAATCATGATTGATTCTGTCTTATATGTTTGTTTTCTAGTTTATGAGTTCTTAACATTTTCTTCAGTATTTTCTTCCTTCCACTATATTTTGAGTTTTGTTTGCTGCTTCTCTTTTTAAAAATGTTTAAGTTGCTGACTCTCTTCCTTTTTTCTACTATTTACATTTAAGGCTCTAAATTTTCCTCTAATAACAGTTTTAGCTGTACCTCAAACATTGTGATATTTTCACTCAATTTAAATGACTTCACGTTTAGTTTAAAATATTTCATTTCTTTTCACTTGCTTTCATTTAGAATCATATTATTAGAAACATCTAATTTCTATTGTGGTTTCTTATTTCATCTATGGATTATGTAGAATTTTATTGTTTTTATTAGAATGCTGTGTAACAAATTACTATAAATTTGGTGGTTTAAACACCACCCCATTAAGTAGTTCACAATGCTACAGGTCAAGAGATGGAGAAGGAGAAGGAGAAGAAAGGGTGACGGAAAAGGTGAGAAGGGAGTACATGCACAGAAATGATAAAGTAAATGAGGCAAAATGTAAACAAGGTAGGTAAAAGACAGGGAAGCTATTTGTGTTATTCCTGTATCTTTTAAGTTTGAAAGTTATTAAAATAAACAAGCACCCTCTCCTAAAAACAAAAATTAAGAAAAAATATATGAAGCTATATTAATAGGAGACTTTAAAGTTCACCTCTCTTAAATGAGCAAAACATAAGGATGTAGATTCAAGGTAAAGTAACATCATAAGAAATATGGTGGATCTGTTATTGTATTGGTTTCTATATTGTCAGCTAATCTCAGCTACTTGCATTCCACGGTGGTCTGCATCTGAGAGGCCAATTTCTTACAATGTCTATGGACCCAATCAATATGTCCTTTGCTACTACTGATAAATTCTCAATCTGTCTACATTCAAAGATTAGACCACACACAAAATCATCATCAATTTCTAACTTGATGGTTATCAACTGGTTGCACATCAGAATCAACATAAATAGCTTGTTTTCCTTTCATATTTTCAAATACATATGCCTAGTGCACATCAAACAAGGTACTAGCCTATATTTTTGTCCAAAAGTTATTCTGATATATAGCCAGATTAAAAACTTCTGCTTAGCTATTGCACTGATTTTTTATGATGTAGGGATTATAAAAGGATCTATCATATATAGAACCTTTATAAATATGGTTTCATATATATGATACAACATTTATATTTTATATATGTATAAATAGGATCTACTGATCTACCATATATATATATAAATGATACTATCTATAGAGATCTACCTATTCATACCTATATAGTATCGTATATTTTATGTGTTATGAAAGTTTTATATGAAAGTTATTTAATAACTTCCCAACTTAAAAGATACAAGAACACAAATAGCTTCCCTTTTATCTGCCTAGATTCAGTAATATATCATATATATCAGATATGATATATATGACACTATATAGATGATACTGTATCTATGGGTATAGATAGGTAGATCTATATATATATATATATAAATGATACTATCTATGTGTATATATGTATCTCTATATATACTATATATGTGTGTGTGTGTGTTTATATATAGTAGGATACATACATATCCCACTATAGCTTATTACCTAAAATGTAATAACTTTGGGGGTAATTTTCCAGTTTTCTTTAATCTGCTGTGTGGCAATTGGAAGATGGTGAGTTTAGTGAGATAGAGCTGTGTTCAGTCACCCATTGCACAGAGACTTTGATATTTCTGACATAAAACTATTTTAAAAACCTAAACCCACACAAACACTACTCTTATCTGCACGTCTCACTGGGTTTTACAATTAAGCAATCTCTAACCTTTATAAAGGTGATATTAAATAAGGTAACATATTTAATAACTACAGATATAGGAGACTTGATAGGCATTCAATAATATTTGTTAAATTGAGGGAAATACAATTTTTAAAATTTTATACAATTTCAATTCTATATTGGAACAGATGCAAAAGTAGCATATTGATACTTTGGCAGCATTTTGCATGTCTGAAATGAGAAGAGACCAAAGAATTATTTCTATGCAGAGTCAAATTTTCTTTTATTTTTTAAAAGATTATTAGGAAGCACACATCTGTAAAAGGGCAAATCAAGGGCGAGGAGATGGACTTGAAAAGTATTTTCATTTATTGATGCCTTCAGTGTGTTAGGCATTGTCCACTCAAAATTGAGTAAGAAGTGACCTCTGCTATTAGTGAATTTTCCAACTAGTACAATGATTTTAAGATTCATCCCTCAGTATAATAAAATATTGTCATTTTAAAAATAGACATATGTAAGAGGAAGGCAGGAGATGTGTGTAAAAGATTACACTTGGAGATTTTAATAAGGATTAGATATGTGTAAAATTATTTCTAGTGCCTGGTACAAGAAAACACCTAATAGATGACAGAATTATTGCTGTTATGGACACATACATTCAATAAGAACATAAATTGAAATAACTTTGTCCACTCAAAATATGATCAGTTTCTGACTTCAAATTAATCTCTTTTTTATGGTCTTAATATTTCAGGGTTTGGTAAACAATCCATATCAACTGCATCCCACTAAGGCTTTGTTTCAAATTTCACCAAACATGCCATAATCATATGTGACAATGGAATATACATTTTGAGTAATACACCTATGTTTGCATCTCTAATTTGCTTTAAAACAGATGCCCACTCATTCTCATTGTTTACACCTTAGTTTGTCCACTAGGATCTAGGCTGAAGCATTTTATGCAATTGCTACTGATAATTTCAAAAGCATGCTGCACTGACAATCTTAATTGTGGATGTCAATTAAGATTGTCTCAAAAAAAACAGTAAAGACTGTACTTGTACCATGTGTTTGGAAGTTCAGAATAGAAAAAAAAAATAACTATAGGAGCAGGGCTCCAATAAATTAATTGAACCTCCTCAATCCCAGAGTTATTCTAGGATCCCCAAACTAAATGAGAGGAGAAAAGGCACACAAAATATTTAAAATTAATTTTTTCACGAAGCACAAAATTCTTTCCAAACATATGATTAATACTGATCATTTTCTCAAAGAAAACAAAGCACATAACAACTACCTTGAGGTTAATGAAATCAAAACAAAAATAGAAGCCTTCAGAATTCTTAATCTTCTGTTCTATTAATAAAGCACTTCCTAGAAAATTTCAGAGGTTGAAGTAAAAATATTGAGGGGAACCACAAAATCATTTTACATCCCAAAATTGTACAAATACAAAAATCTAGTCTTTGGTCTCTCCCTGAAAATAGACTGGGAATAAATTATAAAATATTTAGATTTAACATTAAATGATACATGACCTGTCAACTTGACTGATATTAGACTGATATTAGCCTCTGTTTTAGTTTTTACATTATCCTATTTTTTAAGTAGCTTCTAAAAAATTCCTAAAAGGCCAGTGGCTGATGGCAAAATGTTGATGTCATAACAAGTAAGGTCCCCCCAAAATAATTTCAACATATACTCTGATTTATAATGAATAACTCTTTGTCTACAGCATTTAAAGGTCACACACCTTGATGTGATTTAACAGAGAGAAAATTCACACCAGAATATGAGAAAGTCTATAGACTTATATTGAAAACTGTAAGCATTAGTTAAGAAGCCCAAATTTTTCCGTTAATACCTCAGCCCATGTTGGAGAACCTCTAAATGGTAAAGGTATGTATATAATTGTCAATTAAAATTATGTTGGCCAGGCATGGTAGCTCACGACTGTAATCCCAGCACTTTGGGAAGCTGAGGCAGGTGGATCACCTGAGGTCAGGAGTTCAAGACCAGCCTGGCTAAGGTGAAACCCCGTTTCTACTAAACATACAAAAAATTAGCTGGGAATGGTGGCGCATGCCTGTAATCCCATCTACTTGGGTGGCTGAGCAGGAGAATCGCTTGAACCTGGGAGGCAGAGATTGCAGTGGGCCAAGATTGCACCACTGCACTCCAGATTAAGAAAGAGGAAAAATCACTCACAAAAAAAAAAAAAAAAATATATATATATATATATATATATACACACACATATATATATTTGCCAAAAAGAAACAATGTACAACTTAATTTTCCTGGCTCTGATTGTTAATTTGTGTATCAACTTGACTGGACCACAGGGTGCCCAGATATTTGGTCAAATATTAAGTGTTTCTGAGAAGGTGTTTTGGGATGAGATTAATATTTTAACTAGGTAGAATGAATAAAGCAGATGGCCCTTCACAGTATAGTAAGCCTCATCCAATCAAATGAAAGCCTGAGACATTTTGGACTTACCAGCCTCCATAAGTTCGTGAGCCAAATGTTTATCTGTATCCATATCTATATCTCCTCTTTGATGTTTGTCTGTTGAACTTACACTGGCAAATGTCTAAGCATTCTTCACCAGATAACAAATAATTCCCAGGTTCTCATCATAGGATTCCTACCTCTTCTCATCCTATACAAAGCAATCAACTTATACCTTGCTCAATCAACCAATGCTTCCTACCAATTTCCTGAACGCATCTAAAAAATAAAATACATGTTCCCCTGCCTGTAGTGTGATCTAATTCTCCAACAAGGTCCACCTCAAGTACCATCCGTTTTAATAACTATAGCCTGTGTTTTAGATGTATTTTGGTGTGTATGTGGGTTGTCTAGGAGAAGGAATGCACAGGCAACAATCACCAAGGAGACTTTCAAAACTACAAAAATTCCTATTTCTAATACATAAAAGTATCTCTCTCAAACATATATCAACGCAAACCCAGCATTCTCATTCTACTCAGGTAGAAATCACTGCATTATTGAATCTGAGTATTCCTGAGGAAAGGCTTTTCAGTATAGGGTTTCAGAAAAAAAAAAGAAATCTATATGTAATACAACCCTTATAAGTTTATTCAGAGCTGATATCCATGCATTATGCACCAAAAGAGCCATAGCAGTTCCTTATAGCCAATAATCATTTCAATAGTCAGCAGATGCATTATGATTATTTAGTGCTCATGTCGTACTATATATTTTTAATACTACCTTTGCTTTTTATTGTGGTAGATACTTTCATATATTTTACCTAATGATTACAATAAAGCAGTATGAATTATTTTCCCTATTTTATAGATCAATAAAAGGTGTCTATAAAGCAAATAAATTGCCCAAGTTCACAGGCATAAAATTGTCAACTTTAAGATTTCTAGCTGATATCTATGTGAAGTTAGCATCCTGAAAGATTTTTTTCCTCTAACACTGTTTTGTGTTTTGATTTTACTTTGATTATAGTTTCTACATTACAGTATATTTTTTGTCCTTCTCTTCCACAAGATCACAAACTCCTGAACTCCAGCTTATGATTTCTCAGTATCATCCCAAGCTTTGGAACACAGTACCAAGAAGAAGATACTCAAGACTTATTTTCCAGGCTCTGTACTAGGATCATGAGTAACACACATTGTTATGGACTGAACTGTGTTTCCCCCAAAATTAGCAAGTTGGAATCCTACCCACCAGTATACCTCAGAACATAACTTTATTTGGAGATATGGTCTTTAGGGAGATGATTAAACTAAGATGAGGTCATTAGGGTGGGCCCTTATAGGAAAAAGAAATATTGGCTGGGCACGGTGGCATTTGGTGGCTCACACCTGTAATCCTAGCACTTCGGAAGGCCAAAGCAAATGGATTGCTTGACGTCAGAAGTTCAAGACCAGCCTGACCAATATGGCAAAACCCTGTATCTACTAAAAATACAGAAATTAGCTGAGCATGGTGGTGTGTGCCTGTAATTCCAGCTACTTGAGAGACTGAGGCATGAGAATCACTTGAACCTGGGAAGCAGAGGTTGCAGTGAGCCAAGATTGTACCACTATACTCCAGCCTGGGTGAAAAAAAGGAAGGGAGGGAGGGAGGGAGGGAGGGAGGGAGGGAGGGAAAGAAGGAAGGAAGGAAATAAATATGTACACAGACATCTACAGAGCGAAGACTATGTATAGACAAAAGATAAAGAAACCACCTACAAGGCAAGGAGAGAGGCTTTAGAAGAAATGAAACCTACCAAAACCTTGATAAGTTGTGAAAAAATAAATTTTGGTTGTTTAAGCCACCCAGACTTGGTACTTTGTTATGGCAGCACATGCAGACTAATATACACATTTCCTTACATCAATTTGAATAAAAATTGGTATTAAACAAAGACTGTTTAAAAAAGAAGACAGAGGTAGAAAGATCAAGAAATTATCAGTAGATTCTTATTTTAGAGAAATAAAAAATACAACCATTTTTCTTTCAAGCCAGTAACAACTATCAATAAGTCAAGCCAAAATATTTATCTTAAATCTATATATTCTAAAAAAATAAAATAAAATAAAATAAGCCTTAAAAAATATCCTTAAGATAGTGTAATTTCAACTTTATTAGGATGTAACATAACAAGCTGATGACGCAACCCAAAGAACTACAAAAACAAAACCACCAAATTTGTAGAAGGAAAGAAAGATCAGAACTAAACAAAATAAAGACTAAAAACACAATACAGGCTGGGCACAGTGGCTCACGCCTGTAATCCCAGCATTTTGGGAGGCCAAGGTGAGTGGATCACCTGAGGTCAGAAGTTTGAGGCCAGCTTGGCCAACATGGTGAGACCCCCCATCTCTGCTAAAAATACAACAATTAGCCGGGTATGGTGATACATGCCTGTAATCCCAGCTACTCAGGAGGCTGAGGTAGGAAAATTGCTTCAACCGGGGAGGCGGAGGTTACAGCGAGCCGATATCGTACCACTGCACTCCAGTCTGGGTGACAGAGTGAGACTCTGCCTCAAAAAAAAAAAAAAAAAAAAAATCCCCAAAAACAAAAAACAAAAACAAAAAAATACAAAGATCAAAAATAATAATCATCATCAATAAACCACTAAACAAAAAACGAGCCACCAAATAAAATGAGAAACAAACAAGGAGACATTATAACTGATACTACAGAAATACAGAAGATCATGAGAAATTATTATGCACAACTATACGCTGATAAATTGGAACACTTAGACGAAGTTGATAAATTCCAAGACACATACAACCTACCAAGACTGAAAGAGGAGGAAATAGAAAAACTTAACAGACGAATAACTATTAACGAGATTGAATCAGTAATAAAAAGTCTCTCAAGAATGAAAAGCCCAGGATCAGATAGATTCACTGTCGAGCTCTACCAAACATATCAAGAAGAACTGATACTAATCCTCCTCAAACTATTCCAAGAAATTGAAGAGGAGGAAATTCTTCCTAACTCATTCTTTGAGGCAAGCATCACCCTGATACCAAAACCAGACAAGAATACAACATAAAAATACAGTAGAGACACAAAACCCCCCAAGAAAACATTAGCAAACCAAATCTAGCAGCACATCAAAAGATAATACACCACTGTCAAGTGGGATTTATCCCAGGGATGCAAGATGGTTCAACATATGCAAATCCATAAATGTGATACATCACTATCAACAGAATAAAGGCCAAAAACCATATGATCCCCTTAATAGATACAGAAAAAGCATTTGATAAAATTCAGCATTCCTTTTTCACGAAAGCTCTCAACAAATAAGGTATAGAGAGACATACCTCAACACAATAAAAGCTATATGTGATAAACCCACAGCTAGCATTATACTGAATGGAGGAAAGCTGAAAGCCTTTCCTCTAAGAGGACAAGAAGAGGATGCCCACTTTCTCTACTCCTATCCACCACAGTACTGGAAGTCCTAGCCAGAACAATCAGGCAAGAGAAAGAAATAAAAAACATCCAAATTGGCAAAGAAATTACATTGCTGTTCTATCATAGATGACATAATCTTATACTTAGAAAAACATAATGACTCCAACAAAAAAACTCTTAGAACTGATATTTAGTAAGGTTGCAGGAAACAAAATTCAACACACAAAAATCAGTCATATTTTCATATACAAATAACTAGCTGAAAAAGAAATCAGGAAAGCAATCCCTTTTACAATAGCTACAAAAAGTAAAATAAAATACCCAGGAGGCAAAGACCTCTACAACAAAAACTACAAAACACTAATGAAAGAAATTGAAGAGGACATTAAAAAATGGGAAGACATCCATGCTCATGAATCAAAAGAATATTGTTAAAATGACCACACTATATCCAAAGCAATCTGCAGATTCAATGCAATCCCTATCAAAATGCCAATGATACTCTTCACAGAAATAGAAAAAAAAAACCAATCCTGAAATGTGTATGGAACCAGAATAGATCCCAAATAGCCAAAGCAATCCCGAAAAAAAAAGAACAAAGCTAGATGCATTATACTACCTGACTTCAAAATACACCAAAGCTATAGTAACCAAAACAGTACAGCATTAGTTTAAAAACAGACACAGAAGACAATACAATGAAATAGAGAACCAAGAAATACATCCACATATTTACAGTCAACTGATTTTCAACAAAGGTGCCAGGAATATACATGGGGAAAAGGACATACCTTTGACAAACGGGAAAACAGGACGTCCACATGCAGAAGAAAGAAACTAGACTCCTATCTCTCATCATATACAAAAATAAACTCGAAATAGGTTAAAGACATAAATTTAAGATGCAAAACTATGAAAATAACTGGAAGAAAGCAGAGGAAATGCTTCAGGACATTGGTGTCAAAAAAGATTTTACGGCTAAGACTCCAAAAGCACAAACAAGAACAAAAATAGAGAAATAGTACTTACTAAAGGAAAAAGCTTCTGCACAGCAAAGAAAATCAACAGAGTAAGGAAACAATCTGTTGAATAGAAGAAGATATTTGCAAACTTTAATCCAACAAGGTACTAATATTTAGCATATACAAGGAACTTAACAGCAAAAAAAAATCCCATTAATAAGTAGGCAAAGGACACGAATAGGCATTTCTTACAAGATGACACATGAATGGCCAACAGGTATATAAAAAAAAAGTTCAACATCACTAATCCTCAAGAAAATGTAAATCAAAACCACATGAGTTATCAACTCACCCCAGTTACAGGGCTATTATCAAAAAGACAAAAAATAACAAATGCTGCAAGAGGATGCAGAAGAAAGGGAACTCTTATATGCTGCTGGTGGAAAATTTAAATTAGTACAACACCTCTATGAAAAATACTATGGAGATTTCTCAAAAATCTAAAAATATAACTACTATGCTACTCAGTATATCAAAGGAATATCTGTACCCCAATGTTTATTGCAGCACTCTTCATAATAGCCAATATACAAAATCAACCTAAGCATCTATCAATGGATGAATGAAGAAAATGTGGCATACTACACAATGGAATACTATTCAGTCATAAAAATGAATGAAATTCTGTCATTTGCAGTAACATGGATAGAACTGGAAGTCATTATTTTAAGTCATATAGGCTAGGAGGAGAAAGACAAATATTGCATGTTGTCACTCACATAATGAAAGATAAAGAAAATTGATTTCTTAAAGAAGAGAATGATGACTACCAGAAGCTGAGAAGGGTGGTGGAGAAAGAAATAAAGGGAGGTTAGTGGGTACAAACATACAGTTGGATAGAAGAAATAAGTTTTAAGGTTCAATAGCATAATAGGGTAACTATCAGTAGTTAACAATATATCGCGTATTTTACAATAGCTAAAAGAGAGGATGTGAAATGTCCTCAAAATAAAAAAATAAATGTTTGAGATGAATGATATCCTCAATACCCTGATTTGATTACACGTTGTATCAAAATATCAATGTACCCATAAATATGTATAAATACGTACCAATTTTTAAAAATCAGATTTTCCTGGACTTTAATGCAATAGGCACACGCATTATTTTCTCCTTACTTCTGTTTGAGAATATAGATATACATACATTTACTTATTTCCATCTGGAAGTAGAAAATATTCAATTATGCACTTTATGGTAGATGAAACATGGTGGAAATGTACTTGTTACATGCCTCCCTAAACACGCAACGTAATTCTCATTGACAGCTGCTTATCTAACAGAACATTAGCCATCGTGTACCAAAATCAAAGTCATACTGTCTCTCATTTGCATAGTTATATTAATCAATTATGAGTTAACAATACTCTCCAACAGTACTCTAAATCTGATGGCTACAGATACAGAACTTAAAAGTTTTGGCTGCTTCACTGGTCCACAATGTACTACAGAAGACAATATCCTCAAATACCAAAGACAATTAGTATTTATTGAAGCACATACGATATTAATCCAGAACTTCTCAGGAGGTCAGTTGTCCTTTTATGCAGGACTCTTCAATGCTATAGCTATGTAGTATTAGGTCCAAGTGGAGGAAGTAAGAGAAGACACGGAGGCTTTTCCAAGCAAAATATCTTCCTCTTCCTCTACTTCTTTCAGGGAGTTGATGGTAGCACAGAGGGAGGAAGAATTAGAATTCAAGCCATCTCCCCTGAAGGATGCATTAAGGAATGCCTAGCTTGAAATTCTGAATGTCAGAGTTTTGAGTATATCCATCCATCTGCCAGACTCCTTTTAAATTTTCTCAAATTTCAGTCCAGTTTTTAAGTGCAACAGAATTTCTTCAGGTTCAACTCCCTGGTTTAATGTTATTTGCAAACTAAAATATAGCCGCTTTTCATTTGAATACATGATTCAATAAAATGTAGTTATATATAATGTGGTTTCATAAACGTTCAATTCCAGTGTTATTCTAACTAAAATCTCTCATAAGCAAAATGATTTATAATGTATAAATCTCAAAGTTCATATAAGAGGCCAAAACCTAATCAGTAACACACGTATCTTTTAAAACTTCCTCTTACTTTCCTTGAACATTGGATCTCTCGGTATATAGAAAGTATATTGTCCTCTATAGACAGAAAATGGATGTAATCAGGGGTCTTTTAATTTCGCAAAACAGTAATATGTAGCTTTCTAATACACACAGCTTCTGCTTTACCATATGACAGACCCACAACACATTAAGGAGCAAGGAATATGCATATACCTGTATCAATTAATCACCTCTAGTAAGAATGGTATTTGTATTTTACAAGAAACTCAGTAACAATGGAAGAAAGGCAAACAAACACTAAGGTAGATCCTCCTCAAGCAGGTGGGCAAAACATCCAGAAATCTGTCTCCAGTTTTTTTGGAAACATTCAACACCATGCAATTCTTCCATTGAGCCTCATGGTCCACTGTACTGACCTCTTGAGTCAAAGTTAGATGTGCCTTGAGAAATAAGAAACAAATATATCAAATCCAAAAGTAGCCATTTCCAAAAGATGTTTCAAGTTGTAATCCATTCAAAGTGAGAGCAGTGGCTTCCATTATCCTATTGCATTCTTTGAATCAAAAGCCAATCTTAGAGTCTATTTTCTGTCTCACATGAAAGAATTTTAAAGTGATATTAAAGACAATCACCACTATTGAGTCCTGATGTCTCTAAGTTTCATCTGTAAAGGATACTCAAGGTTTGTCTGAACACCTCGCAGTAGGAAGCTATTAGAATAGGAAAAGGACAGGCAGTAAATAAAGGAAGAACAACCAACAAGGCATTACTACAATACAAATGGACAGAGACAACAAAGACTTGCAAGAAAACCATACACGCCCACACTGAAAGGTCAAAGTGGTCTTCTGAAAAGCTAACACAGAAGCTAACTGACCATGTTTCAACTGGAGGACAACGGCACATAGGCAGATTTTTAAAAGACATTTAATATTATCAGATCTTAACCACATTTTTAAGTGAGTCACTGAATATAGGATGAAGTTTCCTACCTTAGAACTAAAAGTAAGGACCAGGCATGTGACATCTTGTCTCCTGCACATGTTTTTACATGTAAGCAGTATTGTCAAGAATATGACTGTTTTCTAACTAAATGACAGCTTTCTTCCCCCTCCTTTCTTGCCTATTAAACTCCCTGCTCCTTAAAACTATGCCACATGTGTCCATGTCGTTTTTTCTAATTCAACTCAAAATGAAAAGCCTGGTGTTCTCCACTCATCAGAGCTGTATCAATACCATACTTTTTATTATTATTATTATTATTATACTTTAAGTTTTAGGGTACATGTGCACAATGTGCAGGTTTGTTACATATGTATCCATGTGCCATGTTGGTGTGCTGCACCCATTAACTCTTCATTTAGCATTAGGTATATCTCCTAATGCTGTTCCTCCCCCCCGCCCCCACTTCCCCCACCCCACAACAGTCCCCAGAGTGTGATGTTCCCCTTCCCATGGCCATGTGTTCTCATTGTTCAATTCCCACCTATGTGTGAGAACATGTGGTGTTTGGTTTTTTGTCCTTGCGATAGTTTAATGAGAATGATGGTTTCCAGTTTCACCCATGTCCCTACAAAGGACATGAACTCATCATTTTTTATGGCTGCATAGTATTCCACGGTGTATATGTGCCACATTTTCTTAATCCAGTCTATTGTTGTTGGACATTTGGGTTGGTTCCAACTCTTTGCTATTGTGAATAGTGCCGCAATAAACATATGTGTGCATGTGTCTTTATAGCAGCATGATTTATAGTCCTTTGGGTATATACCCAGTAATGGGATGGCTGGGTCAAATGGTATTTCTAGTTCTAGATCCCTGAGGAATCGCCACACTGACTTCCACAATGGTTGAACTAGTTTACGGTCCCACCAACAGTGTAAAAGTTTTCCTATTTCTCCACATCTTCTCTAGCACCTGTTGTTTCCTGACTTTTTAATGATGGCCATTCTAACTGGTGTGAGATGGTATCTCATTGTAGTTTTGATAAGCATTTCTCTGATGGCCAGTGATGATGAGCATTTTTGCATGTGTTTTTTGGCTGCATAAATGTCTCCTTTTGAGATGTCTCTGTTCATGTTCTTCACCCACTTTTTGATGGGGTTGTTTGTTTTTTTCTTGTAAATTTGTTTGAGTTCATTGTAGATTCTGGATATTAGCCCTTTGTCAGATGAGTAGGTTGTGAAAATTTTCTCCCATTTTGTAGGTTGCCTGTTCACTCTGATGGTAGTTTCTTTTGCTGTGCAGAAGCTCTTTAGTTTAATTAGATCCCATTTGTCTATTTTGGCTTTTGTTGCCATTGCTTTTGGTGTTTTAGGCATCAAGTACTTGCCCATGCCTATGTCCTGAATGGTATTGCCTAAGTTTTCTTCTAGGGTTTTTATGGTTTTAGGTCTAACATGTAAGTCTTTAATCCATCTTGAATTAATTTTTGTATAAGGTGTAAGGAAGGGATCCAGTTTCAGCTTTCTACATATGGCTAGCCAGTTTTCCCAGCACCATTTATTAAATAGGGAATCCTTATCCCATTGCTTGTTTTTGTCAGATTTGTCAAAGATCAGATAGTTGTAGATATGTGGCATTATTTCTGAGGGCTCTGTTCTGTTCCATTGGTCTATGTCTCTGTTTTGGTACCAGTACCATCCTGTTTTGGTTACTGTAGCCTTGTAGTATAGTTTGAAGTCAGGTAGCGTGATGCTTCCAGCTTTGTTCTTTTGGCTTAGGATTGACTTGGTGATGCGGGCTCTTTTTTGGTTCCATATGAACTTTAAAGTAGTTTCTTCCAATTCTGTGAAGAAAGTCATTAGTAGCTTGATGGGGATGGCACTGAATCTATAAATTACCTTGGGCAGTATGGCCATTTTCATGATATTGATTCTTCCAACCCATGAGCATGGAATGTTCTTCCATTTGTTTGTATCCTCTTTTATTTCATTGAGCAGTGGTTTGTAGTTCTCCTTGAAGAGGTCCTTCCCATCCCTTGTAACTTAGATTTCTAGGTATTTTATTCTCTTTGAAGTGATTGTGAATGGGAGTTCACTCATGATTTGGCTCTCTGTTTGTCTGTTATTGGCAGAAATAAAGATGTTCTTTGAAACCAACGAGAACAAAGACACAACATACCAGAATCTCTGGGACACATTCAAAGCAGTGTGTAGAGGGAAATTTATAGCACTAAATGCCCACAAGAGAAAGCAGGAAAGATCCAAAATTGACACCCTAACATCACAATTAAAAGAACTAGAAAAGCAAGAGCAAACACATTCAAAAGCTAGCAGAAGGCAAGAAATCACTAAAATCAGAGTAGAACTGAAGGAAATAGAGACACAAAAAACCCTTCAAAAAATTAATGAATCCAGGAGCTGGTTTTTTGAAAAGATCAACAAAATTGATAGACCGCTAGCAAGACTAATAAAGAAGAAAAGAGAGAAAAATCAAATAGATGCAATAAAAAATGATAAAGGGGATATCACCACCGATCCCACCGAAATACAATCTACCATCAGAGAATACTACAAACACCTCTACACAAATAAACTAGAAAATCTAGAAGAAATGGATAAATTTCTCGACAGATACACCCTCCCAAGACTAAACCAGGAAGAAGTTGAATCTCTGAATAGACCAATAATAGGCTCTGAAATTGTGGCAATAATTAATAGCTTACCAACCAAAAAGAGTCCAGGACCTGATGGATTCACAGCCGAATTCTACCAGAGGTACAAGGAGGAACTGGTACCATTCCTTCTGAAACTATTTCAATCAATAGAAAAAGAGGGAATCCTCTCTAACACATTTTATGAGGCCAGCAGCATCCTGATACCAAAGCCTGGCAGAGACACAACCAAAAAAGAGAATTTCAGACCAATATCCTTGATGAACATTGATGCAAAAATCCTCAGTAAAATACTGGCAAACCGAATCCAGCAGCACATCAAAAAGCTTATCCACCATGATCAAGTGGGCTTCATCCCTAGGATGCAAGGCTGGTTCAACATACGAAAATCAGTAAATTTAATCCAGCATATAAACAGAACCAAAGACAAAAACCACATGATTATCTCAATAGATGCAGAAAAGGCCTTTGACAAAATTCAACAACCCTTCATGCTAAAAACTCTCAATAAATTAGGTATTGATGGGACATATCTCAAAATAATAAGAGCTATCTATGACAAACCCACAGCCAATATCATACGGAATGGGCAAAAACTGGAAGCATTCCCTTTGAAAACTGGCACAAGACAGTGATGCCCTCTCTTACCACTCCTATTCAACATAGGGTTGGAAGTTCTGGCCAGGGCAATCAGGCAGGAGAAGGAAATAAAGCATATTCAATTAGGAAAAGAGGAAGTCAAACTGTCCCTGTTTGCAGATGACATGATTGTATATCTAGAAAACCCCACTGTCTCAGCCCAAAATCTCCTTAAGCTGATAAGCAACTTCAGCAAAGTCTCAGGATACAAAATCAATGTTTTTTTTTTCTTTTCAAAGTATATATTCTCTAAGTTAGTTGAGAGAAAATTTAGAAGGAAAAGCAAAGTTCCAAAGTTGGTGACTCATGAGGATATTTACCAAATGTACTATTTGCTTTGAGCATAAATATCATCATTTGGTTTATTTGGGTTTTTTTTTAACTACCTGCATCAGAGTGAAGTGTCAGTGGCTGGCTTTTGTCTGATATGAAGTCTTATTTAGCTAGTTGCTTAATACCTCAATGTGCCCTTCAAAAGCGACAGATTTACTTGTATATGCTTAAATTACTATTTCGCTGACAACAAATTAAGGAAATGGTAAAACTAAAACAAGTGAACTCTACTTTTCCCAATCCTGACCCAAATATTGAACTTTCCAATTTACTTTTTTTTTTACAGTAAGATTTCAAGGGGAATAAACTGCTCTTAAATCCTGTTGCAGCCTTCCTGCTTTTACTAATTAAAGTTTGACGCAAACGTTCTTACAGATTCACAAAAGATACAGTCACAGTATTCTTTGAGTGACTGCAGAACAAAAAATATTATGTATAAAGAAGTTACGGTGTTATTGTGAAAATTTGGAAAATTAAGTGTCATACTCAAAGCCAGAAACATCAAAACTTGGGGTTACTATATAAATAATCTTAGCTGTCACTTTGCATTGTCCAAAACACATGACTAATAACATAAATGGTGTTATCCCTGGGCATTTAACAAGAAAAAGCCTGATGAGAACATACCACAAATGCGGAATGTTGTCTGGTCACAGATGTGGAAAACCTGATTTAAAGTTCCTCATCTTTCCAACTTGATCCAAGGGATTCAAAAACAAACAATCTTGCACTTCAAATGCCATAATTTTAAGTAAAAAAGTTAAAGGATCACTAAGAAATCAAGGGACTAGTTTCTGCATATTCATAAAACACACTCCAACATAGTCTTCCTAGTTCTCAGCAATTTTGAACCAAAGGTATTCTCATGTGATTTTATTCATTGCAGTCAATGCCAATTAAAAGTATATTTAGCTACTTTCAATGTATAAATACAAAAGAATTTAACTGCTTTTCTATTGGTATAGTTTTTCAAAAACAAATAAACAAAATACGGCATGAGGATAACTTGACAGTTGCTAAGTACTTATTGAAAGAAATCTACCAGTATCACTTATCTGAATAAGATGTAGGTTTCTGAACCAATGAGAATTTCAGAGAAAACCAATTTCCTTAAAATACCTAACAAATGGAAAATATTACATAATGATTTGAAAAAAAGATTAACTAAAGCCAGTTAAAACCAAAAGGGATGAAATGGATTTCCAATTTTACCTATTTTTCCTCTTTTTCAATACACACCACCATATATGAAAACAGGCACCATGAGGCAGTTTTGTAGCACAGGCTTACTTGGGTTTGTACAAGTATAACCAAGAAAGAATAAAACAAAAATTTAAAAGTACTGTTTAGCCACAATATTGAATATATTAAGTAGTTGAAGAATGGCGGTAGAAAATAAATGCAATATTTTATTTAGAAATTCCACAGGGGCTTTTCTTAGAAACTCTTAGAATATTGACCTTCATGCCAGGATATGGTCAGCATACTAAATCAAGTGTGGGTTGGAACTGTTTGTATGGCTTATGCAAATCTATATACAGTATGTTACCACTGGCATCTGTTACCACTTTAATCATTTGGGTTCATCTGAGCATGCAGAGCAGGCTTGGGTGGGCTCAACAAGCTTGGGCGACAAAACTACAATACCTCTTTGTTAAGTGGATATTTACAAACTTATCAGTCAGTCCAGTGTCTTGTTGTACCAATTAATCATACTACTCCCTAGAAAATTGTTCTAAATTTCACTCACAGTAGAACCCTGAATGAGTTAAACATTAAAGAACAACAACCAAATCCAACCCTCTACCTAAGAAAAGGGATTATTATGAATGCTTTTTTTATGCAGTTTTAACAAATTTGTAATTAATTATATTTTAATAGACTCTGAAAGACACATGAAACTACCACTTTCTATACATGTTTTTTCAAATAGTTTACCATAAATGGAAATACATATAAACATATTGATGCTAAAATAAATTAAGCTTTAAAATTATCTAAAAACATAAGATAAAAATCAGATCTGGAGACTTGCTATCTACCACAATTTGGAGATTTTAGTCAAAAGCATGCCTTGAAGTTAGCAAACCTACACCAAATACCAATGAAAGAATATTCATTTTTCTCCCAACATCAAAATTCCCATACTAAACCAAAGATGTTGACTTGAACATAAATTAAGATGGACCAAAACACACAGGCTACTTTGGTGATAAGTAAATTTTGGAGTACCAAATGTTCTTGCAAAACATGAGACATGATATTTATCCTAGAAATGTTTTCTAGCACCTGAAAACAAACCAAGTAAACAACAAAATAGTTACTTTAATAGAATACAATTTGTTGACCAGGAATAATTGTTATTTGAGAGAAAAAAACAGCTCAGGAAGGACACTTAAAAAAAACAAACATGAAGCACTCATCACAGAACAAAAAAAGTTCCATCCTAGAAAGGAAATCTGTTATGCCTAGAAATGAACATCAACTACCAGAATTAACAACAGAAAAAACAATTAAACAGTACCCCAAATCATTTTAAAACAATTATTTTGATTTGGAATTTTATTATTTTTTCTGAGCATGTCTAGAAGTCTGTCATTACAACATTATATGCTTTTCACACACCTGTGGATGCCAGTAACACTTTCTAGAAGACTGTACTACGTGCTTAGGAAAACACTGGGAGAGAAAACTTTCTGTCTTACTTATAGGATCATTCTTCACACCAGCTGAAGGTATAGTTTTCAACTCAGAGGAATCAGAACTAGGCAAGCTGACCTTCATAAACCACTGATGTACTCACCCAAGAGAGAGCTCTTGAATCCAGCATCTGCTTTAGCAGGCAGCAGGAGTAGCTATGTGAATCAGAGGTACAAAATGGACATATCCTAGAGTCAAACTTAAAGACAATGGAGACCTGAGCTTAAATAATGGATCTTGCTCTTACTAACCGTGTGACCCAGAGGAAAGTAACCTAGATCAGTTTTCCCACCTGCAAAATGAGAGCAATGTATGTATCTTACAGCGTTATTGTAAAGAATAAGTGAGATAACATATAAGGCACCTAGCATGAGTCCAATGTCCTCCAAGTCTTGGTTTTAAATCTTGACAAAGAATGCTCAAATACTATACCATCTCTATGTTTTAAAAGTAAAAAAAGTGACATAGTGATAGATATTCTATTCCCTGTAAACATGTGTCAGGAGCAGGCAGAGTGGTAAGGCAGGAGAGAAGGGCCATAAATTCCCTTAGATTCTAGAGAAAAACTGCAGCTCTATCTGTTAGCCTATTATGCAATTCAACTCAACTAAATGTTAGGGGATGCAACATAAAAATTAGACATTCTTTCCACCTTCATTGAATCACAATCTAAAACAGGTTCATACAGTGTTGCAGGCAATGCTGAAATCCAAAAAGTTCTTAAAACCATAATAAACAATTTTTTATATATAAATTTGCTGGCAAAATCAGTCCTGAACTTGAACTGGCTTAGAAGCTCTATAGCCTTTATTACTGCATTGAGCATAAACACTTATGCATCTTAAGTTTCACCTTGTGGTAGGATCCAAAATCCCACCTTTGGGTTTGTACTGGAACTCTACCACTGGCTTTCCTGGGCCTCCAGCTTGCAGCTGGCAGATCGTGGGACTTAGCCTCCATCATCACGTGAGCCAATCCCTCATAATAAATCTATGTATACATCCTATCTATATCTCTGTATATCCTACTGGTTCTGTTTCTCTAAATAACCCTGATTAATACACTAGGAAAATGCCTACAGGTAAATATGCAGCTCTCATAGTAGGCTATATACTATATTATATTTTGGAATTTTTTTTAATCCAAGAGTTCTCTCTTTCCTATGCCCAGAGAGGCATTTCTACTATCAGAGATAGTCTTGAGTACAAGTCGTAAATGGAAGGGGTAATCTCAGGTGAGCAAACAAGAATTTGCAGCTGGGAGAGCATCGTAAGACTTAAAGCTCTTAATGCAATAAAGATATTATTTAGAAATAAACCTATAAAAGACTGAGGAGCAGCCTAGAGGAAGATGTCTGGAATTTAATGTACAAACTAATCAACCAGAGCTCCTGTTAAAATGTAGATTCTGATTGAATGATGTGGGGCCTGAGATTCTAGTTCTCTGGTATCACAATGCTACTGGTCTAGAGCATTCACTCAGAGTAGAAAGGCCCCAGAGCAGCAATCCTCAAAGTGTACCAGAAGCATCAGAATCTCCTGGGAAGTTATTAGATATACAAACCCTAAAACATAAAGAACTAAAAGTTTGTTGACCTAAATGAGCTGTTTACACTAGGCAGGTCGGATTTATCTTCCCTAAGAATAAAAGTGGAACATGTTTTAAATACTTACAAAATAAAAGTAGCAGGCCAGAACCTATTACATAAATAAAAGCGATTTCTGCAAACAATTTCCAAAGTCATAGCTCCTGCAATAACGCTTGCAGTATAGGTTTTTACATTTTTAAGAAGCCTCTGATAATATATAGGCCAAGTATTACAATTATATTCCTTAGTCAAACAACCAATTGTTGACAAAAAAAAAATCATTTCTATTTGTCCTATGTAGTACATACAAAGCTCTGTGAAGAAACCAAACTGAGTTTTATATTTCCTTGTGTTGAGGACATGACCAACCACATCATGGTTCAGCTGACTTTTCCAGAGTAATGTTTACGCATTGCTTGGTTGATATGTAAATATATGTCAACATTTTGATTTATAGCTATAAATGATCTGTTTACATACACACAAACAGATGCATAAGTTATAGTACATTAATAGTTTAAAACAACATACCTTGAAGGACAAAGAACTTGAGGGTAAACCACAAATACATTGTCATGATCAGAGAAAAGATTTTCATTTTCTGAATGTGAAGTCTGTTGATGGTTAAATAGGGTTTCCCAAAATTGTTTAATAAATTGATGCACTCCGAATGCAGATTCAGTACATTTTTCTACTTCAAGAAAAGTTTTAATTTGGAAGTTGACCTCTCAATGAAAACCTGAGCATGTAGTTCTAGCCATAATCTATCTTCAAAGAAATCAGTTACTAACACACTGTAAAGCATCACATGTGTTTCAGGATTGGGGTGAACAGCTCTGATTTTGCTAGGAGTCCATATTTTAA
This sequence comes from Hylobates moloch, assembly GCF_009828535.3. Taxonomy (NCBI): domain Eukaryota; kingdom Metazoa; phylum Chordata; class Mammalia; order Primates; family Hylobatidae; genus Hylobates; species Hylobates moloch. The sequence continues at coordinate 152,941,910 of NW_026652276.1, read as the reverse complement.
AATAGTGGTTCTCTATTAGTGGAGATGTTTTTATCCCTAGGGAACATCTGGCAGTATCAGGAGACATCTTTGGCTGTCAAAACCAGGGGAAGGGGAGTGAGGGATGGGTACTTCTGGCAGCTTGTGAGCAGAGGCCAGGCATGCTGCTAAACAACTTGTAATGCACAAAACGGTCCACACAGCTTAGGATTTTCCAGACTAAAATGCCAATATAGTGCCAAGACTGAGAAAACCGACTTAAATAACAGGCTACAAAAATACAGCAAGACTGTCCCTAGTGCATCTTAATTACATTCCTTGCACAGTGTTAAGCAAAATAACAAATACTTGTTGCTTGTTAAATAAACTACCTCTATTTAGCTGGGATCTTTGAGTCAGAGATGAAAAAGAACTAAAAAAGAGTTATCACACATATGATATCTACAATTACAAAATTGCAGTCATTGTCAGAACCCAAAAGAAATTTTAAAAATCACCCTGTCCAGCCTAATTTCTCCAGGTAGGAAAAACAATGTTTCTCACATGGAAGATGCTGTCTAATGTACTGATGCAACACTGTTAAGGGGAGAGGGCAGTCCTCTTAATAGTAAAAATGAGGTGAGACCTTTACAAAAATCACTAAAATCAGGTTTTGCTATTTTCCTTCTAATAGTATCAATGTCCCATACTTCCCTCAAGTTAATAAAGTATTTTCTTTATAAAAATTAAAATCAATGTGGTATCATAATAACTGCTATTTCTCTAGCATGAAACAACATAAAATGTAATTATTTTCAAAAAACAAATCAGAGACCTTGGCCTACAGGCTTTTCTGCTTTCGAGATTGCTGGGATTTAAACTGTCATGAGAAATTCCAAACTGGCTTACATTTTTGAAACACAGGAACTGACAGTCATAAGGCCAAACATACCCTTAATAATCGATTCAGTCGCATACAGATCTCGTTTGTAGGTCACCTAAAGGACAGATAAACTTCATTAGACTTAACAGAGCAGGAAAGAATGTGCAAGCAATAACATAATGCCCCCAAGGAAATTCTTGATTTTTCAGAAGCTATAAACATGTAATACTGACATTTTCTCAATTAGAAAAGCATCAGCAAATTCACATAAAATATATTCTGTTTCTACAAATGGCTGATTTGTTTTTAAATCTTTTAATAAATTAAGATATTATGTGGCAGTGGTTACTGAAATCTTAATATAACTCAAGTATTATACTTAAAGAAAATGTGGTAGCATTTAAACAACAGTTTTAACATGACTGCATAAAAATGAGGTTTTATACTAGAGAAAAAAAGGTAGGGTGGAAGTCTGTATATAACAAAAAAGTCACTGAGTTACATTCTTGGCTGAAATAATTCTGAGAGGTCAATTTATGTTAAGAGGGACTTCCTTCTGAATTACATATATCTGTAAGAACCTAGATAAGATTCACCTTGTAAGATTTTTATTAAAAATGTGGCTAAAATAGAAAGAGCCTATAGGGCTTTCTTAGACCACTATGTGCCTAAGAACAATGGTGATCTTTCCTTAAAAATATGCAGCCTCCTCATAATTGTAATCTGTTCCTTGTAATGTAACCTGCCAACATGGCATGTGTCTGTCCTATGGCAGATGCTTCACAGACCCCCATCCAGTGAGCTCAGGTACAGAACATGTAAGTGCATTGTGTTGCAGAAATTAATTCTATATCACAGAGCTGAAATACATAGTAAATAATGACACAGTATTAATAAGCTTTTATAAGGTCTTAAAAGTTACATTCAAGTACCTAGATATTTATGATGCAAGTGTTCTAAACACCCATTTTGAGAAATTCCTACCATATTATTACCTTACCATGCCTAAACTCAGCTGAAATAGCACACAGAAGCACAATCAAACAAAAGAGAGAAAAATTGAGCTGAACTAGGTGAGTGCCAGGTGTTGGGTTGGAATTTCACCTGCACAGAAACTTTCCTCTTCTTCAGGTGGCCCCCGAGGCTCTAGTGAGCACAGTCTGAAAACCAGCAAATTAGAGGATTGAAGTTCTTTCTCATCACTACAGGATTGACTTTTTTAAGTAATTTTTCATTATAGAGTATTGTACAAGGTCAAAGGAAGACTACTGATCATGCTAACAGAACAAAAGGAACTTCAATACTCATTGTCAGGGTGTTGGTTTTTTTAATTAAAATAAGGACAACCCATACTGCTGTAAAAGTTAGATGGAAAAAATGAAAAACCCATCAATTGAGAATTACAACATTTTCCAGTCATACTGCTTTTGAAGTATGTTAGCTATGTAGGAAAAAAATGAGGCTAAAAGTACTTTAAAAGTCACTAGTTTTGGTTGGCATGTGCTTGTTTTAGAAACACTATAGCATTTCACATTTTAATAGATTGGTTGAATTGCTTGAACAACTTTTTATCTGTGTTACCAAGTTAGCTGCTACTTTATTTCTGGATAGTAAGGTATAGTTTTGGTCCAGGATTTACCTGCCAGGATAAAGGAATAGCAGAGGAATCTATTTTGGATAGAAGTGCAGTAGCCCACTTCACTAAATAAAGTTTCTGTACAAATCTAGTACTTAGCTAATCTGGAGGATAAAAATTCCAATATCATAGGCACGGTAAGGTAATAACACGGTGGGAATTTCTCATTCCTATCACGTCTACATGTTGTTCTTCTTTCTGTGTTGAGACATAAAATAGTAAAAAAAAAAAAAAAAAAAAAAAAAAAAAAAAAAAAACTTTCAGAACACAGCCAGTTGGCCACTATCTCCAATAACTTAAAGTGACACATAATGTTCTCCCATCTTTCCCTTCACAATAAATAGGCAAAACTTACGTTTCAAAGATAATAGAATGTTTATTAGGTATAGATTTTTCAGAACTTATTTCCTTACCAATCATATACATATAGAAAATATTCTTTTCTGGATACCTATATAAAATGCTGGATAACTATATAAAAATATCTGAAGAGAAACAATGTCACCATATTGTGTTTTTGGAATTACAAAAACCAAATAGGGACTATTTGGTTTCTTTTGTTTTTAAACAGATGCTGAAATACTTGGACCTTAAAAAAATGTATTCCCCAACAAAAGGAATCCTCAAAAGTCATTCATTCCAATAATATTGTGATTATACAAAAACTTCAGAAACTCCTAAAAAAGCACATTCAGACAATGGAACACAGTGGTTAAATTTCTTCAGTAACTGGTTATCAATCTTGTATGGCTTGAAGATGGTTTTGACATTTAGAAACAAGACGTCTGTTCAATTAAGTCTGTACAGTGTAGTAAGAGACCAAGTTAATTAAAAGTAAATGGGGTCAAAAATATGGTACAACTCTAAATTAAAGGGACTCAAGTTGTTATGCAGACTAGATGAAATCTCATCAAAATAAGAGTGTTTACTTGGGCCTGTCAAAGCAAGACTACTCCAGGAAAGCATGACAGCTGATCCCTACTCCCAGAACCAGTTCTGTACTCCTCAGTGCTCATCATCCTGGCGGGGGGAGTGGGGTACTGTGACCATTTTCTACCCTGCATGGTGATTTGAAAGAAAAAAAAACTGATATTATCTCCAGACCCCAGAAGAGCTAGCAAAGGAAGGTGACGTTAAGCCAGAATGTTTACTTTTTACTTTTACCAAAACGTATTTATAAAATACAAAATACAGACCAGCCTGGCCAACGTAGTGAGACCCCATCTCTACTAAAAATACAAAAATCAGCCGTGCATGGTGGCATGCACCTATAGTCCTAGCTATTTGGGAGGCTGAGGCAGGAGAGTCACTTGAACCCAGGAGGCAGAGGTTGCAGTGAGCCGAGATCTTGCCACTGCACTCCAGCCTGGGTGACAGAGCAAGAGTCTATCTCAAAAAAATTAATTAATTAAATAAAATAAAATACAAAATAATCCTCCTAGGATTTCTGGTGGCAACTGAAATTCTACTACTGAAATTCTAGTACTATGTGCAGTCCTCAGAAATTTCAAGTCACTCTTTAAACCAATGTGAAGTGAACTCCCTGACTTTTCAGGGGAAAGGGAAGGTGTATTGCTCCATGTTTCAGGATCCTCCTTTGCCTTACACTGTCCATGGTAATAAAATGCCTCGATTATGTCCAAATGTGTCTTTTACTGTCAGATTTTTGAATCGTGTTTCAAGTACATGGCCATGCCATCTGAGTCCAGTACCAGTTCAGCATAATTGTACTAGAACTTTTCAGATGCAATTTTTTTTTAAAAGGCAGCATCTTTGGAGTTAGTGTAGAATTAGGACACTAATTTCAAAGCATAAACTCCATTGTTGTGTAAAATAAATACTCTTGTCATACAAAATAAGATCAGAAAATTAAAGTAAAAGCCTAATGACAAATCTTACAATGTTATCAAAAGGGGTTAAATAATTAGCTATGAAAATACCAAAAAGAGAAGTCAAAGATGAGACAAAAGGCAGAAAGAGAAAATAGGGACCCTGAAAACAACAGCAATATTTGCATTCTAGTATCACCTCACTTAACAGGGAAAAAAATGTGATACCAAAAAACAAACAAACAAAAAACGCTTACAACGTCTATCTGTAAGACATTTTCCCCAACCCAGAGCATGACAGACCTTTTAGGGTCCAAGCTCCCTTTGAAGCATGGCATTATTCAAATCTCATTCATAAGAGTAGAGCTCTCTACTTGCATTCCGTGTGGAAAGTGATGCTATGATGCTGATTTCTAGGAGGGGATCGCCCTTTCAGCATGTGTTTCCCAGGACTGCTACAGTGAATTACTACAAACTGGCAGGCTTCAAACAACAGAAATTTGGCTGGGCGCGGTGGCTCACGCCTGTAATCCCAGCACTTTGGGAGGCCAAGACGGGCAGATCACAAAGTCAGGAGATCAAGACCATTCTGGCCAACATGGTGAAATCCTGTCTCTACTAAAAATACAAAAATTAGCTGGGTGTGGTGGCACGTGCCTGTAGTCCCAGCTACTCGGGAAGCCGAGGCAGGAGAATTGCTTGAACCAGGGAGTTGGAGGTTGCAGTGAGTCAAGATTGCACCATGCACTCCAACCTGATGACAGAGCAAGACTCCGTCAAAAAAAAAAAAAAACAAAAAACTGAAAAATTTATATTCTCTCACAGTCTGGAGACTAGACATCCGAAATCAAGATACAAGTAGGATCCTCTGAAAGCTTTTGGGAAGAATTCTTTCCAGCCTCTTCCTAGCTTCTGGTGATGGCTGGCAACCCCTGCCATTCCTTGACTTGCAGATGTGTCACTCCAATATCCACCTCCATCATCACATGGCCTTCTCCCTGTATCTGTGTCTCTTCTATTCTTGTACAGATATTAGTCATATTGGCTTTGGGGCCTACCCTACCCCAGCAGGACCTCATCTTAACTTGATTATATCTGCAAAGACACTATTTCCAAATAAGGTCACATGCACAGGTGCCACAGATTAGGACTTGAACATACCTTTTTAGGGGACAGTTGAACCCACAACAATGTCCCTAAAAAGGGACTCACCAGTGGAACCAAGGGAAGCACTGTGTGGAAAGGCCAATCAGGTTAGCGTGCACTGGTATTTGTTGCACATAAAAGGGGAGCAGAGTATGAAGATGTACCTGAGGACTAACACTCTTGCTGGAGAGAACAGAGAAATATGAACAGCTCACCAAAAAGAAAACACTGAAGATGGAATGTAACATTCAGAGAGTAATGTGCTGCTTCCTTTTCATCCACAGATCTCAAGATTGCTTTACAAACTTGTTGAAGGCTCAGAACACACACAAGAGGTAAATAATCACAGCCCCAACGATGTCAAAAGTGAGACCAGGGATTATTGACATGTCAGTAGCAATAAAATGCCTTAGAGTTTCCACCTTTTTTCTTGGTCTTCAAATTAAGTCTGCCAGACAGCCAAAGGAGTTCCAAAGAAATGTGAGTCAGGATCTTTTTTTTTTTTTTCTTCTTTTTTTTTTTTTTTTTTGAGACGGAGTCTCCCTACGTCGCCCAGGCTGGAGTGCAGTGGCGCAATCTCGGCTCACTGCAAGCTCCGCCTCCCGGGGTTCACGCCATTCTCCTGCCTCAGCCTCTCCGAGTAGCTGGGTCTACAGGCGCCCGCCACCACGCCCGGCTAATTTTTTGTATTTTTAGTAGAGACGGGGTTTCACCATGGTCTTGATCTCTTGACCTCGTGATTCGCTCGCCTCGGCCTCCCAATCTTTAATGAAACATCTAATTGGTAATTGCCAAAAATCCTCATAATTAATATCACTAAGCCATATACAGAAAAGGATGAATAAAACATTTGCCTGCTGGGTTGATGACAATTAACCCAGCAGGCAGACATTTTAGGTTGTCCTTAAATGAAGAGTAATATTGCATAAAATTTCTTCACCACATAAATTTTCTCTGCCAGGCAGTAATTCAAACATGTCAATATTCTGGAGTCTTAGAATTCAACATTTTAAGTATTTAAGATTATCCTGAGACAATCTTAGCATGCAGTGAGGCTGATCATGTTGCTGTGCAAAATAACTGATCAACTTATAGGGCTTTCTGTTTTAAAAATCAGTAAGGAAATATGCTTATAGACTCAATTAGAATGAATCTTTACTAATCAGATTTTGATGGATGTTTCATAAAGATTTCCAAAGTCTACAAGCAATATTTCAAAAGCAGCGATATGTATTTCAAGATTATGAAATAATCTTATTTCCTAATGTACTTATTTCTGATTTCCAGACTCTTATTTCCAAAGTCCTGTTCAATTCAACTAATGAAACAAAGAATCACATTCTAAACCATCCCTGGCCTTGATAAGAAGCTACAGTATGATAATGCCATTATCTTGTTTGCAATAAGTACTCTATTCCCTCCAAAAGAGGTTAGGCTGGGCGAGGTGGCTCACACCTGTAATCCCAGCACTTTGGGAGGCTGAGGAGGGCAGATAGCCTGAGGTCAGGTGTTCAAGACTAGGCTGGCCAACATGGTGAAACCCTGTCTCTACTAAAAATACAAAAATTAGCTGGGTGTGGTAGTAGGCACCTGTAATCCCAGCTACTTGGGAGGCTGAGACAGGAGAATTGCTTGAAATTGGGAGGTGGAGGTTACAATGAGACCACACCATTGCCCTCCAGCCTGGGCCAGAAGAGTGAAACTCTGTCAAAAAAAAAAAGAAAAAAGAAAAAAAAAGAAGCAAGTTAGACATTAAAAGAGCTGAGCCCTGCCACAGGAAACAGTCTAATTCCTCACAGTGGGACAGAAAGTGGATCCAGCCACTACCCCCACTGGGTCGGAACTGTTGCAGATATCCTTTTAACCCAGTTAAATTGGAGCAACCACCCAGGGCCTGAAAGGAAATGTTGATACTGCAGGCAAAGTTGTAGGTTTAATCCAACTGAGTGAAGAAAAAAAAAAAAAAGGCTATTGATATGGTTTGGATCTGTGTCCCTGCCCAAATCTCATGGGGAATTGTAATCTCTAACAGTGGAGGTGAGACCTGGTGGGAGGTGATTGGATCATGGGGGCAGATTTCCACCTTGGAGCTGTTTTCCAAGAGAGTGAGGTCTCGAAGTGTCTCACTCCTCCTTTGCTTTCTGCCGTAATTGGAAGCCTCCTGAGGCTCCCCCAGAAGCAGAAGCCGCTATGCTTCCTGTGCAGCTTGCAGAACCATGAGTCAATTAAACCTCTTTCCTTTATAAATTACCCAATCTCAGGTATTTCTTTATATTAGTGTGAGAACAGACTATATCTACAGAGAGGAAGAAAACGAAAAAAGTGAATAAACCAGTCTCACAGGTTAAAATGAGATGTGTCTGAGTAAATTATCTCAAAGTGAATTTTCTTGAAGCCAAGCAATAGAAGGGATACTTTACACTGATGGTTCAGTAAACCCGTGAGACTCCCTTAACTCCCACTCAATGCACTACTGGTTTTAAATGTACACCCACGCAAACACATAAAAGCACAGAAAAGAACCCAAGCAAGGTATCATCCCTCTTACCTTCCAGAGGTCAGGTGATCCTTCTACAAGTTTGGCTTTAGTGCAACAGTATTTTAGGGTCAATTGCAAACACTCAGTTCCAAATTCCAAGTCATAGTCAGTACACTGGTGTAGAAACAACAACAACAAAAACAAAATTAAGCTAAAACGCAGTTTTAAGTAAAACCAAGCCTTTTATTTCATAATCAATTGCAAACAAAGGAAGAGCCTAGAGGGCTCAAACTAATCAGCTACTGATTGAGTTATAACATCCCCATTAGCTAAAAGCAAAACAATGAATAGGAATACTGCAATCATCATATGAAGCAAAACAAATAGTGAATAGGAATAGTGCAATCATACGAGTTTTGAGATTCCTCAGTAGTTCTAGGTGTAAAATAAATGTAATACTTTGTTTCCTTTGCTTATAAGTTACCTTTCCAAACATGTTTATAAAATGCCTGAAGGTATAGCTGAGGATTATCATATCATAACTTGATAAATATATATCTACAACATCTCAATCTCATATCTTGTATTTATATCAGGACATTTGCAGGTCATAGTTCTCTTGTTTTAATAATTAAAATATCAATATATCTTTTAATTATTTACATTTTGCTTATAAACATGGAACATTTAGTCTTTCATTGTGAGAAAAAGTGTAAAGATATCTCATAAATTCAGTAAAAATAAAGAAAACTTTTTTAGCATTTTAAGCAGAGCCACTGAAATAACCAAGTAATAATACAATTCAGCTGAACAATACTCAGGGTACCTATCCTGTCTCCAAGTTCTATTTTAAGTACCAGATATATAAAGGTAAATGACACATGTATTATGCCCTCAAGGAACTCAGGTCTAGAAGGGGAGGCTGGCATTTAACAAGCAGTTTGTAACAGAACCTGATAGATGCAGCACTAGAAGAATGTCTAGAGGTAGCTCAGTGGATAAAATACTTAATTCTATGTGAGGGCATCAGGAAGGCCTATCAGAAGAAACGGCTTGATCTCCAACAGCAGAATAAAATTGAACAAGGAGGATTATGTTTAAATCAAAAGGTGCCATGCAAAGTTACAGAGGTTTGAGACATTTGGTAGACTAATTTTTCTTTCTTCTTCCTTTTTTATTTGAGACAGAGTCTTGCTCTGTCTCCCAGACTGGAGCCACCATGCCCAGCTGAGACTTATTTTAGAAAGTATATCCACGTAAGGATTGCAGGAAGGCAACAAATATGAATATGGCATCAAGCACCCCTTGCCAAAGATATTTTATTATCCTTACATGGAAGCTACTGAAAGAATATAAAACCTCTGGGACCCACAGTCACAAAAGGAGTTCATAAACATGTGCAGGCTTCTCTCTTGTGATCTCCTATTGGGTGCCCATAACTAATATTATTTGAAGGAGATTCTCATTAGATGTATATTCTAAACTCAAGTCAATTGCTAAATAAAATTAAGTTTAAAAAATCAATAGTGGTGATAAAATGAAATCATAAAACATAGTAAATTAATCCAAAGGCCAACAGAAAAGTGAGAAAAAGAACCAAGAACAGGTGGAACAAATACAAAGCAAGTAGCAAGATGATTTTAGACAAGAAAGTTAATAAATGAGAGAGGGTATTGCACAAAATGTTTTGACATTTGTGATTCACCATGGGGGGATTATAGTTATAATGATATCATTGATCACATGAGAAACACACACGCTAACAGACAGACACTGAAAACCATCTGCCTCCCCAGACCTGGCCCCCCGAAAATAGTGTCTAATAGCCTTCTGCCAAGGCAAAAGCCCTAAGGACACTTATCAGAGATCCCCCAAAAGGTCCAGCCCAGTTATGTTATAGAGAAATGCACAGTCAACACGCCCCAAGTAGAAAACTCACCAAGTCTAACTAGTCCCCAGCTAAACATGAGCAGAAAACCCATATTTAACTGTCACCCAAGGAAAGATTGTAACGTAAAAGATCAAAATGGCAAAAATAAAGCACTCGAGAAAATCGAAACCGCAATTTTTAAAAAACTATTAATAGATCTAGGAAGATAAATAATTTGAAATCAAGTGACGGAGTAATATTTAAAAAGGCAGAAAAGGAAAGAGTCGTGTGACTCATCAACAAAGTCAAATATCCAAATAAAAATATTGAAATTTCAGGAAAAACAGAAAAAGATAGATGAAAACAACTAAATAATTCAAGATATTCCAAAGATGAACAACATTGAATTTTCAGATTAATAGAAATTATAGAGTATGGAAGCTAACAGGTGAAAATATGCCAAACCCACTTAACAAAAACTATCTTACAAACAAGCTGTAATCCAAATGAGTTGGGACTTCATAGAAACACTATAACTTAAAACAAAGAAGCAAATTATTCACAATTCTTGGGGTAATGACTTTAAACACAGAATTCTACTCCCAGGAGAGCTATCAAGTTTGAGGGCAGAATATGAACTTTTCCTCACATTCAAAGTATCAAAGGAATTTTATTACCCATGCATTGTTTTCTTTCCTACACTTTTTAAGACTTTAAATATTAGGTTCATAGCAAAATGGAGCAAAAGGTAAAGATTTCCATATACCCTCAAGCCCCACATACACACAACCTCTCCTACTATTGAAACCTTGTAAACATAGTGGTATGTGTATTAGCATCGATAAACCTACATTGACACATCATTATCATTCAAAGCCCATAGTTTAATTATGACCCATGCATTGTAATATACATTCTGAGTTTTCACAAATGTACAATGATATATATCCATCACTGTAGTTATCGTACAGAGTAGTTTCACACTACAGTGAAATTTATCTGTGTACTATCTATACATACCTCCTGCCCCCCAACCCCTTGCAACCACTCCTCCTTTTAATGCCTCCATAGTTTGTCTTTTCCAGAAATACATAGCTGTAATCATAGAATGTTTAGCTGTTTTACATTGGATTCTTTCACACCAAAATGTGCATTTAAATTCCCTTTTGGTGACTTTATAGCTAATTTCTTTTTAGGAGTGAATAATATTTCATCATCTTGATGTACCACAGTTTATCCCGTCACCTAAGCTATTTATGTTGGTTCCGGTTTTGGCAATTATGACTAAAGCTGCTATAAACATTCACGTGCAGGGTTTTAATGTGGACATAACTCATTTGGGTCTTATGGTAAGAGTATGTTTTGTAAGACGCTGCCAAACTGTCTTCTAAAGTGACTGTCACTTTGCATTTGCATTTTAAGTTTTACATGTAGGTCTGATCCACTTTGAGTTAATGGTTGTGACAGGTTGAAAGTGTGTGCCTAGATTTATTTTTGGGATGTGGTTGTCTAGTTGTTCCAACAACATTTGGTTGGAAAGACAGCAAATCTTTGCTATATTGTATTGCCTTTGCTTTTCTACCAAAGACCAATTGATTACATTTATGTGATTCTATTTCTGGGGTCTTTATTTCATTCCATAGATCCATTTATCTATTCTTTAAGCCAGCACCACACAGCCACAATTCCTCCAACTTTATAGTAACTCTTAAAATCAGGTAGTGTCAGTCTGCCAACTTTATTCTTTGCTTTCAATATTGTGTTAGCTATTCTAGGTCTTGTGCCTCTTCAGATAAACTTTAGAATAAGTTTGTCAATACTCCAAAATAACTTGCTGAAATTTTGATTGGGATTGCATCAGATTTGTAGATCACGTTGGGGAGAAATTACATCTTGACAACTTTGAGTCTTCCTATCCACAAACATGGGACACCTCTCCATTTATGTAGTTCTTTGAAGTCTTTCAGAGTTTTGCATTTTTCCTCAAAAAAGGTTTTGTACATTTTGTTAGATTTATGCCCAAGTATCATTTTGGGGGTTGCTAATGTAAAGAGTAATATATTTCTATTTTCAAAGTACACATATTCATGCTGGTACAAACAAAAGCAATGGGTTTTTATTAGCCTCGTAGCCTGCAACTTTTCTATTACTGTCCATTAATTCCATAACTTCTGTCAATGCTTTCAGATTTCACACAAAGACGGTCATGTCATCTGTGAAAAATGATTTCTTCCTTCCCAATCACAATACTTAGTTCATTTCCTTCTCTTATTAGCTAGAAATTCCAGGCCAATGTTGAAAAAGAGCACTGAGAAGGCACATCCTTGCCTTGTTCTTCATCTTACCAGGAAAGCTCTTGATTTTCTCACCATTAATAATGTTAGCTGCAGGTGTTCTGTGGATTTTTTTTAAATCAAGAAAGATCTCTATTTCTCATTTTCTGAAATGTATCATAAATGAGTGTTGTATTTTGTCAAATGCTTTTTCTGTATCCATTAATATGATCATATGATTTTTCTCTGCCTATTGATGTGATGAAATACATTAGATTTTGAATGTTGAACCAGTCTTGTGTATCTGAGATAAATCCCAGTCAGTTGTGGGGTTTTGCTTTTGTATATTGTTGAATTCAGCTTGGTGATATTTTGATAAGGACCATGATATCTCTACAATGATGAGAGAGATTGATCATAGTTTCCTTGTAACATCTTTTTTGTATGATTTATTGAATTAGGGTAATTCCGGCATCACAGAATGAGTTAAGGAAGTATTCCCTTTGCTTCTGTCTTCTGGAGAAACTATAGAGAGTTGGTATAATTTCTTCCTTAAAAATCTGGTAGAAATTACCAGTGAACCCACCTAAGTCTAGTATTTTATATATTAGGTTGTTAATTATTGACTCAATTTATTTAACAGATGTTGCCTTATTAAGATTTCCTAGTTCTTCCTATATAATTTTGGGCTATTGTGCCCTTCAATGAACTGGTCTATTTCACCTAAGTTACTAAGTTTTTAGGCACAGAGTTGTTCATTATACTCCTTTATTATCCTTTTAATGTTCATGGGATCTGTAATAATGTCTGTGCTTTCATTTCTGATGTTAATTTGTATATTCTTTCTTAGCTTGGCTGATCTATTTTATCTTGTCAAAGAACCAGATTTTGGTCTGGTAGATTTTTCTCTACTGACTTCCTATTATCAATTTCATCTATTTCTGCTCCAATTTTTATTTGCTTTCTTCTGCTTAATCTGCCCCTCTTTTTCTAGTTTCCTCAAATGGAAGCCTACATGATTGCTTTTAGGTATTTTTTAACATATGCATTCAATGCTATCATTTTTCCTGTAAGCACTGTCCTTGCTGCATTCCAAAATTTTGGTGTGTTCCATTTTATTTCGTTCAAAATATAGTTCTGAGATTTCTTTTTTACATGTGTTATTTAAGAGTACGTTGTTTAGTCTCCAAATATTTTTGGATTTTCCAGGTACCTTTGTTATTGATTTCTAGTTTAATTTCATTGAAGTCTGAGAGTAGGCCTTGTGTTATTTCTGTTCTTTTAACTTTGTTAAGGTATGTTTTATGGCCCAGAAAGTGGTCTATCTTGTTCAATGTTCCATATGAGCATGAGAATAATGTGCAATCTGCTGCTTGTGAATGAAGTAACCAGATGTCAATTTTACTCAGTTGATTTATAGTGTCACTGGGGTCAAGTATGTCTTTAACCAAGTTTCTGCCTGTGGATCTGTCCATTTCTGACAGAGGGGTGTTGAAGTCTCCAAGTGTAATAATGGATTTACCTATCTCTTCTTGCAATTCTATTAGTTTTTGACTCACATATAAGGATGGTCTGTTGTTAGATCTGTACACATTAAGCATTATTTTATATCCTTGGAAGATTGACCCTTCTATCATTATGTAATGCCCCTTTAGTAAATGTCCTAGATTTTGCAATATACTTTTACAACTAATCTGTGACCACTTTCCAATAATGGTGTGCCACTTGGTGAATAGGGCAAGTGTCTTATAAAATAATCCTAATTACTCCCTCCCATCCCTTAGGTCATTGTCATTCATTTCACTATGTAAGCACACAATCAGATACGTTGTTGCTATTATTGTTTTGAACAAACTTACCTGTTAGATTCAGAAAAATAAATTTTACCTTCACTCCCTCCTCAACTGAAGTTTTTCCTTTATGTAGATCCATGTTTCTGACGTATATAAATTGCTGGAGAAGATTTTGAACATTTTTTTACAAGGCAAGTCTACTGGCAAAAAATTTCCATTTTTGTTTGTCTGCTAAAGTCCATTCCTTCTTTACTTTTGAAAAATAATTTTGCGGAGAACAGAATTCTAGGGTGGTAGGTTTCTTCATGCAAACATTCTTTAAATATTTTATTTTCTTCTTGCCTGCATGGCTACTGAAGAGAAGTCAGATGTAATTCTATGGGTAAGGTGTTTATCTTTTCAGTTTATTTTTCTTATCTTTTGCTTTTGTGTAGTTTGGGTATAATATGCCTAGGTGTAGTTTATTTGGAATTTATACAGTCTGGTATTCCTGAAGCTTCCTGGATCTTTGGTTTGGTTTCTAACATTGATTTGGAGAAATTTCCAGTCACTGTTACTTCAAATATTGCTTCCATTCCTTTCTTCTTCTGGTATGCTCATTATATGTGTGTTATGTGTTTTACAGTTGCCCATGATTCTTGGATATTCTGTTATTTTTTCCATCTTTTTCTCTTTGCTTTTCAGTTTTGAAAATTTCTATGAAGATATATACTCAAGCTGAGATAGTCTTTCCTCATTTGTGTCTAGTCTACTGATAAGGCATCAAAGGGATTCTTCATTTTTATGATAGTGTTTCTGATCTCCAGCATTTCTTTTTGGTTCTTTCCATTTCCATCTCTGCTTACACTGCCTACATCTGTTCTTATTGCTATCTACTTTAACCATTAGAGTCCTTGGCATATTAATCATAGTTGTTTTAAATTCCCAGTTGGATAATTTCAATGTTGCCATATCTGGGTCTGGTTCTTATGCTCACTATTTCTTACACTTCGTAAATTTTCCTTGATAGCTGGACATGATTACTGGGTAAAAGAAACTAAGGTAAATCGGACATGTACTTTCACTTTCTCAGTTCTCTGCCACTCCCCAGAGGATGACTAGAGTGGGATGGAGTTGAGTGGGAAAGGATGGAATTGGGTAAGGACAATAGTTTAGGCCCTTATAAGACAATTTTTGAGGGTGGGCCTCCTCGTTAAGAGCAGAATGCTCTAGCATTTTTCAAAATGGTTGTTTTCCTTCCTCCATAGGAAGCACAATAAGATTTTTCTCCAGTACCCATTTCAAGAACCTGGTCAAGCTCCTGGAAGTAAAACTCATAAGATTGTGGGGGCTCCCCTTTGACTGGGTCCTCCTGAAGCTAACTCACACTTGTCTATACTGAGTCTCTAGCAATTCTTCAATTATAATTTAGGTTTTCCTACCCTGTCACTATTTCCCAAGGAGATTTCTGCTCTGGTAAATTGTGATTTTCTGTAGTCACCTGTCTGTCTCTCCAGTTTGGGGGACAGCAATTTGCCCTGTGACCTCACCCCTCTGAAAGATATGAAAAGTTTATTTTTCAATTGTTCAATATTTTACTTGTTAGGATGGAGTAACAACTCCTAAGCTCCCTACATGCCACACAGGAAACCAGAAGTCCCCCATGCACTCTTTTTCAGGAAACTATAGTAGGACATGGTACTCTATAAAATTGAGAGAGAAAAAATGAGAAAACAACATGGGATACAGATATCCTATACAGAAGAGGAACAAAGGGAGTTGCTAGGACAGTGGTGAAGAAAAACCTCAAGATGATAGCTGTGCAGGTGGCAGAATGAGAAGCCACGTAGGAGGGATTAAGAATGAACAAAATCTCTCTGGAGGGTCTCAGAAGAAATGGGTTATCTCTGGGAGACAGAAGAGGACAGGGCTGGCATGAAGACTTTATTTTTTTTTTATTTTTTTTTTTTTGAGACGGAGTCTCGCTCTGTCACCCAGGCTGGAGTGCAGTGGCGCGATTTCGGCTCACTGCAAGCTCCGCCTCCTGGTTTCATGCCATTCTCCTGCCTCAGCCTCTCTGAGTAGCTGGGACTACAGGTGCCCGCCACCACGCCCGGCTAATTTTTTTTGTATTTTTAGTAGAGACGGGGTTTCACCGTGGTCTCGATCTCCTGACCTCGTGATTCGCCCGCCTCGGCCTCCCAAAGTGCTGGGATTACAAGCGTGAGCCACCGCGCCCAGTCGAAGACTTTATTTTTGTACCCTTTGCCATGTACACACTATTCTTTTATTACTTCTTGCCCAAAAAAGTTATATTGTCATGTTATGTAATGTTTAAGTTATATGTCCTATGTAGTAAAACATGTTATATTCCTGAAAAACATGCTTATAAGTAAGAGTTATGGTTTTGTTCTTGAACATATATATGGTTTTATTTCTGAACGTACAGATTTAATCAGTCTCATGTTCTGGTGGTATTTAAGTTACAGATCATTTAAAATTTAAACAACTGGCCAGATGAGGTGCTTCATGCCTGTAATCTCAGCACTTTGAGAGGCCAAGGTGGGACCATTGCTTGAGGCCAGGAGTTCGAGACCAGCCTGGGCAACAAAGCGACTCTCTACAAAAAAGGTAAAATATTAGTCATGTGTTGGGGTGCGTTCCTGTAGTCCAAGCTACTCAGAAGGCTGAGCCAGGAGAATTACTTGAGCCCGGGAGTTCGAGGCTGCAGTGAACCACAATCACACCTCTGCATTCCAACCTGGGCAATGCAGAGTGAGACACCAACTCTAATACAAAAATATTAGGTTATTTAAAAATCTAAACACCCGATTGTAAAAATAATACCTATGTATTATTGCTATATTATAAAATTTTAGATCTGGCTACCATCATGATAAACACAGGGTATTAGTTTTCTTACATGCTAATCAGCTTAGTTTTTTCTAATAGTAATTTAAAGCAATGTATAAACTGTACATTACAACTCATAATATGTCCTTGAATAGGATTTGCTTCATAAAAGTGTACATGCATTCTCATGAATATGAGGCACCATTACCAATTGATTAAGAGCATGGACACAGAAGTCAGATAGACGTGGGTTCCAACCACGGTATTGCCATGTAACAAGTTGTCAGACTCCGGACAAGCTATTCAATCTGTCTCTCAGCTTCTTCCACATTGGGGAATGGAATGTGGAAGTTTTATAATAAAAGTTAATAATAAATTATAACTTTTATAATAAAAGTTAATAAATTATAACTTTTATTATAAAAGTTATTATAAAAAAGTTATAATAATAAATTATAACTTTTATAATAAAAGTTATTATAAAAAAACAAACATAACAGCACATCTGATGTACCTGGTATAGTGTCTAGCTTATGACAAGTTCTTGATAAAATCTAAATAATTATTGGTTATAAACGTAAATTGTTAACCCTAAAAATTGAGGTTTAAATGTTACCAGATGCTAATCAATAACATCTGATAGTTGTATAGAGGCATTCTACTTTCTCTGCAGGGAGACTGAGGGTTGCTCTGACAATATGCATCATCTTCTCCTTCTGCTTTTTCTTATACCTAATGTCCATTTAGAAAAAGGGCAGATTCATTCATGTTGTTAAAAATAGTGGGATTTATTTCTTTTGTGGCTAAGTAACATTCCAGTGGGTGCACATGTGATCACATTCTATCTATTCATCAATGGACACAGGGTTTTTTCCATATCTCAACTACTGTGAACAATGCATCAATGATGTTTCAGTGAATATGGGAGTGAGGTGCTTATTTCATTTCCTTGGGACACATCCAGAAGTGAAATTGCTATATTATATGCTAGTTCTATTTTCAATTGTTTGAGGAACCTCTGCATTGCTTGCTTTAATGGCTATACCAATTTATATCCCCACCAACAGAGTATCAAACTTCTCTTTGGTTCACACCCTCACCAACACTTGTTATTTCTCTAGTCTTTTTGATAATAATCATTCTAACAATTGTGAGATGACCCTTGTCTTCACTTGAACAACTGGTTTCTGTAATCAACCTGGAAACTTGGCTTTACTTCTCTCATGGCTCCTCTGGAATTTTCATTGTCAACACAGTCTCTAACTGGAAGCTCCATCCATCATCTCTCTTACTTTCTCCTAACCTAGCCCTTTTACCTCACTGAGGCGTCCCACCCCGTGAAACCTCCAATTGCTCTTGGTTAGAAAACCTAATTTCTTAGACTACTCTTATCAACAAGGAGACTATGGTTAATGGCACAAATAATTTTATTAGTAGCACTCCAACTCTCTTGTCCATCCATTAGATCTTCTTTACGAATCCTAACCTCAAAATCATGTAATCTGTTTTACTACTTAACTTTTAGCTTATGCTTTTATCAGTCACACATGCACATGGTTTAAAGACCGAAATATCTCTACAAGGTGGGTTATGAAAAAGAGTCCACCCCACTCCCTTCACTACACTTTGTCCTCCCTGTAGGCAATCATTGTTCATATTTAACTATTCCAATATTTTTCTCCATATGTAACAGTCAATTTTTGCTGAGTAACAAATATGTACAAAAAAACCTCAGTGGCATGTAGCAATAAACTTTCACTTCTCACTCACACAGTTGTGACATGGCTGAGGTAACTCTGCTCCAAGCTACAGGGCTGTGACAGCTCTGCTCCTTGGGTTTACTCTGCAGCTCAGACTGGAGGGGCAGCAACCAACCAGAGCATACCTTCCTTAGGGCAATAAAAGTAGCAAAAGAGGGCAAGTCCAACAGCACAAGCACACATTTGGCCCTCCACCTATATCAATCACATCTGGTAAAAATCTCACTTCCAAAGCAAGTCAGGCAACCAAATCAAGGAGAAGGGAAACAAACTTAATTCACCAGGAGGCCATTTCAAGGGCACAAAAGTAGAATACTATTGCTGAGGACTGAAGAATTGAGACTAATAATTTACCTTTCATTCTGTATCTCTAAATTACATTCTTGTGTTGCTGTCTCTCGACTTTTCCATCTTGGCTATCATCTACAGAAGACTTTCGTCCTTCTTCCCAACTTCATCTCAGTATACCCTAACACTTCCCATTCCCCACCCTTTCAATATCATAATTTTGGTTAAATCAGTATTGAGTGTTTAAATCAGTGGCTATGTAAACACTACTCATAGCTGAGTTATATATTATTAAAATTCATTTCCTATACAACTCTGTTTCCCTGGAATTATAGCTTATCTTTTGTTTTATGTGGTTTTCTGTATGCTTATGACTCATTCAATGCCAAACACTTAGCTATTCATTTAAATCTACTCTCAAGATGTTCAGACACAAGGTATTGCACCAATTTTATATTCCTGAAAAGGTCACCCTTAAAGTCCTCTGATCTTTTCCAACAGACTTGTTGTCTTCTCTGCCAGTCATTCAGCCATCATCCTAAGAACTCCTACATCATCGTCTTGGAAAGAGTCTTCATCTCTCTCCCAACATGGATCCCCTAGCTTCTGAATCCCATGCAGTCTGCTTCCTCGATCGACTCATTTTCTAACTCTGATTTTGGAGGGTTAGAACAAATCCTCCAATAGCTTTCTGTAGAGTGATTGGGTTAAGGTGTTTATGGATACCTCTGAGGTTAGTATTTTTAGGTCTTTCTTCCTACACTGGACAGACTGCCCAAAGAAAATTCTTCTAGTCTCCAGTATGGAAAAAAAGCCAAGCCACCAATATAGCAGCTGGCTGAGTGGGAGAAGCAGCCATGGGCTTTCCTATTCGGCAGTCAGTAGGCATATGGTTGTTAGTCACTGCTTCTGGCAACACAGTCAGTCCTTCTACAGCATCCTATGTTCTCCTGGTATAGACAGAGCACTTCATCACCACCTGCCTCTGCTAGGGTGGTCATAGATTAGGAAAGGACATTTAGAGATCAGACTGCTTAAACAGCTTTCAGCCAACCCTCCTTATTTTGTCCCCCTTCATTCCATTCCAGAAGTACCTGGTGCTGCTAGGTCCTGGACTTTGAGAATTCTACAGCAAACAGTTTTAATTCCTAGCTTGCCCCAACCATTTGCTTGTAATTTGGCCTTCTCCAAGCTGCATCTGTTAGTACTAATTCACTTGTTTTCCAGCTATTCTTCATTTGTCATTGTCACCTCTCCTATTCTTTTGAGGATTTGTCATTTTTAATCCCTTTCTAGTGGCTTTAATGAGGTTTGAGTTATGAGCAAAATTAGGTAACTGCTCAGTTTGCTATCTCTACCCAGAAACAGGAGAGAAATAAGATAATGTGCATTCTAATTAGATAAATATTCCAAATTGTCTTCTATAAAAGTAGTTTCAATTTATGTTTCCATAAACAATGTATGAGACTATGGCAGGGTTATTAACATGCGGTAAATGAATATGACTCAGAGGGACTGGAAAACTTCTGAAAAAATATTGTATATATAATGCAATTATTTTTCTGAGAAGGGATTCTATAACTTTCAGAGGTTTGATAACAAAAAAAAGTTAGGAACCATTGTTTCATGGTAACCACATAATGGTCCACGGCTACAGATAATCTGATTACATATCCTTCCAGCCTTAACATCATTCACAGTATTATTTCTGCTAGGCAGCCCGGGACGTTTGCCCGACCAAGAACAATATATACATTAGAGTAAAACTAAATCAAAGGCATGCATGCACAGGTTTCTCACTCTGCAGTTACAGCCCCATGCTCACAATGTTTCAAGTAGAAACAAAATAGACCATCTTACAATTAGGTAAACAATGAACACCTGCATCCGATTTATCACCTAAAACTCAAACTTAAGCATTTTGCATATATTTACATTGTTTGAATTATGCAATGTATTTTGGGATTTCATGAGAGACAGTTATCCAAGCAGCTTTGTTCTTCTATCAGTCATTTTATGAGTAAATAAACAATTTCAGACTAAGTCCATATGAGGCTGATAATATAGCTACAACCATTACTCTTCCAGAAACAGTATGAATGAACTGGTTAAGGATGAGATTTCTTCTTTGAGTAAAATTATTTAAATGGGCATAGACAATTATATTCACAAAAGTTTTCAAATGCCTATCAGTGGGGAAAAAAAAAAAGCTTATCAGTTTATTCAACTTTTTCTAGTCCCACCTAACCAAAAATCCATTATAAACTTAGAGGCAACACCACCCATATCTATCAAACACTGCCTAGAAAATTTTTTTCAGAGTCCAAATAATTGGGGGAAATAAGTAATACAGGCAACAATTTTATCAGTAACTCTATAACTGCCTTTTTAGACATTTCTATTGACCTTCATATCAAACTGTTAAAAACTAAGAATCTCCCTAAAATGTTTTACTTTATTGTAACTTATTTGATAAATTCATCAAAAGTGAGACAACAAAAGGAGAAACTAAAATATTTCCCTAACACACAAATTATTAACCTTATATGACAACACTTGAGTAGATATATCACATGTGACATATCTAACCCCAATGTAAATAACTTAGGGACAAAAAATCAAAATTATCACCATTCAACCCCAAAGGAAAGGTGTGGTTTATATTCATACAAGGAGAACCATTACACGGCTGTTGGCCATAATCTCACTAACAGGTTATGAGAATCTGAAATAAGTCCAAGAAATATAGGGAAAGGAGGGCCCAGATCCAGAAATTGTTTTATTAGCAACAGGACTGGTGATGTCATTACTCAAGTTGGATGATGTAGCAAAAAGAGTAGGTCTGTTGGTTAGTTGGAGGAACCAATTGGATTTAGGTTACCCATAGGACAACCACTAAAAGTACTCATAGGCAGTTAAAAATATATGCCCAGTATGTATTGGAGAAACACGAAAAAGAATAACTGGAAAACTGAGGAACATCTATCCTTTTCCAAAGCAAATATTTATGGAAAATTTGCCAGGCCATATACTAAGTCCTGAGAAAGATGGTGAGGCTTAGGAAAAACCATACAAGCAAATGAAATAAAAGGCACTGTAAAAGAAAAAACAAAGCATTGCTGGCCAACAGAAGAAACTAAAAGAGACAAAAGCATTCTACTCTGGAGCCAGAAAGAGCCTAGCCCTGACGACACCTCAATTTTGTACTTTTAGCCTCCAAAATGTGAGATAATACATTCCTGATTTTAAGTCACTCAATTTTGAAATATTTTTACAATAGCCCAAGGAAACTAATACATTACCCCTCAAAAATGAACACAAAATACCAAACCTAATATATGTGATATTGGCTTTGGAAGCTGGCACCAGCAGGCAAAGAAACAAAAGTGGGAGGGAAACCATTGTTATGTAGTGGCACAACTTTGGAAGGGCCTGTGATGACTTAGAAGATAATTTAATCAGGAGGATTTGTCATTTTTAATCCCTTTCTAGTGGCTTTAATGAGGTTTGAGTTATGAGCAAAATTAGGTAACTGCTCAGTTTGCTATCTCTACCCAGAAACAGGAGAGAAATAAGATAATGTGCATTCTAATTAGATAAATATTCCAAATTGTCTTCTATAAAAGTAGTTTTAATTTATGTTTCCATAAACAATGTATGAGACTATGGCAGGGTTATTAACATGTGGTAAATGAATATGACTCAGAGGGACTGGAAAACTTCTGAAAAAATATTGTATATATAATGCAATTATTTTTCTGAGAAGGGATTCTACAACTTTCAGAGGTTTGATAACAAAAAAAAGTTAGGAACCATTGTTTCATGGTAACCACATAATGGTCCACACGGCTAACTAACTTGGGCAAGATAGCTTTCAGAAAGAAGCCTGAAAACATGAACTGGCATCTTTAAGGTGAATATGTTAAGGTACCACACAAATGAGAAGGCCTAAGAACTGGCCAGTTTGTAAACAAATTTGAAAGGAATTTGAGCCCAGAATATGACAGCCTAGAAAAACAGAACTCTAACCTCCCATTTTCCCCAAAAACAATTCTCAAAATAAGAAAATCCTGAGGCTGTAGATGAAATCCAGGGCCCTGGAAGCCAATTCCAGGAAGCAGATAACTGGGACTTAACTAAGGAATAATCACAATTCGTAGGGTAAGGAAACCTGACAACACTTGTTGAGCAGGATTTCAAAATTTCTACGGACCCGTGATTGGTATTTGCTTCCTATTCTTACCCGATTTGAGGGAGAGTATTTAATGTGATGATTCCATGTAAGTTCCACAACTGTATATTGGGCATATAGTGAACAGTGTATCAGTCCGTTCTCATGCTGCTATGAAGAAATACCCGAGACTTGGTAATTTATAAGGAAAAGACATTTAATTGACTCACAGTTCCACATCACTGGAGAGGCCTCAGGAAACTTACAATTATGGCAGAAGGCACCTCTTCACAGAGTGGGAGAAGAGAGAATGGGAGCAAGCTGGGGAAATGCCAGATGCTTATAAAACCATCATATCTCATGAGACTCACTCACTATCATGAGAACAGCATGGGGGAACCGGCCCTATGATCTGATTACTTCCACCTGGTACCAGCCTTGATCCATGGAGATTATGGAGATTACAACTCAAGATGAGATTTTTGGGTGGGGATATAGCCAAACCATATTAAATAGAAAACTTCATTTTTCATTTTATTTTTCATTAATTCACAAATCTACAGATAAAGAGACACTGAGCATGATGGTGTGACTAGATGAGAATTTAAGGGGTCCTGGGATATTATGCAGCATATTTAATGTCAAAGGGATATGACCTAACTCTACACACTTGCCCTTATCTATAACCTTTGCTATGTAATTTTACATTTTTCTCTACTAAGGGGTAAAATAAATTTCCCCACCCCTTGATTTTAGGTTTGGTCATATGATTGTCAATAGAATGAGGCAGAAGTGATGGTATACCAGTTGCAAATCTAGGCTCTAAGAGGCCTTGTATGTTTCTACTCTTGTACCTCTGCTATCTCCATGAGAAGAACATGGTTGGATAATCTGCTGGTCAAAGAAGGATGAAAAGAAACTAAAGCAGAGCCATCTTGCCAAGTCCATTCATCACCAAGTCCACTCCAAATCAGAGAACCTCAGCCAATCCACAGAGGCATGAACATAATTTGTCAGTATGCCACTAACTTTTTGTATATATATTTTTTTTATTATTATACTTTAGGTTTTAGGGTACATGTGCACAATGTGCAGGTTTGTTACATATGTATCCATGTGCCATGTTGGTGTGCTACACCCATTAACTCGTCATTTAGCATTAGGTATACCTCCTAATGCTGTCCCTCTCCCCTCCCCCCACCCCACAACAGTCCCCGGAGTGTGATGTTCCCCTTCCTATGTCCATGAGATCTCATTGTTCAATTCCCACCTATGAGTGAGAACATGTGGTGTTTGGTTTTTTATCCTTGCAATAGTTTACTGAGAATGATGTTTTCCAGTTTCATCCATGTCCCTACAAAGGACATGAACTCATCATTTTTTATGGCTGCATAGTATTCCATGGTGTATATGTGCCACATTTTCTTAATCCAGTCTATCGTTGTTGGACATTTGGGTTGGTTCCAACTCCTTGCTATTGTGAATAGTGCCGCAATAAACATATGTGTGCATGTGTCTTTATAACAGCATGATTTATAGTCCTTTGGGTATATACCCAGTAATGGGATGGCTGGGTCAAATGGTATTTCTAGTTCTAGATCCCTGAGGAATCGCCACACTGACTTCCACAATGGTTGAACTAGTTTACAGTCCCACCAACAGTGTAAAAGTGTTCCTATTTCTCCACATCCTCTCCAGCACCTGTTGTTTCCTGACTTTTTAATGATGGCCATTCTAACTGGTGTGAGATGGTATCTCATTGTGGTTTTGATTTGCATTTCTCTGATGGCCAGTGATGATGAGCATTTTTTCATGTGTTTTTTGGCTGCATAAATGTCTTCTTTTGAGAAGTGTCTGTTCATGTCCTTCGCCCACTTTTTGATGGGGTTGTTTTTTTCTTGTAAATTTGTTTGAGTTCATTGTAGATTGTGGATATTAGCCCTTTATCAGATGAGTAGGTTGCGAAAATTTTCTCCCATTTTGTAGGTTGCCTGTTCACTCTGATGGTAGTTTCTTTTGCTGTGCAGAAGCTCTTTAGTTTAATTAGATTCCATTTGTCAATTTTGGCTTTTGTTGCCATTGCTTTTGGTGTTTTAGACATGAAGTTCTTGCCCATGCCTATGTCCTGAATGGTATTGCCTAGGTTTTCTTCTAGGGTTTTTATGGTTTTAGGTCTCCTTTTGTGTAACAAGAGCAAACTGATATAATTGCTTAAGAAGTTGTTTAAGATTAGCCAAAAACGAGAAAGCATAATGAACAATCCATAGTACATTAATGCAATCAACAAAAGTAAAAAGCTACAGATATAGGCAATAGAAATCAATCTCAAACATTGTGCAAAAAAAAAGCACATCACACAAATATATTACCAGTGTTATTCAATTCATAAACACATTCAAAACTAAGCAGCTTTGAAAACACCTACATATGTGGTAAAACTGTAGAGGAAAGCAACAAAATTAACAGAAAATTAAGGACAGCAAATAGGAAGGAAGGGAACACAATCAGTAACAGGGATGCAAATAGGAGGAAGCAGAGATGTCCATGCACTGGTGACGTTCTATCTTGTGAGATGGATCATGACCACAAAAAGAAATACCTCTTATTTGTCTTTAAATCAGCTGACCAAATCGATAGGATACATGCTAAAGAATGTGTTATTGCACACATACACACAAAAAGCCTTCCTGACGGGGAATGGACTAAGGCCTTCATGTCCCTCCCTCACTGGATGAGAGCTAAGATGTGGTCCCCTAGTCAAGATGAACTCCATATCACAGACAGCTGCAGACTGGTGAGCCACTGTTTAAAGGTAATAGGTCAGGATGGTCTGACGACACTAGAAAACAAACCTGCTCAGCATCAAGAAGTTGAGATCATTTCATTTGTCTTCAACAACTACAAAAAATGGGTAAACACACAGCCTAATGGACCAGTTTGCTGTTTCTCTAAACATTCTGTCGATTCTAACATGGGCCAGCAGAGAATGCCATTGGCAAACACCAACTCCTCTGGCCCATCACACCTGACTTTGGGCACTGGCCTTTGATGCAGTTAGACCTCAGCAACAAGACACTGCATTCAAGGGTCACTGCTTTGGCCCTTGCCACCTTGAAGGCACCTATAGTACAGATGAAGGGAAATAAATTGTGCATTACCATCAACAAGGCCTAAAGACTACACTCTTTAAATCACTAACATCATTATCTGCTCATGACATAACAACATAACTATAAAAGGCACTGATAAAAATGAGATGAAACCAGAATTATCTCAATAGGGAAGGTACTCAAAATATGGAGTTTGCAATCTTTGACTAAATTTATCCACTTTTGCTCCCATACTTGGAACATCAAATGAGATAATGTACTTGTAATGTTTTACAGTTGACTGTACTACAGATATTGAATACTCACCCTGTCCTCATCCTTTTTTAAGGAAATGTCTAGACCACAATTCCTGCTAAGGATGGTGCAGCCTTGTTTCTTGTCATTCCCTGCCTCCCACTCACCTCCTGCTAATTCAGCTACTGATGTAGACTTATTCTGAAAGCAGCAAACTTTTTGCTTTTGTTGAATTCATAAACACATTTCAAAACTAAGCACTGACCCAACAGATAATCAATGACTTATAATCTGGATGAACTGGTTGGCAAAGATGAGTAAATCATGTTCCATCTGCAAGAAATTTGAACTACAACATAAAGAATTCATTTGAAGTCAAACCTTAAATGCCATGTACTCCTTCTCTGAGCTGGAGAACGATGGAAACTAAAGCAGAAATTACAGGGAAACAAATCATAGATTAGATAGATTAAGCAGTTGGGAAAATTAAAAATAGATTTGTCGTAAGGAAGGAAGGAAAAAGCCTAGAAATAACTCAGGTCTCAGCAACTTGCCAGTTGCCAATTATATTTTTCCAATAACATGTCTTTCTTCAAAAATGGAGTCTCTTTTCCTTGCAAACACAAGAGCTACTCAGGAAGATTCCATGGATATTGCACTATTTCAGGAACAATAACAACTGTCAGAGGCAATCATCTCAAAACACTCTTGAAAGAGTGATGACTATATAACTTTGACAGCATCACTGACAACCATTTGTAAATGTGCCAAAGTAACAAAAAACCTTTTCCAAGACAAAACAAGGAATTATCGGAATGAAAGTTTGTAAGTATACTATTTAGATATTCCATTCACAGGACATTTAAAATCTCCATAATAGCTCAGCATCTGTTTGAACAGTGATGGAATCTTGTGATATGCATAATGGTCTTAAGATACCCTATGAAACAAAGGATTCGATTTTTAACATTAAAGTGCACTGATACAATGGAATCCACTACCACACAACTAACATCAACAGGAATGATATTTATTCATTTTAAAATAGCATCTTGGTTATATGTAGTAAAATTGGCAACACAATAAAGGGATAAGCTATCCAAAAACTACTGTTAAAAACAGCCATCATGCATAACAATCATGGTCTAGTAATACTCTTCATTAAAAAAGATTAGAATGTTTAACATATGTAAATATGCTTTAAGTAAGAAAATCTCAAAAGAAAAGCTTAGTGACAGTACTAAGGCTGAAACATAGGACTCCTATCTACCTCCAACTCCAAGTCCTCTGAAAGAGCTATATTCCCTCCTTGGATAATAAATATTTCCTCAGTGTTAACATTTATTCCTTGGTATTTAATGTAAGCAAAAGCATATTCTCTCCTAAAGGATTATCATGATATTAAACAGACATCTAACAGACATAAGCCTAGATCAAATACAAAGACAGGGGAAAAAATAAAACCCAGCTTGCTGATTAGCTTTCATTGTGATGATATCAAGGCTAGGAAACATATGTAGATATTGAAGGGGGAAATCCCTCTTAAAGTAGATGTCATGGAATAAAATAGATCATCTGTCCTAGAAAGCCAATCAAAGAGTTCTGTTCCTCTAGAGAATCCTCCTGTGAGCAGAGGAGTTAATAACCATCAAGTTCATTGTGAGCTAAAATTATCTTAATTTGTAGGCACTGGGACCACAACAAAAACTGAAGCAATATTCCTGGAAAAAAGTGATGAAGTCGATGTGAAATAACTTTTTAAAAATTCTGTGTATATTATGTACTGAAGTTAAAGAGATTCAGTACCTATCTACTACTAGTTCTTGCCAAATTCTGTAGCATTTGTTAAGTAGTTGTGTGATTCTCTTTTTCGCCAATAAGTATAATGCTTGTGAAAGATCTCAGGATGATTACACTAGAGACCAAATGTTCTCTCTTCATCATCCAAATGTATAGCAAAAAGGTACAACAAACTTCCTTCCCTGATATAATTCCAAATTGGACCAATTTGGGAGCAATTTTGTCAAGAGCCTAAATACTACCAAATCACAAAAATGCTGCTTTGTATTTTCACTAGCCAGTACTCCTTTTCTGGCTGTCCTGATGCAATGTATAAGAAAAAAAGTAGGAGATTGGGTCTTACCATCTGTCCATGTTAGAACAGTGAAAATTAGTGCCTGAGTAAGACATGCTAGCTCGTTTTTGCCACAATTTAATTTTTTGTTCTATTTTTCCCCAGGAGAGTAAAAATATTTCATAGGATCTTTACCATCACCTGCCTCAAACAAACAGCAGTTCTTTTGCTTTCTCTTTTCTCAAGAATGGAGGTATCTTCAACTCACTCCAGGTAAAACTGATTATCTTCAAGTAGAACTCAACCTTAAAAAAAGCTAAGGAACGTGGCTGGCCCTCACCCTTTGTTCAACATGCATCCTGTGCAGACAGGTAAAGAGTAAACTCCAAGACCACAACTGTCAAGGGGATACACATGCTCTTCCCAGGGTAAGATATTCCTACATTCATACATTCAATTTATTAAAAATGTTCAAATTAAACTGTGGCTTTTATCTTAAAATTGATGCTTATTAAGAAAACCTATCAATATAGGCACTGAAGGGGGAAGGAGCTCCTGGGTTTAGTAATAAAGGGGCAACATGCAACACATACTCCTTCTGCTTGCTTTGCATGGAAGTGGAAATACACATCTGATCTAGGTGTGTCCCTAACACCAACTTGCTACAAAAAGCTAGATCATAGTCACCACTACATATTGTCTTTGCCCAAGGCTAAGACAAACCCTCCATAATTTTACTTTCTCACTTCTCCATGAAATGCAGATGAGATTTCCTGTTTTTGTTTCTCCTTTCATCATATCTAATGCTTTTAAAGTCTACATATGTATTTCACTTTATACTAGGTGACATTAATGAACCACATGTCCATTTATTACGGAATCTTTAGGGAGATAACATCTTCTGATTTGTCCAGGATACTTAAGTCTTCTTATTTTCATGGTTTCTCCTCTTGTAGTTTGTTGTTTTATTTTTTTATTTTATTCAGTCTTTTGAAAAAGTCGAGAATCTTGCCTCTGTGCCCAAATCATTTATATACCTGGACGTTTCATTATGCAAAAATGCTAATAACTAAGCACACAATCTAAGTAGTTAACTACATTCTAAAACTACCAGTCTTGCTTTCAATTTTCTTTATATGAAAAGCACTATATAAGCACTAAAATTATGTTAAATCATAATATTGTTAGAAATAAATTAATAAGTGGTTGCTTTCTTTAAAAGAACCACAGATAAATAGTTCTCTATCTCCAGGGTTTTTTTGGGGGGTTGTTTTGTTTTGTTTTTCTGAGACAGAGTCTCACTCTGTCACCCAAGCAGGAGTGCGGTGGTGTGATTTTGGCTCACTGCAACCTCCGCCTCCCAGGTTCAAGCAATTCTCCTGCCTCAGCCTCCCGAGTAGCTGGGATTACAGGCACGTGCCACCACACCCGGTTAATTTTTATATTTTTAGTAGACATGTTGGCCAGGCTGGTCTCGAACTCCTGACCTCAGGCGATCCACCCGCCTCAGCCTCCCAAAGTGCTGGGATTACAGGCATGAGCCACCAAGCCCGGCCTCCAGTTTTCATAATGGAATACTTACTACTGCATTTTGAGAGAGAATGTATGGCAATTTGGGGTTCTTTTTTAACATGATAGCCTGCCAACTATCAAATAACAGCACATAGTTTGGCCCATAGGAGGAAACATGGACCCTTTGAAAATTGCTTTCTTGACTGTACATAACACCTGGACTTAAATCATTAAGACAAGTAACATACTCTAAGTCCACAATGGCAAAATTCATGAAACTAGAAATCTTACCAGAAACCTTATTATTCACAAATGTCCTTAAGGTACAAATTTAAAATGAAATAAAACTTGGGGATTTTTCCATAGGCAATTTTAGTTACTGATTATATCCAAGAGGCAAGTCGGGCTTGTTCAAGACCCCACACTAAAATTAATTTGGTGGTGGCAATAGGAGCTACTAAGATAATGAGTTTTTTCCTTTACAGATGACTTCATTGCTAGCATTTCTACCTATGCCTGACAAATAGAAGTTACAAATGAAAGGTTGCCCCTTGAAGAAACAGCACATTCAAGGTACATTCCAGAAATATCAAAATAGATTCTTATTAAAATTTCAAGTGAAGTGCATGGCCCTGGAAGCCACAAAATATATTCCGCTCTAGATTATCTGGTAATGTATTATCTGCAGGAATTTTTCATCTGAAACTGGCTTTCGGAATACAATCAGGCCTTTGATTACACAAAGAGTGTACACACTTAATAAATATTTGGCTAAGAAACACAATTAGGAGACACATTTATATCAATCTGAAGGTTTTAAACTACATATGTGAAAAACAGACTCCTTACAAGTATTGTATCAGACCCTGCCTAATCTTTGCCTCTCATCAGTAAATTGCAGTTATAATACAAACACGTAAACAGTCTTCCACACACACATACACAAAAAGCTGAGGATTCATGGTCAAAGTAGGCCTTAAATTATCTTAAATATAAATTATCTTAAATATAAGAAATCTTTGATTAATAACAAAAGGCCCAAATAAAACGTAGTTCTCTTTTGGCTGCAATCACAAAAGACATAAAAAGGAAAAGTATAGAGGAACCATGATGTTGGTCACAACTAAAAAGAATACTACCTGAAGCCCTGTGTGATTTTCAAATCCAATTAGGCCACATAATATTGATTGTTTCAAATATTTTCAGTAATCTTTCCTGAATTCATCTCAAAAGGTAAATCTAAGTAACTGAGAATCAGGAGCTGAAAATCATGGTATATCATTTCCTTCTAGCTTGCTTTCTTGCAAGTGATAAATTCTCTGGAACTAACTTTGAAGATCACAATGAAATGTATTCATTCATTACATAGCACACACGTTAACAACTACCATGTGTTAGAGACTGTGCAAGACAATTAGAACCAATTAATTGTATTCTTAAAGTTCTAAGACACATACAGA
Organism: Hylobates moloch; assembly: GCF_009828535.3. Lineage (NCBI taxonomy): Eukaryota > Metazoa > Chordata > Mammalia > Primates > Hylobatidae > Hylobates > Hylobates moloch. Next base: position 152,910,602 of record NW_026652276.1, on the reverse strand, counting down.
ATTTACATTTTGTAAGCTTATGAACACTTCATTATTATCCAAACTGTATGACATAACTTAGCAGAAATGAGTGGATTCCATTCTCCAGAAGAATATTTAAAACAAGATCGTCAATACATATGGTTTTTATTTCTACACATAAGGAAATTGGAAGTCTCGCAACTTCGTCCTAACAAGCTGAACTACTGAAATATGAACCACTCGCTCTTATATCCATAAGAGAAGTGAGGTCATAGGTCAAGCTGTTGTCCCCAGAATCATAGAGAAAAACAGGCAGATTCAGAGAATCACAACATATGGAAGCAGAAACCACGGGAGGAACAAGTGCCTGCATAGGGAAAGCGCAAATGTAATTGACGAATTCCTAGAGACCCATTGTGGACAAGTCTGAGAGTTAAAAACTCTGGGAAAACCCAGTCACAGAGGAGGGCTCCCATGCTTCAGTGAGTTTTACCTCCAGGAGCTTGATCAGGTTCTCATACTACTAATATGGGAGAAAAATTTCCTCCTACTTCCAGCAGGGAGAACGAAAACAAAAAAAAATTTTTTTAAATACTCCAGAGGCTGCTCTTCTTAGCAAAGCCTACCTGAGGAGACTCTAGTGAGCCAGAGCCTAAACTGCCAAAGGTTTTATCAGAGCATAATGAACCTATGGGAAAGAAAATACCCAACTCAAACCACCCAGCCCTCCATGTGGGAGAAGGGACACACCCACATACCCAACTCCAGCACACTCTAGCTATCCTGTCCCATTTAAGGTTGAAGGAAAAATTAAGAAACATGTTTTTTTGTTTTGTTTTGTTTTGTTTTTTTGAGACAGAGTCTCACTCTGTCGCCCAGGCTGGAGTGCAGTGGCGCCATCTCAGCTCACTGCAAACTCTGCCTCCCGACTTCACGCCATTCTCCTGCCTCAGCCTCCTGAGTAGCTGGGACTACAGGTGCCCGCCACCATGCCCAGCTAATTTTTTGTATTTTTTAGTAGAGATGGGGTTTCACCATGTTAGCCAGGATGGTCTCGATCTCCTGACCTCGTGATCCGCCTGCCTCGGCCTCCCAAAGTGCTGGGATTACAGGCGTGAGCCACCACACCCAGCCAGAAACATGTGTTTTACAAGGCATAGGATCACTAATAGACTGTGATCTAATCATAGGACTATGGAATACTTTCCCACCCCCACACCTTGCCACATTACTAAGGGTATATTTACTGCAGATCCTTCTACCCAATACATTATATCTGTCTGTTAATAAAAAATTACAAGGCATATTAAAAGGTCAAAAAACACAGAAACCAGATTAAATAGAAGGAATAAGACCAGAACCACACAGCAAGAATATAGGAATTATCAGATATTAATAGAACATTTAGAACTATGATCAACTACATACAAAGTATTCCAGTAGTTAGACAGGATGCAAGAAGATGGGCAATTTAAGTAGGTAGGTGGAACTCTTAAGAAGGAATCGAAAAGAAATGCTAGAGATCAAAAACACTAATAGAAATGAAGAATGCCTTTGATGGGCTCACTAGTAGACTGAAAATGGCTGAGGAAGAATCTCTGAGCTTGAGGATATCTTAATAGAAGCCTCTGAAAGTGAAAAGTAAAGATAATGAAGACAAAAAAAAAACATAGAATAATTAAGAGCTATAAAAGGTGTAATATACAAGTATAATGGGAATACCTGAAAAAGAAAAAAATTAACAGAAGAAATATTTGAGACAACAGTGACTGATAATTTCTCCAAATTAATGTAAGACAGCAAACCACAGATCCCAGAAGCTCAGTGAACACCAAGCAAGGTAAGTGCCAAACAACTCTACCTAGGCATATTATACACCAACTACAGAAAATCAAAAATAAAACAATTCAGAAAGAAGCCAGAGGAATGAACACCTTACCTATAGAAGGGCAAAGATAATTACATCTGTCTTCTCACAAACCATGCAAGCAGGATTGTTGAGTAATATTATTTTTTTGGTGGGAGGGGACGAATACCCACCTAGAATTCTATCCTCTGAAACTATACTTCAAAAGGGAAGGAGGAATAAACATCTTCTCGGACAAAAATTGTGGAAAATTGTTGCCAATAAACCTGCTTTGCTAGCCATGTTAAAAGGAGCTATTTAGAGGGAAATGATACAGGTCAGAGACTCTACATAAAGAAGAGCTTCATAGAAAAAAAAACGTAAAAACTCATTTTTATTATTCTTAATTGGTATAAGAAAGTTTGTTAGAAATAACAGCAAAATGTATTTCTTCTTAAATGTGTACATATACATGCTTATCAATGCTTATGTATAAGTGAAATTAATGACAGCACTGATACAAGGGATGCAGGGGACGATAAGACTATTTTCTTATAAAGTACTCACATTATTATAGTGTTATTTGATTTTTTGTTGTTGTTTTTTTGGTTTTTTTTGTTTTTTTGTTTTTTGAGACGGAGTCTTGCTCTGTCCCCCAGGCTGGAGTGCAGTGGCGCAATCTCGGCTCACTGCAAGCTCTGCCTCCCAGGTTCACGCCATTCTCCTGCCTCAGCCTCCTGAGTAGCTGGGACTACAGGCGCCCACCAACACGCCCGGCTAATTTTTTGTATTTTTAGTAGAGACGGGGTTTCACCGTGTTAGCCAGGATGGTCTCGATCTCCTGACCTCGTGATCCGCCCGCCTCAGCCTCCCAAAGTGCTGGGATTACAGGCTTGAGCCACCACGCCCGGCCATTATAGTGTTATTTGAAAATAGAATTAGTTGTAAATGTGTACTAGAAACTATGGCAAAAACTAAAAGAATGTAATGGGGAAACAGTTATTACTGAGAGAGAAAGAAGAAAACACAAGTCACAAAATGTTCAATTAAACTAAAAACAAGGCAGAAAAACACTGGAAAACAAAAATAGCAAGGACAACATATACTAAATAGTTTAAAAATGTACACTTTGGGAGGCCGAGACGGGCAGATCACGAGGTCAGGAGATCGAGACCACGATGAAACCCTGTCTCTACTAAAAATACAAAAAATTAGCTGGGCGTGGTGGTGGGCGCCTGTAGTCCCAGCTACTCGGAGAGGCTGAGGCAGGAGAATGGCGTGAACCCAGGAGGCGGAGCTTGCAGTGAGCTGAGATTGCACCACTGCACTCCAGCCTGGGCGACAGAGCGAGACTCCATCTCAAAAACAAACAAACAAAAAAAATGTAGTCAATATTAACCCAACTATATCAATAATCACATTAAATTTCAATGATCTAATAGACCAATTAAGAAAAAAAATTGTCACACCAAAGTACAAAACCCAACTCTTATCTACAAGAAACTCACTTTAAATATAAAGACACATAGATGAAAGTAAATGGATGGAAAAAAAACACGCTAACACTAATCAAAAGACAGAGGGAGTAGCTAATTTCACACATAGCCAAATTCAGCACAATGAGAATTACCAGGGATAAAGATTATAAGAGCATAAAGGGGTCAATACTCTAAGAAGACATAATAATCTTCAATGTGTCTGGACCTAACAAGAGAGGGTGAAAACAGGCTAAAACTGATAGACCTGCAAAAAGAACTAGATGAATACACTGTAACTGGAGACCTAAAAATCTTTCTATCAGAAATGGACATATTCAGTGCAAATACACAGAAAACAAAAGCAATAAAGACATAGTTGACCTCAACAGCACCAATCAACAGAATAGAATTGATATCTATTGACGACTTCATCCAACATCATCAGAACACATGTGCTTCTCAGATTCACATGAAGCATTCACCAAGATAAACAACTTCTGAGACCATTAAAAACCCTTTAACAAGTTTAAAAGAACATCTCAGTAATAGAAAGATAGTTTAACATTCCTAGAACACTTGGAGATTAAACACCTCTAAATAATACATGTGTAAAAGAAATGAATTTTTGAAATTAATGAAAATTAAAACAGAACTTAGCAAAGTTTCTGGATGCAGCAAAAGCAGTGCTTGGTGGGAAGTTTATAAAATTAAATGCATGTATTAGAAAAGAATAAATTATCTAAGCTTCCACCATGGGAAACCAAAAAGATTCAATTAATTCAAATATAAGAAGGAATCAATAAAATTAGAGCAAATAAAATGGATGTAATGGATCTGTGACATCAGCAAGATGGCTGATTAGAATTTCTTTAGCTTCTCCCCCAATTTCACAAACAGAAATCCAACTAGCAATTATCTGCAGACAAAAAAATACTATCCTGAATATCCCAGAACTTGGCAGTGGACCACAAAAATGAGAAAAGCCACAATCGAACTGCTGTCTTTGACTATACTACCACTGCCCCAAGCCAGAATTCCCCGGGCACAATGGTTTCTATGATGTTTGGAAAAGTGAGTTGGAGGTGGACATCCACCTTCCTCACTACTCTAGGACTCTTCACAGGGGCTCGCTCCTGTCTCGTCTAAAAAGGAACATTGGGAGCACCAACATGGCTAGACCACTTGAAGTCAGTTAGAAACAAAAAATGGGGTTGAGGGCCACCAACTCATGGATCTTGGTGGTTGCTCTACATTCTGGCCAAGGGTGGCACCACACCAGATAAACTAGCCAACTGAAGTGCACAGTTTATGGGTCTTCCCATCTAGAATCCTAAGGCAGCTTCCCGCATAGCCCAGGTGTCCTCGTTCAGGTCAAGAAGCAACTACAGGTCAGCGATTACATGCACAGGGAGCACTTGGGCCCACCTAATCCTAGTAGTAGAGAAGTAATCAAACTAAGCTCTGGTGTTCTTGTTATATCCTCCAAGGTAGGAGGTACCAGCAGGTTAGGGAATACCCATAGAGGGAGTATCTGGACCCACCTAACCCTAGCTGCACAGCTGTTACTCTAAACTTCAGTGCTCTGCTTAATCTTAACCTAGAAAGCAAGCCAAACTTCACACATATCTATGAAGCATAGCCTCTGGTCCTGCCCATCCTATGTGGCAATCCCATAAGACCTCACTCAGCCTTGGAGTCCTTCACACAACCCTGCCTAACTACAGATTCTGAACAGTACTGCCCAGAAAAAGATGACAATCTAAACTCTGCCAAATCACAGATGACTGCAGAACCCAGCTGAGAGCCTCAACTGATGACAAAGTTGAGCCAGTGATCTTACCAGAGCATAGTCAGCAATACTACTCAACCTCAGAGCACAGGGCAACCGAGCCCAATTAGAGAAGCTGACACCAAGGTCTACCTCTCCAGTGTTGTCATCAGTGGCCCCATCCAAATTCCTAGACTAAATACTAAAGGTCTATTACAAAAACACCTGAAATAAATGGCTATCTCTTCAAACACATAGGCATCAATGTAAAGGCATGAGAATTATGAAAAATCAGGGAAATATCACACCATCAAAGTACACTAATAAAGCTCCAGTAATAGACTCCAAAGAAATGGAGATGTATGAAATGACTCAAAAAGAACTCAGATTAATCCTCTTAAAGAAGTTCAGGCCAGGTGAAGTGCCTCACACATGTAATCCCAGCCATCTGGGAGGCTGAGGCAGGGGAACTGCTTGAGTGCAGGAGTTCAAGACCATCCTGGCAACATAATGAGACCCATCTCTACAAAAAAAAAAAAAAAAAAAAGGAAAAAGAATAAAAAAACGAGTCAGGCATAGTGGTATGCACTATGGTCCCAGCTACTCAGGAGGCTGAGGCAAGAGGATCACTTGACCCTTGGAGGTCGAGGCTGCAATTAGCTGTATTTGTGCCACTGCATTCAAGCCTGAGTGACAAAGTGAGACTCCTTCCCCCACCCTCTGCAGACAGAGTTCAGGGAACTACAAGAAATACAGATCTAAAATTTACTAAAGTGTGGGAAATAATTCATGAACAAAATGAGAAGTTTGACAAAGAAATAGAAACAAAATCCAAGATAAAGACTACAATAACTGAACTGAAAAATTTGTTAGAAAGCTTCAACAGCAGACGTGATCAAGCAAAAGAACAGCGAACTCACAGAGAGGACATTTGAAATTGAGCAAAACAATAACAACAAAGAGAGAAAAGAATAAAGAAGGCCTAGGAGAATTACAGGACAGCATCAAGCAAACTAGTCTTTGTATAATAGGAGTTCCTGAAAGAGGAAAGAAAAAGGCCTGGAAAGCATATTTAAAGAAACAATGGTTGAAAATTCCCAAATCTGGGAATTTTGGGAAAGACAACAACCATATACAGGACGCTCAGAGATTACCAATCAAACCCAAAGAGGGATTCGCCAACACACATCTTAATCAAATTATCAAAAACCAAAAGAAACAATATTCAAAGCAGTGGATGGGTAAGAAACATTATTCAAAGAAGCCCCAAGATGGCTTTTAGCAGATTTCTTAACAGAAACCCCTCAGGCCAGGATAGAGTAGGATAATATATTCAAAGTGCTGAAGAAAAAATACTGTCAAACGTGAATACTTTGCATGGCAAAGTTGTCCTTCTGAACTGAAAGATAATTAAAAATTTTTCCACAAAAATAAAAGCGCAGAGAGTTTGTTGCTAGTAGGCCTGCTTCACAGAAATTGCTAAAGGAAGTTTAAGTTGGAAAAAGGCTACTAATTAATAACAAAAACCATGAAATTAAAAATCTCAATGGTGTAGATAATACATAGTTGCACTTAGAATTCTCTAATATTGTAAGGGTAATGTATAAACCAAATTAATCCCTTTTAAAAGCGTTAAAAGACAAAACTTAAACACAACTGTAGCTGCAGTAAGTTGTTAAGAGATACAAATTATTTTTAAGTGTAAATTTTGACATCAAAATAATAGAAAGGGAGGGTGAACGCACAGATTTTTTGTATGTGATTAAAGGCAAGTTGTCACCTTAAAGTAGGCCTAGTATAAAAATATTTTATGTAAGCCTCATAACTACAGAGCCAAACCTATATTATAGCTGTACAAAATATAAAAAGAAAGAATCAAAGCATACCACCACAAAAAAACCTCATAAAACCACAAAGGAAAAGAGCAAAAAAAAAAAAGAAGGAAGGAAAGAAGGAACCTACAAAACAATCAGAAAACAAAGTTACAAACTGGCAGTGGCAAATCCCTATCTGATAATAATTAGCTTGAATATAAATACAGTAAGTTCTCCAACTAAAAGGCAAAAGTGGGTGGAGTAAAAACTAAACAGGATCCAACCACATGCTGCCTAAATGAGATTCACTTTACTGTTAAGAACACAGACCGAAAATGAAAGGATGGAAAAAAAGACATTCCACATGAATAAAAAACAAAAGAGAAGAGGGGTAGCAGGGTAGCTATACTTATAAAATAGAGTCAAGACCTACAAAGAGACAAAGAAGGTCACTCTATATTAATAAAAAGGTTAAAATAGCAAGACCACATAAAATTCATATATAGGCATTCAACCTTGGAGCACCTAAATACATACAGCAATTATGTACAAATCTGAATAAAGAGAGAGACTGCAATACTATAATAGTAGGGGACCTCTATATCCCACTTTCAAAAATGGACAGACCATTGAGAAAGAAAAAAGAAACATTGGACTTTATACTTTAGATCAAATGGACATAACAGACATGTACAGAACATTCGGTCCAATAGCAGAATACATTCCTCTCAAGTGCATAAGAACTATTCTCCAGCACAGATTACATGTTACGCCACAAATCTTAAGTTTAAGAGGCCTGAAATCTTCTTAAGTATTTTTTCAGATCACAAAACCATCAAACTAAAAGTCCGTAACAGTTGAAATCATGGAAAATCTAGACACATGTGGAAATTAAGAAACATGTTCTCAACCAACAGGTCACAGAAGAAAATCAAGAAAATAAAATCAAGAAATACCTTAAGACTAATGAAAATGGGAACACAACATACCAAAACTTACAGGATGCAGCAAAGAGTCCTAAGTGGCAAATTTATAGCATTAAACATCTATATCAAGGTAGATCACAACCAAAATTTAGAAAAAGTAAAGAACATTCAGGCAGAAGTAACTGAAATAGAGTCTAGAAAAACTACAGGAAAAAAAACTGACAACTGTTATTTTTTGCAAATTAGAAAATTCGTTAGCTAGACTAGGAAAAACCAAGACTACTCAAATAAAATCAGAAATTAACAAGGGGACATTATAACTGATACCATCAAAATACAAAGGATCATAAAAGATTACTAAAAACAATTATACTCCAACAAAGCAGATAACCTTGGAAAAAAACTTACATTCCTAAACACAGACAACCTACCAAACTGAATCTAAATAAACCAATAACAATAGAGGACACTGCAATCAGTGCTAAGTTTCCCCCAAAAAAGCCCAGAACCAGATATCTTCACTGTTGAATTCCACCATACATTTAGAGGAAAACTAATACCAATTCTTCTCAAACTCACTCCACCCACCCCAAACAGAGGGGATATTTTCAAACTCATTTTACAAAGCTAGGACTACCCTGATACCGAAGCCAGACAAGGACACTACAAGAAAACAAAGTTATAGGCTAATATCCCTAATGAACATAGACGCAAAAATTATCAAAATATTAGCAAACCAATTGGGAATGACAGTAAGAGGACCAAAGAAAAAAAATATTAGCAAACCAAATTCAAAACACATTTTTTAAAAAGCATTCACAATGAGCAAGTGAGATTTATCCCTGGGATGCAAGGATAGTTCAACATAAGCAAAACAATAAATGTAATATACTACATTAACAAAATGAAGGATAAAAGTCATATGATCTTGATAGATGTAGAAAAAATATTTGACAAAATACGCTTTCATGATAAAAACTCAATGGTTTAGGTATATAGGGAATATACCTCAACACAATAAAGGCTATATATTACAAGCTAATGGCTAACTAACATCATTCTCAATGGCAGAGTTGAAAGTGTTTCCTCTAAGATTAGGGATGAGACAAGAATGTCCACTCTCATTGCTTCCTTTCAACGTAGATTAACCTGGCTAAGAAAAAAAGAGGGTAAAAATTGCTAATACCAAAATGGAAGAAAGGGCATAACTGCAGATTTCATGGACATCAAGATGATAAAGGAGTATTATAAACAACTCTAGGCTCACAAATTTGATAACCTATATGAAATGTACCAATTCCTGGAAAGGCATAATCTAAAATTCACAGGAATAGAAAATCTGAATAGATATAATGTCTATTAAGGAAATTAAATCAATTATCTTTCAAAGCAGAAAGCACCAGCCCCCAATGGGTTCATCATGAATTCTAGCAAACTTTTAAGGAAGAAGTTATACCAATTGTCTACAATCTCTTTCAGAATATCAAAGCAGAGGGAATACTTCCTAACTCATTCTATGAGGCCAGACTTACCCTAATTCCAAAAACAGAAAAAGACATTATAAGAAAAAAAAAAAACTACGGACCAATAGCTCATGAATATATATTCAAAAATCCTCAACAGAATAGTAGCAAATTAAATCTACTGTATAAGAAGTACTATACACCATGACCAAGGGGGATCTATCTCAGGTGTTTAAGGCTCATTTAACATTCAAAAATCCATCGGTGTAACCTATAATATCAATGGGCTGAAGGAGGAAAAAAAAATCACATGATCATATCAATAGATGGAGAAAACGTATTTGATAAAAATCCAACACCCACTTATGATAACAAGTCAGCAAACTAGGAATAAAGGAAACTTTTTCAACTTTGTAAAGAACATCTGGAGGAAATCCACAGCTATCATCATTCTTAATGGTGAGAACTCCAAGCAGTCCTGCTAAGACCAGGAATAGGGCAAGGATTTCCCCTTTCACCATTCCTTTTCAACATCATACTGGAATTCTTAGCTAATGAAATAAGATAAGAAAAAGAAATAAGTATTCTGATTGGAAAGAAATAAAACTCATTTTCACAGATGACATCATTGTCTATGCAGAAAATGTAAATGCATCAACAAAAAGAACTGGAGTAAGCCATTATGTCAAGAGACTGACACTACCAGACTTCAACAGTTACTGTAAAGTTACAAAAATAATGTAATCAAGACAGTGTGATATTGGTTAAAAAAAATAGGTCAAAGGAAAGGAATAGAGAGCCCAGAAATAGACCCACATTAATACAGTCAACTTTGGAAAAGGAACAAAAACAATACAATAAAGCAAAGAAAATCTTCTCAGCAAATTGTGCTGAAAAACTGGAGATCCGGATGCAAAAAATAAGAGTCTAGAAAGACTTTTTACATCTTTCGCCCAATTTAACTCAAAACTGATCACGGATCTAAATATAAAAAACAAAACTATAAAACTCATAGAAGGTAACAAAGGAGAAAAACCAAGATGACCTTAGGTATGGCTATAACTTTAGGTAAAACCCTAAAGGAACGATACATGAAAAAATTGGTACACTGTACTAAATAAAGATTAAGTTTCTGCTCTGTAGAAGACACCATAGAGAAAATGAAAAGACATGCCATAGACTGGGAGATCCTATGCACAAAAGATATGTGGTAAAAGACTTATCACAAACATGCAAAGAACTCTTAAAACTCATCAATAAGAAAACAGCCCAAATAAAATAATGAGCCCAAGACCTTAAAAGACACCTCACCAAAGAGGAAGTACAAATGTTAAATAAGGATATAAAAATGATGCTCATAGGTCATTCAGGAAATCCAAATAAAACAATAAGATAATAGTTCACATAATACAAATGGCCAAAATCCACATTAACTATCAAATGCTAGCAATAATGTGGAGCAACAAAAAAAACCTCTCATTGTTGGCAAGAATCCAGAATAGTACATCCACTTTGGAAGACAGTTTCGCAGTTCCCCAGGAAACTAGATAAACTCTTACAATATGATCCAGCAATCTTACTTCTTAATGTTTACCCAAAAGAGTTGAAAATTTATACTCACACAACAACCTGCACAGATATTTACAGCAGTTTTATTTATAATTTCTAAAGCTTGGAAGCAACCAAATGTTCTTCAGTAGGTGAACGAATATAGAAACTATGGTACATCCAAAGAATGGAGTATCATTTACTTCTAAAAAGAAACTATCAAGCCATGCAAAAACATGGAGAAACCTTAAATGCATATTACTGAGTGAAAGCATCCAATCTGAAAAGGTTATATACTGTGTGATTCCAACTATAACATTCTGTAAAGGCAAGCTACGGAGAGAGTAAAATCATCAGGGGTTGTTAGATGTTGGGGGAGAGGGAAGGTAAATACAGCACAGAAAATTTTTAAAGCAGTGAAATATTCCATGTAATATTATAATGGTAGATACATGTCATTATAACATTAGTTCAAATCCTTGAAACATAGAACACCAAGAGTGAACCCTAGTGTAAACTATGAACTCTAGGTGATAATGATAATAATGTATCAATGTAAGTTTAATGGTTTAAAAAAAAACAGGTACCACTCTGGTAGGGGATATTGATCATGGGAAAGGCTATGCACACCTAGAGGGACAGGGGCTACAAAGGATCTCTCTATACCTCCTCCATCTTGCTGTAAAATTGCTCAAAAAAAAGTCTTTAAAAAATAAACAATATTGACTTTTAATTGCCACTGCTTCTTGCCTATCCATATTTTCCTTTCATATTTAATTGAAATGAAAAATTAAAATAAGTGAATAAAATTACCTACAAGTCCTTCTGTTTGTTGTACAGAGCTGCCCTATTTTCTCAGTGTGTTACCAACTGCAATCCACAGAAAGTACTGTTTATACATATAAGGTGGGGAAATGATAGCTTAAACAAATTTCAAGTTTATTTTAGGGACTTTAATTAATAACATGTATTCTGAATCCTCAAATGTGGGGTACTATGTCTACCACTTCCCAAATATATTTTACAATAAGACTTATCTCAACAATTAATATCTTAGAGAATAATGGTCCATGTAACAGAGTCTGGGAAGTGATGGTTTAACCTTTCTTCCTAAGAGCAGCTAGAAAAAGTAGCTTTTCCACTATTTCTGCAGAATCTGCCGTCTGACTTCCCTCCCTTTCCTTGTCTGTCTTCTACTTCTTTCTCTAGTCATTTCTTCCCTCCTTCCCTCTTTGCTCCCCACTGTGGAGTGTGTCACAATCTTTCTTTCTGGCTACCTTTCTATTGGTTTCTCACTCTGTGCATATTGGTCTCTGTTGCACATACTCTATTTCTGTACCTCCTCCACATACACAGGCACCCACACACTTTATAAAACTCTAATCATGGGTTTCATGAGAACCATAACATCTAGGTATTAATAACCAACTCGTATTTCACAAGTGACCCTCTGATTATATGTCCTAAAATTTTATTTTCAGTTCCATAAATGAAGGTGTATGCTTCAATTTATTTCAATGTTACTGTTCCCAGAAATCTTGTGAATAAGAGCTTAAACATTACCTAATAAATCAAAAAAATAAACCACTAATTCTCTCTAATGTGAAAATAATATATTTCATTTGAGAAAATGACATGGGAGAAAATATGCTAGGTTAAGAGATCAGGTAAATCATTATTCTAATGATAATTAAAAGGTCAAAACCGGCACAAACTTATATTTTAGGCAAAGACATTCCCAACTAAAGAAAAGAAATACTTAAAATATTTGTATTTAGTACTGAAATATAATTTTAAATAAGCAACAATGGATGTGGCATGTAAAAGTCAATAACGAAGCTTTGTGTATTTGGCTCTTATTTCATGTTGATAATCCTCATCTCAGGAATAAGTGAGACTTAAAAACATGCACAAGGCTGGGCACAGTGGAGCACACCAGTAATCCCAGCATTTTGGGAGGCTAAGGTGGGCAGATCACCTCAAGAGGTGATCTGAGCCCAAGAGTTCAAGAGCAGCCTGGGCAACAGGATGAACCCTGTCTCCACAGAAAAAAAAAATACAGAAATGCAAAATTAGTGGGATATGGTAGTACGTGCCTGTAGTCCCAGCTACTTAAGGGGCTGAGGTGTGACAATTGCTTGGGCCTGGGAAGTAGAAGTTGCAGTAAGCCAAGATGATGCCACTGCACTCCAGCCTGAATGACAAAGTGAAATCCTGTCTCAAAAAAATAAATAAGTAAATGACACATGCACAAAGCCAAATATGTGAAAATCAAATACCAAGTTACATTTTACAGGGACTGAATCAGCAGAAACGGCTTAGTAAGCAGTTCCAAAAATTCATTCATAAAAGTCATGAGAACTTTGGAAAAATGATCAAAATCATTTTTTTAAAGAAATCTGAAATTAACCTAAAGCATGCAACATCTAGGGGATGTTTATTCAAGTATAAAACACTGAATCCTGGTAATAGTTGAAGTTGTAGCACTTTAATTAACCTTATAACAAAACCACTTCCTCTCCACCCCCCAACTCTTCTGAATCTGAAGGAAGCCTTGAAAACTGGCATTGTACAATCACAGTAAAACCAGAAGCCTAGAAGCCAATGAAGAAAGCAAAATAAGGTTGGATTTGCTCCAAGTCCCAGTTCCCAGATAACTGCCATATTCGACCTGTCTCAAAGTTCCTGCAAAATCTATTTCCCAAGATACGTTTTTAGTTGACCTGACTCAGTTTCCCACTGCAGCATTTTCTTGGAGGCATTTGCAAAAAAAGTCAGTGATAATTGTTTAACATCACAGTTGCATTAAATGGTGATCACAGTTGAGGTGCACAATAAGCTTACCAAAACACTTAAAAGGAAAATCTGGGGAATGAGATGTTCATGGGAAACTTTGAAAACCTATTCCTGGAAAACTAGAAAATGCCACATACATGCATTGGGCTGTGCACATGCCCAGGAAAGACCTCAGAAAGCCATATGCTCTCACCTCTGGATGACCACGTGTCTCTGCACATGTACAAAGTGAGGACTAAAGAAGAGTTGTCAATAGCACCTCTGAGCTTTAAGGGTGTAACCCTACACATGCATAGAGCCCCTAGGCAAAATATGGGACAGTTATTAGTTCCAGTTATTAAAGGAAATCTGTCTAACCAATGGCTGACCATCAAGCTAATCTAGAAGAGATTTCAGTAATCATATGTAACAAAGAAAACAGACTTTATGGAATTAGTTCAGGAAAGCTGTTAAACAGCAACAACAAAAAACTAACACTAAATCCTAGGGAGAGGAGATCTGATTTGTAAAGTTGTCATATTGTGTTAATGAAAATGTTCAGTTTTTAACAAAAACCCAAGAGGTACGTAAAGCAGCAGAAACATATTGCCAATATAGAGGAGGGAAAAGCAGTCAAGAGAAACTGTCCTGCAGAAACCCAGAATTTTGACTTATTTAAAATAACGTGGGCCAGGTGTGATGGCTCACACCTGTAATTCCAGGGCTTTGGGAGGCCAAGGCAGGTGGGATCACTTGAGGACAGGAGTTACAGACCAACCTGGACAACATAGCAAGAACCTATCTCTACCCAAAAAAAAAAAAAAAATTAGCTATGTATGGTGTCATGTGCCTAGTCCTAGCTACTTGAGTGGATCACTTGAGCCTGGAAGTTCAAGGCTACAGTGAATTATGATCATGCCAACCTGAGTAACAGAGACCTTGTCTATTAAAACAAACAATGAGCCTATTTATGGTCTTTTTCTAATATATTCAGTCAACTTAAGGACTTACAAGTACGAGAAAGTTGCCTTATCAACTAGAAGATGTTAATAAAAAGGTATAAATTATTTGAAAAAGAAGAAAAAGGTATAAGTTCTGGAGTCAAAGTACAATACAAATGACTAGTCCACTAGATGGGCACAACAGCACGCTTGATCAGTCAAAAGAAAGAATTGGCACATTTGAAGATACGTTAACTGAGATTATACAAACTGAGGAATAGAAGGACAAAAAAAAAAATCTCAGAGACTTGTGGATAATCATCAAGCATGCCAAAATATTCATAATGGGAGAACAACCCAGAAGGACAGGACAGAGAAGGGGGGCAGAAATAATTTTTGGTAGTAATAACTAAAAACTGCCCAATTTTGATGAAAAAGTGTTAATCTACATATCCAAGAAGCTCAAACTACAAGCAGGATAAATACAATCAGGTCTGCATATAAATGCATGAAAATCAAACCATCAAGAGCCAAAGGAATAAAAAAGGGAATCTTGAAAGTAGTAAGAGCTACTCATCATGCACAACATTCAGCAGTAAGATTAACAGCTTACTTCTCATCAGAAGTCATGGAGGTTAGAAGGCAGTGGGGGATGATGTTCAAAGAGCTAAAAGATAAAAGACTGTCAACCAAGTATTCTATTCCAGCAAAATAATCCTTCAAATTTGAAGTAGAAATTAAGACATTCCCAGGTAAGCAAAAGCTGAGAATCTGTTGCTAGTCAATCTGTGCTGCAAGAAATAACAAAGGGAATACTTGAGGCTAAAACGAAAGGACATGAGACAGTAACCTGAATCTACATAAAGAGGACCAGTAAAAGTAAGCACATATACAAATAAATAAATATAAATGATCATATAAATGTACTTTTGGTTGAACCCTTTTATTGTCCTGATTTATATGACAACTATAGAGAGCAATAATATAAATATTAAAAGGTATACAGTGTATAAATATGCAATTTATGTGACAACACAGCACACAGGAAAGAGAACCCAGTATTGCTGAATCTTACATTGTTTAATGAAAAAATGAACTTTTATGCTAAAAATTTTCAGTTAAAAAATATGTAGGATATACAGACATGCTGGACGCTATACTTGACCCTCAAGCTGTTAGTCTGGCAACTCTGCTAAAATGTCACTCTCAATCCTTTAGAGTTTTTGAAGAGGTACAATTATCTTTTTATACATGGAAATTGACTCTATAAAAGTATAGAAATCTGCTGCTACAACAAGAACATTTATTCAGGTTTTATCCTCCAGAGTCTAAATGATTTCCTTTAATTCTTTGCCTCATTAAGTTATAAAAGCTTTTGTTTACTCATTGCTGAATTCACTTATAAAAACAGTATTTCTCAAAGTCTCGTTGTATACGTAAGTGTTCTAAGGTGTTATTTAGTAAATGCCTATAATAAACTGATACACCAAAATGAGACACACTGGAAAAGATAATTTTATCTCAAAAATAAAGGTGTTTTCATAATTTCTCCAAATGTTTCCTTCTTATAAGAACAAAATAATTACTGAGTGGCTATTATGTGCCAGGCGCCATCGCTCAGCCCTGAGGATGACACAGTGAACAAGATAAAGTCCCTGCCTTCGTGGACTGCATATTTAAAAAGGATAAAGGTAACAGACAAGTAAAAACAAACTAGATAATTACAAATGGAAATAAGTACTATGAAGGAAGTAAAAGAATGTTAGAAAAGAAATAAGAGGAATAACAACAAAGGCTCCATAAGAAGTTTATATTTAAGCTGTGATCTAAAGGTTGAAATTAAGCCAGAGGATAAGGAAAAGAGCTGTGTCAGTTGAGAAAAAGATGCGGTCAGTCAGGCTTGTAATGTGCTAAAACCACAAGAATGTTACAGGTTCAGCACCCATTCTGTTCATGCAAGAAAGTTCATAGCAAGAGAAAAAAAATGATATGAAAAATTAAGATAATTAGCAGAGGCAATAGCTAGTGTTTGTTGACTACTGCAGTAGGCTGAATTATTTGTCATAATTTTTTTTTTCTCTGTGGTAGAATAACGTACTCACAGCCTTGCCTTGTCTCATAGATGTGAAGTATGCCAGCTTACTGTACTGATGTTTGGCTTTGTCACAAGGCTTACTGTGTCCAAAGGAATGTGAATGGAAGTGGCAGTGTGCACATTCCATTCCTAGTCCTCATGAAAAACCACATATGTCCAATTAATCTCTTACACCTCCACTACTATAAAAACCTCACCAACGTAGCTACCTCCCTTTCAGCATAGAATCCAGGAGAAACAGTTCTGTGTATAACCCTCAGCAAAGGGCCAAGCACAGCCAGATCTGCAGCTATAAGCAAAGCCACCCAGTCAAGCCCACCCTAGATCAACAAACACCGAGTCAACCCACAGACAAGTGATTAAGAATGATTGTTTTATGCCATGGAGTTTTGAGCATATTTGTCCACAATAACTAATAAATACTTCCAATATCAGGCATAATACTAGATGCTTTACATGGGTTAGCTCATCCAAACTTTCCACCAATCTCATGAGGTAGATATGACTTTCAGCCCTATTTATCAGACAAGGAAACGAAGATTGACACCTTACATAGCCTGCTGACAGTTATATAACAAGTAAGAAAACAAAAAAGCCCAACCAGTCTAGTTTCAAAGTTCTATGACTCTATTACTGTGATATTCCCCCTTTTCCTAAGTGACTAAAGTCTTATTGCATTATCAAAACATTAGTATCAGTAAGTATATCTTTGTCCTATTTCAAGTCTACCACTTACAGAGTGAACAAAAAATAAACCAAGGACTTGTGTTATCAGTTATTCTTGCCTCAGTCAAGATCCACTTTACCTAGGTGCAAACTGAATAGAGTTCTACCATGTTTTGATGCCAGTTTAAATAATGCCACTATTTTATCGTTCAGAAAATACAGTCAAGAAGCAGTCAGGGATAGTAGAATTAGCAATATGGCAGAACAGGAGGCTCCAGATTCCCCCTTCACCCACGGACACAGTGAACAGACATCTATTCACAGATGAATTCCCTTACATAAAGTCAGACATTAGTCAAGTCTCCTACCCATTAAGGCAACTGAGAAAACATCCACATTGGATGGGTAGAAAAAGCTGAGGCACACTCAGGCACAGATTCTGCCATAGGCACTGTACCATAAAATTGAAAGAATTCCCAGCACCCAGCTTCTCCCTGTGGAAAAGAGGGTTTGAACCACATATAGCACCCTAACCTAAGTTTCCTTATGGCTTGGCTCTTAATTCACCAATGCAGGGAGTGAAGAGGATTAAAGACTCTCCAGACCACAGGAAAAAAAAAAAATGGTGGTTTTCTACAGGCACAAAAGCACTTCCAGGGGCCTCATCCCCTGAGAGCAGTGCAGAGAAGGGACTATCAATAGCTCCCCATTTCTCCCTGGAAGGAGCTTTATGACACATTCTTCCAGTGGCTACTTGGCACAGCCCAGCTTCTAAGTAGCTTCTATCAAGGAGATAAAGGGTCAGCTAGATAATACCTTGCTGGCAACCTGAGCAGCAGATCAGCACTTCCCAAGCCTTCTTCTCAGCTCACTCCACCTATTAACTCCAGGTCTACTAATTTATCCTGAAAAGAATTTGTCTGTCCATTGAATGCTCAACTTTTACTGCTTCCACTTCAGAAACTGCATTCTAAACTTCTTAACTCTTCAAGAGGAGAGCACACATAAGCAAGTCTCTCTGGACTACAGAAAAAAGCAGCAATTTTATACGAGCGAACAAGCATGTCCAGGGGCTTAATCCCCTGAGAGTAGAGAAAGGGCTCAAAAACTGCTGCTCCCTATTTCACCCTGGAACAGGTTTACGCACACATTCTGTGCCTAATTTTTCACAGCTGCCGCCCTGAGGTAATGCATCCTATAAATCTAGCTCTGGAAGCAGAAGGGACTAGGTGCATGAGCATCTCCCCAAGAGCACCAAACCAAGAGGTAGTCTTAGACATGAAAATACAAGGGCTACACCCTTTGGGAACAGTGCAGAAAAGAGCTCTTATTTTCTCTGGAAGGTGGTTGCTGCACACTCTTCCAGTGGTTAATTAGTGGTCTGGCTTCTAGTCCACTTACATCTGGGAGCTAACAAAGAAGACAAACAGTAGCCTCTCAGCAGCCTGAGCCAGGGCACTGCACATTTCCTAAAGCCTTTCCTCCGGTTCACCCCAGTGATTACTTCAGGGCTACCCACTCTTCTTAGAGTTTATCCATGCACCAAGTGCCACACTTCTAGAGCTAGCTCCCACCCAAGGGACTGTCTCCTTAACAACCTACCTCTGGAAGTCAATGGGGCTTTGTATTCCTGAATAGTCCTAGACCACAGAGGACAAAGAGGTGGACATACAACAGGACCACTTCCAGCAGCTATCTCCCTAGTATCAGAGGGTGCAGCTTGAATGTGAATACAATATTTATAACATATCCTCTCCCTGGCTTGATGCAGAGAATGGGAGATAAATACGCATGCTTAGCTTCACCATGAAAATAGAAGAATCTAGAAGACCATCCAACACCTAAACCTTTTCAGCCACATCTAGAGGGTCTTGGCTTCTACCTTCCAGGTATCAGAGTACTGCCAGAATGTGGCACACCCTAACCTCCTGGAGGTCCACAAAAAACAGACAGCAGTCTGGATAAACACGAGATTGAGAGGTACCTTAAAATCCCTGGCCAGATGAATTAAAAATCCTCTCACTACATGAAATTAGTCTGACAAGACAGAGAGGCAGATGTTTTACCTAATATGCAGAAAACAACAGCATCAAAGAAAACGAAAAAGCAGAAATACATGTTCCAAATAATAGAACAAGAGAAATGTCTAGGAAATGACCGAGTGAAGATATGTGATTTACCTGACAGGGAATTTAAAACAATGGTCATAAAGATGCTCACCAAGGTGAGAAAAGCAATGCAAAAACTGATAATTTCAATAATAAAAGATAAAGTACAAAAACAGGTCAAACAGAAATTAAAGGTGAAGAAAATAACTGAAAACGTGAATGGAATCAGCAGCAGACTAGATCGAGCAGAAGAAACTCAAAGATCAGAAATCACTCAACCTAAGGAGCAAAAGGAAAAGAGAATGAGAAAGAGTACAGATTACTCATGAGATTTATGGGACACCATCAAGTGGAAGAACATATGCATGACCCGCATGCCAGAAGAGAAAACAGAAGAAACATAAAACACATTCAAAAAAAAAAAAAAATAACAAAATTCCCAAGGCTGGAAAAGGAGATAGAAATCCAGATCTAGGAAATCCAAAAGACACTAAATAAGATGAATCCAAAGAGACCATATCAAGAAATATCAGAATCAGATGGCCAAAAGTTAAAGACAGAATCTTGAAAGCAGCAAGGGAAAAGCAAGTTGTTAGACATGTGAGCCCTCATAAAATGATCAGTGGATTTTTTTCTGCAGAAACTTTTCAGGGCAGGAGGGAATGAAATGATATTCTCAAGAACTTGGAAAAAAAAAAGTCAACCAAGAATATAATACCTAGGAAGCCTATCTTTCAAAAATGAAGAGGTAATAAAGACATTCTCATACAAAAGCTGAGAGAGTTGATTACCAGTAGATCTACCTTATAAAAAATGCTAAAGGGAGTTCCTCAGCTTAGGGAAGATGACACTAATTAATAACATGAAAACATATGAGTACATAAAGCTCACTAGTAGAAGTATATTGTCAAATACAAAACACTAATACGGTAATGGCAGTAAGTCAATTATATCTGTAGTATAAATGTTAAAAAACAAAACTATTCAAAGCACCTAAAACTAGAATAATTTCTTAAGGACTACAAATTATTAAAAAATGTAAATTTTGATATCAAAAACATAAAACATGAAAGGGAACTAAAAGTGTAGTTTGGGCATGAAATCAAAATTATCAACTTAAAATAGCCTGTTATAAGATGCTTTATGTAAGCCTCAAGGTAACAACAAAAGCCTATCATAGATACACAAATGATTTTTTAAAAAGTGATGCAAAGCATACTACTACAGAAAACCATCAAACCACAAATGAAGCAAGCAAGAGAGAAAGGAACCAAGGACCTGTAAAAGAACCAAAAACCAATTGACAGAATGGCACTAGTAAGTCCTTACCTATCAATAATTACTTTGAAGCTAAATGCACTGAATTATCTAATCACAAGGCATAGAGTGTGGCTTAATGGATAAAAGATCCAACTATATGCTATGAGAGACTCATTTCATCTTAAAGAACACTCAGACTGAAAGTGAAGGGATGAAAAAATACATTCCATACAAATGGAAACCAAAAGAGAACAAGAATAGCTGTACTATTTTCAGAAAACAGACATTAGGCCAAAAACTGTAAAAACAGACAAAGACGACCATTACATAGTGATAAAGGGGATAATTCATCAAAAAGAATATAACAATTTTAAATATATAGGCACCCAATATCAGAGCATCTAAATATATAAAGCAAACACTAAGAGATATGGAAGGAAATGAATTGTAACACAGTAACAGATTTCAATATCAGAAATCTGGTATTTAATAAATGGTACTGGGAAAACTGGCTAGCCATATGCTGAAAAACTTAAACTGAACCCCTTCTTTAAACCTTACACAAAAATTAACTCGAGATGGATTAAAGATTTAAACCTAGGTCCTCAAACCATAAAAATCCTAGAAGAAAACCTAGGTAATACCATTCAGGACATAGGCATGGGCAAAGACTTCATGACTGAAATACCAAAAGCAATGGCAACAAAAGCCAAACTTCACAAATGGTATCTAATTAAACTAAAGATCTTCTGCACAGCAAAAGAAACTATCATCAGAATGAACAGGCAACCTACAGAATGGGAGAAAATATTTGCAATCTATCCATCTGACAAAGGTCAAATATCCAGAATCTACAAGCAACTTAAGCAAATTTACATGAAAAAAAAAAAACAACTCCATCAAACAATGGGCAAGGATATGAACAGACACTTCTCAAAAGAATATATTTATGCAGCCAAACATATGAAAAAAAGCTTATTGTCACTGGTCATTAGAGAAATACAAATCAAAACCACAATGAGATACCATCTCATGCCAGTTAGAATGGCGATCATTAAAAAGTCAGGAAACAACAGATGCTGGAGACGATGTGGAGAAATAGGAACGCTTTTACACCGTTGGAGGGAGTGTAAATTAGTTCAACCATTGTGGAAGACAGTGTGGCCATTCCTCAAGAATCTAGAACCAGAAATACCATTTGACCCAACAATCCCATTACTGGATATATACTCAAAGGATTATAAATCTACAATAAAGACATATGCACATGTATGTTTATTGCAGCACTATTTACAATAGCAGAGACTTGGAACCAACCCAAATGCCCATCAATGATAGACTGGATAAAGAAAATGTGGCACATATACACCATGGAATACCATGAAGCCATAAAAAAGGATGAGTTCATGTCCTTTGCAGGGACATGGATGAAACTGGAAACCATCGTTCTCAGCAAACTAACAGAGGAATAGAAAACCAAACACAGCATGTTCTCACTCATAAATGGGAGTTGAACAATGAGAACACATGGACACAGGGAGGGGAACATCACACACCATGGCCTGTTGGGAGGTGGGGAGCAAAGGGAGGGAGAGCATTAGGACAAAAAACCTAGATGGCGGGTTGACAGGTGCAGCAAACCACCATGGCATGTGTATACCTATGTAACACCTGCACATTCTGCATATGATCCCAGAACTTAAAAATAAATAAAACAAAAAATAATCTAAAAAAAAATAAATGGGCAAAGGACCTGAACAGACATTTTTCAAAAGATATACAAAGGGCCAGATACATATGAAAAGAAAAGTGCTCAACATCTTTAAATAGAGAAATGAAAATTCAAACCATAATGAGGTATCATCTCACAACTGTTACATTTCATCTTTGATAACAGCCAATCTAAGAAGCATTGGTGAGGATGTGGCACAAAGGGAACCCTTGTACATTGTTGGTAATATTGTTAAGTTAGTACAGCCACTTTGGAAAACAGTATGAAGGTTCCTCAAAAAATAGAATTATTATATGATCCAGCAATCCCACTTCTGAGTATATATCCAAAGAAATTGAAATCAATTAATATGTCAGAGATGTCTGCACTCCCATATTCACTGCAGGACGTCACATTAGCCAAGATATGGAAACAACTTAACTGACCAGAGGTCACAAGGATTTAAGTAACGTGGCACACACACACACACACATACACACAATGGAGTACTATTTCAGCCTGCAAAAAGCAGGAAATTGTCATTAGCAAGAATACGGATGAACCTAGAAGACATTATGCTAAGTAAAATAAGCCAGGGACAGAGACAAATGCTGTATGATCTCACTTATATTTGTAATCTTAAACAGTTGGCCAGGCGCAGTGGCTCACACCTGTAATCCCAGCACTTTGGAAGGCCAAGCAGAGAGAATTGCTTGAGCCCAGGAGTTTGAGACCAGTCTGGATAATATAGGGAGACCCTGTTTAAACTAAAAAATAAAATTATCCAAGCATGGTGGCACTGCCTGTGGTCCCAGTTACTCGGGAGGCTGAGGCGAGAAAATTGCTTGAGCCCAGGAGTAGAGGGTGCAGCGAGCTATGACTGAGCCACTGTACTCCAGCCTGGGTGGCAGAGCAAAGCCCTGTCTCTAAACATTAAGTAAAAATAAAACAAAAAAGTCAAATTCATGGAAGCAGAGAATAGAATGGTGGTTACCAGAGGCTGGAAGGGCGAGATGTTGGTCAAAGGGTATAAAGTTTCCTAGATAAGAGGAAGAACTTCTGGTGACCTATTGCATAGCATGATGACTATGGTTAATAATACATTGAATATTAACCAACAGTTTAAATTTTAATTTAATTTGTTGGCAGGGTGCGGTAGCTCATGCCTGTAATCCCAACACTTTGGGAGGCCAAGGCAGGTGGATCACCTGAGGTCAGGAGTTTGAGACCAGCCTGGCCAACATGGTGAAACCCTGTCTCTACTAAAAATACAAAATTTAACCAGGCGTGGTGACACATGCCTGTAATCCCAGCTACTCAGGAGGCTGAGGCAGGAGAATCACTTGAACCTGGGAGGCACAGGTTGCAGTGAGCCGAGATCACACCACTGCATTCCAGCCTAGATGACAGAGCAAGACTGTGTCTCAAAAAAAAAAAAAAAAAAAAAAAAAAATTTAATTTGTCCTCACTACCAATAATTCAGGTGATGGGTATACTAATTAGCCTGATTTCATCATTCCACAGTGAATACACACATCAAAACATCACATTGTACCGCATATATATATACAATTATCAAAAAAATACAACCAAACTTATAAAAGGAATCAAGCAGCTATACCATAAAAAATTGTTTTACTACTTATCATTTAAACCTGATAGAAAAAAAAAATCGAGGTCAGTTTTTAAAATGTCCTACTGAAAATAACATTGTCAGGTCACATTGTAAGTACACAATTTGATTGTGACAATATCCTCTTGGAAACAAATGATGGCAAGAATGTTCCTTTTATCAAAAATAATTTAATTATTTTATCTGTATTAATAAAGCCATAATAAAAACTGAAGTTTCTTTAAAATGCAACATTCAATATATAGCTCACTTTTATCACGTTATTCTGCTTTGTATTAGCACCAGGACATGATACAACATGATTTGTAATATGGTTGAAAACGAAGGGCATTTATGCATTCCACAATCAGAATCAGGTATGCAGTAGGTAGACTAGCCTACTTCTAATAAAAGAAAAGTCTGACTTCCTAAAACTCTTAATTCCATTTAATATTTTGTGGTAGAGAACACACAGACTGCACAAAATGATGTAACCTAATCAGCCTAATGAGGCTTTGGACATTAAAAAAATTTTAACTTACAAAGAAACTTGAGATTAGTTTAGAAGAGAAAAATAGGAGAATTCATTTTAGCTCTTCCGAGCAATGGTGGATATAAAATTTTTCCTTGCAGTTTTTATTATTATTATTATTACCCCAAAGACAACTGTGGCTAAGAAAAGGGTGTGTTTCCAAGAAAGGAATTTAGTGTCATTAAACAAATATACTTAATGGGAGGTTTCCTGAACCTCCTTACTGAAATGCAGCCATCAGAAAATAATGGAGTTAGTCATCTTTTTTAATATATATTTCAAATACATTTATTCCCCTAAGGCATGTATATAAAAAACATTCAACATTAAAACTAAACAGCAAAGTTAAACCAGAAAGATGAAAACCACACAAATAAAGGTAGACAATATGCTATAAAAATGTACAGCCAAATATACTCCCAACTAACCAGCAAGAAAATATTCTTTAACCTTTTCATATTAGGTTACCAAACCTAATCAAAAAGATATTTACATGAGTAATTGTATCTTTTATAGGCAAGTATCAAAATGTATCAAAATAAAGCATGTCAATGTCATAAGAATCAGCTTCAAGAAACGTAACAGGCATTGTAATCAGATTAACTTATCTTGTTTTTGCCATTTAATATATATTAACCTCATGTAACTACCTTGACTTAACTAAAAATGGGAATATCACTTACCAATCATTACGGCTTCTACTGAGTGGGTACTCAATGAACTAGTTTCCCTTTCCCTTGGCATAAATCAATAATATCTCTTTAAAAGCAACTGTTAAAAAAATAAAAAATAAAAAAATAAAAATAAAAAATAAAAGCAACTGTTTCTTCTCCATCACAATTTAAGACATCTTTACAGTAATTGACCCGGCAAATGTCTTCACCGCTACAACTCATCATGTACTTTAACTGCATCGTTCCATCAGTACAGTCTGTTCTGGTTGTTCATATCTCATGCCTATTGTGCTCATGTAACCAAATGACCATTGGATATCTTTTCAGTCTCTACTCGATGCTTTTTGGATAATCATTACTTTACCCAGCCCTTTACTTGTTTCTCAAAGTCAGAGTTAGAAAGCGTTTTAGTCCAAACTCCTCAGTTACAGGTGTGGAAGTAGTCCCAAAGGAATTAAAGTCTGTGACCATTATTGCTTAAGACCACTTAGCTAGAAACAAAAGGTAGTCATCTTGGACTCCCAACATCCTCATTTCTTCTGGCATCTACCACCACTGACTGATAGAACAGGCTTGAAGTAGAGAGGTTTGGGTATTGAGATAGCAAGGTGGCAGGGCAGGTTAACCCAGCAAAGCGGCCGCCCACCAGCACAGTGACTTGAGTAGGCATCTGCTGATGGTTCTCATTCATTATTACAGCATAAAGATCTGGGTTCACTGATTACCCCATATCACTGCAAGCTCTTCACTACTCTAAGTAATTGTAAAAGATCAGATGATTTGATCAGTGATAGTGGTGACAATACCTTCTTACTGATTTGACAACTTACATGCCCTAGCTAAGTAACAAAGCATAAGTGGAACTGGAAAAAAAAAATTTACAGAGAAAAATTCTAGATTGCTTTCAAACTTATCCCAAAATCATGAAAGAAAAAAATTTATGTTTATAAACTTATCTGAAAGTATCTACATATAAATACTTTACTAGGCACTGAACAAGTTAAGCCAAACAATAAAATTATTAACATGTAAGTTGTGTTAATTTTTCTATTTCTACATACTTCCTTCTCAACAACCCAGCAAGGAAGGTACTACCTTCTTTCTTGAGTAAAATACCACAACTCAGAAATATAGCACATCAACAACAATAAATAAACTCAAAGCTGTCTGATTCCACATTTCCTGCTCTTGTAATGGTTGTGGTGGATTAAAGATAGCCACAAATGCTTTTGGAGGTGGGGGAGTATCTGGTTTTCCTCTTTTTAAACACAGGCTGGCCTCTGACTGCTCTGCTCTATGTGGTACAATAGCAGTGATGCTGTCTGAGGTCTGGCTCAGGCTATAAGGAGACAGGCAGCTTCTACTTTGTTCTCTTTGAACCCTGCATAAAGTTCCCCAATTCATTTTTCAACCTGCTGTTAATCACAGCCAATAGATCCACTACATTTCACAGTCAGGATATTTTTCAGTTCTGGGATTGACATTTTTTACCCTTTCCACATCTGTCTTAAATTTCCTCATTTCTCATACATTATATCAACCTTTTCCTGTAGATTCATCATAGTTATTTTAAACTACTCTGCCATTTCCAACATCTGGGTCCTTTTCTATTGACCTATTTTCTTAACACGAGTCACAATATTTAATAACCTTTAACTACATACTGAGCACTATAAATGATGTTTTACATTTAGAGATTCTGTTAACTTTCTCTGAAGGATGTTGAGTGTGTCCTGAGAAGTGGTCTTCACTCCTAAAATGTGGTTCTCTGGGATATCAATGAAAAGCCAAAGATGATTATCAAACTCCCACTAATATAGCAGGATTTGAACTCCAAACTGTTTCTCCTCCACCTCAGCAACTGCTGAAGTATCTGTTTTTCTCTTTCTACCTTCCTATGGGAGGTGGATGCTTTCCCATGGGTCCCTTAGGATATCACCTCCTGTGTATACAGTTCAGGAGTCAGCAAAGCCTTTAGGGGATATTTATTTATTTATTTATTTATTTATTTTTGAGACAGAGTCTCGCTCTACCACCCAGGCTGGAGTGCAGAGGCACAATCTCCACTCACTGCAACTGCCAACTCTTGGGTTTAGGAGATTCTCATGCCTCAGCCTCCCAAGTAGCTGGAATTACAGGTGTATACCACAATGCCTGGCTGATTTTTGTAGTTTTAGTAGATACAGGATTTTACCATGTTGGCCAGTCTGGTCTCGAACTCCTGACCTCAAGTGATCTGTCCTTCTTGGCCTCCCAAAGTGCTTGTATTACAGGCATGAGCCACCACCTCCGCTCAGCTTTAGGGAATTTTATAGATGTGTGCAGCCTCCCTCCTCTGTGGCTCCACTATTCTAGGATATCCCCCTCAATTCCCAGGTACCTTGGCAGCTGCAAGCTCCTACTTCACAGGACAAAAAGATAGCAGCTGTCTGCCTTGTCACTACAGGAACTGGGAAATGACCTCAGGAGAAAAGCTATCATTCAGCATTCAGTCAAGAGTCATAAACGCCACAATAATCTCAACAGGAAAGATTTCATGTAAAGTGTTAACTATGGTAGTTTTATTACTAAGAAGGAATAAGACAGAACTCAGAGATACCCGAAGTCTGAGGGGGAGTACCCAATGAAGGAGCATACCTTCTCCATGTCTGAGCTGCAGCCCACCGGACGACAGGGAAGTTTCATGGCTTGAGGTAGGCCAGAGTTGGTGCGTGGTCAGCAGGCCAAGGCTGTGTCAGAAACCGCAAATGCCTGGCAACCCAGGACCCCCCGAATGGATGGCCAAGGAGCCTGAGGCTGAACACAGAATGACAGACTGGCCTGACAAACTGGAAGTCTACTGCTGGGGTACCAGCAAAATGAGGCTGGCAGGCACAGAGCCATAGGCCAGGACTGGCAAGCAGGAAAATCTCCACGAGGGTGTACACAGGCAGAAGCTGGCAGGCAGAGAACAGCAGACTAGACTGGCAGAGAAAACCTGCTAGAGAGTAAACACCACCAAGTGCCACACACACGGCCATGGCAGCTCTGGAGCCAGCAGGGATGGAAACATGCCAGAATCAGGAAGAGAAGCCCCCTCCTCCCACAGCATCCCTTTGGCACCCTCCAGTGATGAAGCTTAAAAGAGGTCTTAAGCAAGGGAGATGTTTATAGGGTCCAGCAGGCAATGACAGGTGGATTTGGAGCTGGGAAGCGATTAAGTGGAACAACATATAAAGGTAGCTCTTACCAAGTACAATTACCTTTCACGGGCTAAATCCCTTCTGATTTTTGCCTGTTTTCACTCTTCACTGCCTTTATGCAAATAGGTCAAACCTATCCTGCCACCCCCATTCACCCCATCCATAAAATATATATCACAGTTTACAATTTGTATCCAGAGGGTTGGGCATGCTATTCTGTCATTACTAGGAATCGAAAACCTTAAGTAATGACTGACACAGAATCTGAAGAATACTATAAGCAGAAAACTCCCGCTATTTCATGTTTCAGAGTACCTACTTGAGGCAAATGTACAGGTATCTTGGCATTCAATAGTATAAATTCCACTTGTCCAAAATATTCTGAAAAAACTGCTTTCTACTACTTCTAAAAAATGAAGAAATTGATTAACGTCAAAAGCATTCAAAATGACTCTTCTAAGTTGTCCATATAATGCAAAACTACATCTTTAGCTCCCAATCTGAAACATCAAGTTTTTTCAAGATATTAATGCCCACAAAGAATGTCAGTAAAATGACAAGTTCAAAATAATGTAAAGAAAAAAATAGATTTTTATTTGTTAAATCCATAATGTCTAAGTTCTTGTTGAAGGGCATGTAATTTTGTAGTGTATGAATGCCAGAAAAGTATTTCAGACCTGACTAATTTCTACAAAAGTAGTTCATGAAAATGCTTGCTTTAATATTAGTAGTCAATAATCTTGATGTTGTGTTTTTGGTTTGTGTTTTTTTGAGACAGAGTCTCGCTCTGTCACCCAAGCTGGAGTGCAGTGGTGCAATCATAGCTCACCGTAACCTAGAACTCCTGGGCTCAAGGTGATCCTCCGCCTCAGCCTCCCTCTTGAGTAGCTGGGAGCACCACCACACCCAGCTAATGGAAGTTTTTCATTTTAAACTTCATTTCTGCCCCCTAAATAATGGCATCATTACTAGTACACATGTAATTCACAGCATGATCACAAGTACTGTTGTCATTGAATTGCTTGGTAGTCAACAGTTGTCATCGTTGGAAGAATGTCAGAGCATTGCCTGGATACTGGTGTGCATAGTTCTTGCTATGTACAAAGCCAGCAGTTTTAACTGTCTGTTATGTCTAATTCTTTAGTGTCTATCTGTGTCACTTCTCAACTTCCTTCTAACTTTTGTCCCCTCCTGACCATCCTCCGGAAGTGACAACCTAATTTAAGATGCAGATTCTTAAAGATTAAGAGAAGATATGCCTCTCAGTTAATTTTTATTTACTCAGGAGAGGGAGCCTCCCTTGCCAAAATCTGTAACAAAAAACAGGATTTTAGAAGATAAAACAAAAATCCTTTGACAGTGCCAATAGGACCTTTTACCTACTGCTTATGAGAGAATAAGTGTTATATGCCTCTTCTCTAGTATTTTATTCTCCACTTTTAACTTTCTTACTAGAAAGGCACAAACAGTCATTTTGTGCCTTTGAGATTTCCAGTAATCTCTCAGACTAAAGCCTTTTTACCCCAGAATCCTACTTTTCCAATACAACACCATGAACTCAGGACAAGCCACAGGAAGGAAGCAACAACTCTATTACTCTTGGTGTCCCCACTCTAGCCTCTGCTTCTATGTCCTCCATTTTATTTTTGTCTTCTGTTGTTCTTGTAGACGTTTACAATTGGACTTCATCCACACTGCATTTTTAGAAATTGTCTAGCCTAAAGACAGATGTTCATGTCTTGTTAAGACATGATTCCTATGGAACAAGTGTGAACTAGGATAAAAGTATTTTTTAGAAAGTAGTATTGATCTCTAAGGATTCTAAAATAAGTTCAGTTTTCTATTCTGTAGTACATGAGGAAAAGAAATTGTTTTAAAAGCATGCTGTATTTTATGCTATTAAAAAGTCATCAATTCTCTTAGTAACATTCATTAAACATCCATTAGATTTGGGACACTACTCTAGATAATAAGACAAAAGGAGGAATGAAAATATGATTAGAGTCAATTACATTAAGCAATGCTTTATCACTCCAAATAACCAAAGCAATCTTGAAAAAGTACAAAGTTGGAGGTCTTATACTTCCTCATTTCAAATGTCACTAAAAAATCACACTAATCAAAACAGTGTAGTAGTAGTAGTAGTAGTAGTAGTATAAAGACAGACCTATAGACCAATAGAGTACAGAAATAAACCCCCACATATATGTTCAAATAATTTTGACAAGGGTGCCAAGACCATTTAATGGACAAGAAACACTCTTCAAAAAATGATGCTGGGAAAACTGAATATCCATATGCACATGAATGAATTTGAACTCTTACATTGTGACATATACAAAAGTTAACTCAAACTGGACCAAAGACCTAAATATAAGTTAAAGCAAGAATTATAGAAATCTTAGAAGACAACATAGGGGCAAAATCTTCATGAATAACCTTGGCAGTGATTTCTTGGATATAACACCAAAAGCATAGGCAACAAAAGAAAATAAATTGGACCATATCTAAATTTAAGAATTCTGTGCATCAAAAGATGTATCAGTAAAAAAAGCAATCTCTGGAATAGAAGAAAATATTTATAAATCATACCTGAAAAGGGTTAATACCTAGAATACATAAAGAACTCCTAAACTCAACAAAAAATAACCACCCAATTTTAAAAGGGCAAAGGAATTGAATAGACATTTCTCCCAAGAAGATATATAAAATGGCCAATTAGTAGATAAAAAGATGTTCAACATCACTAATCATTAGAGAAATGCAAATCAAAACCACAATCAGATACCATTTCATCCCCATTAGGACAATTACTTTGTTTTTTTTTTTTTTTTTAAGTAACTGTTGACAAGGATGTGTAGAAACTGATTGGAAACCCGTGCAAACTACTGATAGAAATAAAAATGGTACAGCTACTATGGAAAAAGTATGGCAAATCCTCAAACAATTCAAAGTAGGATTGTCATACTTTCCAGTATTTCCACTTCTAGGCATATACTTAAAAGAAATGAAAGCTGAGACTCCAACAGATTTATATACCCATGTGCATTAGCAGCATTATCCACCATAGGCAAGAGGTAGAAGTAACCCAAGTGTCCATTAACAGATGAGTGGATAAACAAAATGTGGTATGTACATACAATGGAATGTTACTCAGCCAGCCCAAAAATGGAAATCCGACACATGTTCCAACATAGATGAACCTTAAAGACATGATGCTAAGTGAAATAAGCAGTCACATACAATGATTACATGAGTTACCTAGAACAGTCAAACTCAGAGTCAAAGTAAAATGGGGATTGCTAGGAGCTGGGAGGGAGGGGAAGAGGAGTTACCATTTAATAAGCACAAAGTTTCAGTTTTGAAAGATAAATTCTGAGGATGATGGTTGCACAAAGGTGTGAATGTACTTAATGCCACTGAACCACACGCTTATATATTTCATCACAAGTTTACAAAGTAACTTTTTTTTTTCTTTAGACGGAGTCTCGCTCTGTCGCCCAGGCTGGAGCGCAGTGGCGCGATCTCGGCTCACTGCAAACTCCGCTTCCCAGGTTCACGCCATTCTTCTGCCTCAGCCTCCAGAGTAGTTGGGACTACAGGCACCTGCCACCACGCCCAGCTAATTTTTTGTATTTTTAGTAGAGACGGGGTTTCACCGTGTTCGCCAGGAGGGTCTCAATCTCCTGACCTCGTGATCCACCCGCCTCAGCCTCCCAAAGTGCTGGGATTACAGGTGTGAGCCACTGCCCTCGGCCTACAAAGTAACTTTTTAAAAGAGTGCATGTCTCAGTCTATTCAGATCACTATAACAAAATACCACAGACCGGGTAGTTTATCAACAATAGAAACTTATTCTCACAGCATGGAGGCTGGAAAGTCCAAGATCACTGTGCCAGCAGATTTGATGTCTGGGGAAAGCATCTTCTCATGGTGTCTTCCCACGGCAGAAAAGGTGGAAGGGCAAAAAGGAACACACACAGTGTCCTCACATAGCAGAAGAGGTAGAAGGGCCGGACAGCTCTGATGCCTGAGACATTAATCTCATTGAAGACAGAACCCTTGCAGCCTAATCACCTCTAAAAGAGTCCTACTCCTAATGTCATCACATTGGGATTTAAGTTCAACATGTGAATTTTGGAGGGACACATACAAACCATAGCAGTGTGTCAGATAAGAAATTATCCATGCTTTGAAAATATGTATATTTAACTTTATAAAACAAAGGAGAGAATTATTTGCCTGGACACCTGAGGTATGAGAAAAAGTTATTAAATACAGGCTACAAGATAATGAAACACTATCTCAATTTGTCATGTTAGAGAAATTCTGATTGTATTAAGAAATTAGCATCTTAGAATATACTTACTAAAATCTAAGAAAGATTTAAAGAATGATCTGTGCATTTAACTCGAGATATATTTATTTTACTTTTCCTTTTTTTGGCTTGATAAGGCTTGTCAGAGGTTTGTCTCAGTTTTTCTGCTTTTGATAATCATTTCTCTTCCTCCAACACCAGCTTCATCTTCCCTTCCCTGTCCCCTACAGATATCTCTTGATTAAAACATAATACTATGCCCATAAACCTGAGAATATAAAAGAACAGAAGTTTCTAGAAAAATATACAAAGGGTCAAAATAGGCAGGAAAAAAGAAAGCCTAGATATTCAATAACCATTATGGAAATTGAAATGTTAATTATCAACTACCATCAAAAGGCTGCTCCTCTGCCCTGCCCTACCAACCCCTAAAGAAGCTCTAAGTTTAGAAAGTCTTAATGAGGAGCTCTATTGGAATTTCAATAATGAGATATGACTATATCTTAAAAGTTTTTCCCAGCCAGGCGCGGTGGCTCAAGCCTGTAATCCCAGCACTTTGGGAGGCCGAGGCGGGTGGATCACGAGGTCAGGAGATCGAGACCATCCTGGCTAACACGGTGAAACCCCGTCTCTACTAAAAAAAAAAAAAAAAAGTTTTTCCCAAAAAGAGCAAACAAAAAATGACCCAACTCATTTTGTAAGTTTGACACAGTCTTGAACTGCAAGTTAAGGACAGCAAATTATGAAAAGAAGAATTTCACTTACACAGAGGGAAAATATCCCAAATAAAATATCAGGTAGCTAAATCCAATAGTCTGAAACATTGCAGCTAGCAGTATTCACCCCAGAATCACAAAGATAGCATTACAGACTTACTGATTTCAAACTAATTCACATTAGACAAAAAGAAAGAAGTAACATGATAGCTACATGTAGGAAAAGAATGAGATTTCAAAAAGCACAATATCTGTTTGATTTTTTTAGAGAAATAAGCCTTTTTAGAAAAGTGAAAATTAAAGGTAGATTAAATTTGATAAAGTCTTTATCAAAAAGAAATCTGCATCAAACATTATACTTAAGAAATGAAACAGTTTCTTTAGTGATGGAATCTAGAAAAACATACCCCATTACTGCAACATGATACTGGAGGTCCTGACCAAAGCAACAAAGATAAATAAATAAGGACCACTGGGAAAAAAAATACAAATTTGTCATTATTGCAGACAATACAATCATGGGAGTAGAAAACTTAGAATTCAAATAGAAACAACACCAGAGTTCAATAAATTTGCCTGCTATAATTTCAAAATATCTGACAGAAAAATACTGTAAGAGCAAATGTCAGTTAGAAAACGTGATAGAAAATAACATATTAGAACAGATAAAAACTAATCTAAGAAATTACTAATATAAAGTAAAAAATCCTTCAAAGAATGTAAGAGATCTGAATGAATTATACTATCTTCATAAATAAGAAAATTTAAAAACATCAACTTAATCCCTAGATCTTTTTCAGTTATAAAATTTACTGAGGGCAGGAAATAATTATTGGAATACAGCCTTTACATTTACGTGCCTGAAAGTTAAAGTTGTGTCTTTTTACATTAAGGCATAAAATGTGAGCATCTGAACCTCAGGTATTTATGCCCAAAAGGTCATAATAATAGTGTCCATCCTAAAAGCACTGGACACGAAAGACAAACATCTTGAAAAATAATTTCAAATCCAAAATAAGTTTGATCAATTGATGAATGAATTCTTAAAAGTCAAAACATTCTAGCATCCAAACCCCAAGGTTGCACTGTAAGTTGGTATGTGTATGTTGCCTTTTGTGCCAGACAGATAAGGAATGGAGGCATCTGAGAACTCTCAATTCCATTTTCTATGAGTCCCGATTGAGAAGGAAATCCCACAGCAGTGCGTTGCATACTTGTCTTTATTTCAACTAATGTTTTCAGTGTGTAAAACATTGTATAGAAGCAGCAGACTTGCAGGTTGCTCAGTGAAATTGGCATGATGCAGATGTGATAGGTAATGTTCAATGATGAACTAATGCTCAACATTATCTGCCATATAATCAATGCACAGTGTGGCCTAAGCACCACAAAACATCCAGATTTAAAGCATGAATTCTCTTGGGTTTCAAGATTGCTTATTTCCTGAAAATTTTGGTAAATTAAAATCTGCCCATCAAGCAAATCAGGGAGTAATTTTTGTCATGGCTTGATTTTTATTAACCATCAGCCAGCCCACATAACAAATGTTGAACAACAACCTGTCATTGACGTGTCTCCCAGACTGTGAGAGACACACCTAGATCAATTTATAATATTAAAGAATTCCAATAAAATCTTCCAACTGGAGGAAACTTAACGTAAGATTTCAAATTTATAGAAAAGTTATAAAGGTCAATACCAAGTGTATCAGATCACATCTTGTTCCCTGCCTCAGATTCCCTTGGTCTCATCTGCCTCCTAGGCCCCCTCCACCAGAGTGACTAACTGCTTGTGGGCCCTCATGGTCCTTTAACTGAGGACAGCAGCCAGAGTCTCTGATTTCTACCTATAGCTTCCTCTGGAGACAGAGAACCATGATACAGGTCATAGGATCTGGCTTCTCCCTGTGACTGAAGAAGCTAGGAGCTCACTGCCTCTGGGAGAAATGCTAACACAGAGGGAGATGCCAGATGAACTCTGAGTCTTAGAACAGTACATTGGAGGTAACAATACAACAGTTTTGGATA
The DNA here is from genome assembly GCF_009828535.3 of Hylobates moloch. Classification (NCBI taxonomy): domain Eukaryota; kingdom Metazoa; phylum Chordata; class Mammalia; order Primates; family Hylobatidae; genus Hylobates; species Hylobates moloch. Next base: position 152,875,181 of record NW_026652276.1, on the reverse strand, counting down.
AGCCTGTCTGTATATGTCCCCATGTGATGAAGTGACCAGCTGTGTTTGTGAAATAATGGCCAGATTTGTAATCATCATCTTACATCAGTATTTAAGGCTTGCCTAAGGCTCTATTTGCTAGGGAACCTGTGCTGAAACGATAATCTTGAAAGTAATTAACAGAAAATAAAACAGTGTGGTGGTATCACAGGAGACAGTGAATAATGAACCCAGAAATAAATCTACATATATATAAAAAGTTGGCAACATAATAGAGGCACAAATTAGTCAAAAAAATGGATTTTTTTTTTTTTTTTTTTTTTTTTTTGAGACGGAGTCTCACTCTGTCACCCAGGCTGGAGTGCAGTGGCACAATCTTGGCTCACTGCAACCTCTGCCTCCCGGGTTCACACCATTCTCCTGCCTCAGCCTCCTGAGTAGCTGGGACTACAGGTGCCCGCCACCACGCCCAGCTAATTTTTTTTGTAAAAAATGGATGATTTTATAAATGATGTTGAAAAATCTCTTTTATAAAGATGAAAAAGGCAGGTGCCCTGTATCAGAGAATATTTTTAAATGACCTCCAAACAAACTTAAGGCCTACGTGTGAAATGGAAAATAGAATAAAATACAACCATGATACAGACAAGAACTTAAACAAGACCTTCAACTCAAGATTTGGCCACAAAGTAATATATTAATTTATTAAAGACAACACTGACAAACAGATTCAAATATATTTGTAATGTGTAAGACCAAGAAAAAAATAGTATCTAGGATGTATACGAAACCCTACCACATCAACAAGAAAAAGATAAGACACCCAGAAGACAGTGGACAAAAGACATTAAAGCATATTGAAATGTTAGTAAGTGCCTTACTCCACCTAGACTGTTATAACAAAATACCTCAGACTGCATAGTTTATAAAAAGAATTTATTGCTCACAATTCGAGAGGCTGGGAAATCCAAGATCAAGTCTTCAGATCCGGTGTTTGATGAGGACCCATTCCTGATAGATAGCACCTTCTTGTTGCATCATCACTTGGTAGAAGGGGCAAAGAAGCTCCCTCAGGCCTCTTTTCTAAGGGTACTAATCTCATTCATAAAGGCAGAGCCCTCATGATCTAATCACCTCCCAAAGGTGCCACCTCTCAATACCATCACCTTGGTGGTTAGGTTTCAACAGGAATTTTAGGGGAAACACAGACGTTCAGACCACAGCAATAAGTAACACAAACATGAACAAACATACAAAGCTGCATCCTCACTAGCAATGTAGTTCTAATTAAAACACAAATCAATATACAACCATCAGATTGAGAAAAGCTAGAAAATTAAACATTAAAAGCTACAGAAGATGTGGCTGAAACGATAACCACTGCTAACCTTATATAACTATACTTATTAGTCTTATAGAAACTCACAGAAACTTACAGAACTAGAACCACTTATAAACTGCCATACATATGAACTGAACAACAGATAAAAGTAATTTATGCTTTTAGGCTAATTTATGCTTTTAGGCTAATGGTTGAGAATGAAATATCTGGGGATAACAAACATTATACTCAAAGAAGATCCCAGTCACCGGATCATTTTTTCTACAGATCTTCATAATTTTTCCAAAATGGAACCAAAGAAAATGGCATGACTATATGAACCTACCTAGTAGAATAATTGATAGAAGTAAAAAAAAAGAAAAGGCAAGAGGGAGAAAAAAAAGGGAAATATGACAAATAGGAAGACGCATGACCTTGAAGAGTTAAACACTTTCCAAATCCATCACCAAGATTGTCAATTTACTTTCTCTGATGAAATACCATAAATATATAGATCATGTTTTCATTAATAACTGAGATGTGCCAATTTGCTACTGTGGTTTACAACTGACTTGTATAAGAAACAATGGTTTGCAAATACTTTCACTAAGTAACAAGTCAGCTCTTTCTGACTCAAAGCTTCATCTTTAAATCCCTACTCATTTCTCTTTATAAATCATTTTTCTTCATATGTTCTTTCACTCACCCTCCTGAGGATCTTTGCATTCCTTGCCCCTTTCCTCAAATCTCTATTTGTCAAAAAAAAAAACAAAAAAACTTATGCCTTCTTATCTCTTTCTACTGTACCCCTTGCTCCCTGTGCCTACTGTGCCCCCTATCCCAAAAGCCAATGTGACATGAGGTTTCCCCTGAGGCTCTTCCTTATCTGCAAATCCAATCCAGGCCCAACCAAACAACTAAGCAAAAACAGCCAGGGAGGAAGGCAGGAAAGGAGAAGAAATGGGGAACTACACTGTAAAAATTGAAAGAAAACTTCTGAGAGCTGTAATGCTTGGTGAATATAAAGAAAGGACACTTCATAAAATTTCGTCTTTTTGACTTGTTCCTGTTAACTCAGTATTTAAAGCCCAAACTTGTTGACAGTACAAGATACAAGTCTTATTTATTCTACGCATGTGGGGTACAGGCAGGCTATGAATGGGAATTCCTGTCATATTTCTTTAATTTTATAGCTATTATATTCAGCTACCCACAGATAAGTGACAGGAATCTTTAAAAATGCGGGGAGGGGTTGTTTCAATTAAGTTAAACAGGCACTTAAAAAATACACCTTCTCAATCTCCATTATAAGACTAACACTTAAATATTACATATCTCCACAGTCAAGTCTAGGATATCAAAGCAAAAGGTATATAATTAACACCCCAGAGACTGATTCTGTCACTAGCTGAATCCTGCTGTATCTTTCATGAATTTTCATTCAAATCTAATTAACAAATTACCTTCTAAAATTCTTTGTGTACCAAAAACATGTGTTAGAATCAAGGCCAGGTCTCTGAACAATAAAATTCAGAATACCATCTGTGAGCATAACACCAATTTTCACAGGAAATGGATTTTAAAAAGCTTCTTTGTATAATAATTTATTATTTTTCCTCAAATTGCACAGAAAAGAATTTCACATTTGAAGATTCAATAAGAATCCACTGGACCAATCCGTGGGCTTTTCTTCATGTTCCTGGAGATGGCATAGTTTCCACTATTGAATTTGTATTATTCTTTTGTTATTTTCTTTAGAAATATTTTCCTTTAGCAAACTCCTAATGTGTCATTAAAAATTCTCAAGGATGAAATAGTTTTCTTCTCCAATCTTAATAAAATAAAACTGAACAAATACCTAGTTACATGGAAAAGCCCAAGATTCTTTGAAAACAAACATATACGAATTTGTACATCTTAAGTAAAATACAATAGATTTTGACTTTTAAATTATCAATCCAGACATTGGCACTAGTAGCATTTTGGTGTTCACAAGTGCAATCAACCTTTCTGATTTTCTGTGTGCACTTACACTTACAAACAGGCATATATAGATTTTATATAGTTGTTATTACAACTTTATATATTAGTTTCTCAGTAACATTCTAATATGAACAATTTCATGCTCAAATTCTGCAAAAATAATTTTTAGTGACCCTTTAAAGCTTCTATTAATAAATGTCACAATTTTATTGATCTCTAGAAATAAAGGCTCAGTAAAAATGACCACACTTATAAAAGTGCTGCAAATCACCAACCTTACACACAGATCTTTGTCCATACTTAAAATAATTTTTCAGATGAATTTCTTAAAGATTTAAGGGGACTTCATTAATGTGTATGCACTTAATATATGCACATATATAACTCACATCAAATCTGTTTATATAACTGGCATTAGTGTTAACATATAAAATATGTCTACATATATGTATACACATGAAATTCATCAGCAATATTTAAGAACCTAATCCATGCCATAAACTCTTCTAGGTGCTAGAAATGAGATTGAACAAGACAAAGTCCCAGTGTAGCAGGACGAGCCACAGACAAAACCACTCAGACACTAAGTTGTAGAAGGAAGGGCTTTATTCAGCTGGAAGCATCGGCAAGCTACTGCCTTAAAATCCGAGCTCCCCGAGTGCACAATTTCTGTCCCTTTTAAGGGCTCACAACACTAAAGATTTCACATGAAAGGATCACGATTGATTTGAGCAAGCAGGGGGTACATGACAGGGGCTGCATGCACTGGTGGTCAGAGAGAGACAGAACAGGGCAGGGAGTTTCACAGTGTTCTCCTATACAATGTCTGGAATCTATGAATAACATCAGTTTCTAAGTTATGAGTTGATTTCTAATTACTGGGTTTAAGCCAGGCAGGCCCAGGCCTGGTTTTGGGCCTGGCGCCAGGCTGCCTGTCTTTGGTTTTACTTCCTTGTTGTTTTTTCTTAAAACAGATACTGAGTACAAAACAACATAAAATAATATGAGAGGGTCTTTCTCTTCCTTCACCTGCCCTCACAGAACTGAGGCTTTAGTAGGAAAGATACACACCAAAAAAAGATATATCAGGTAGTGATACCTAATAAGCAAAACTAAAGCAGAACAAAGTAAGTATGATCTTTTTTTTGCCCCCAAGATGGCAGATAGCAGGCAGTATTAGCATGACTAGCCCACTTGGAAGGACAGAATAGTGGGTAGAGATTCACAATGTGATTTTTTTTTCCCCAAGAACCACAACAGGAACTTAACAGGAAAAACCAGAAGAATCCACAGACCCTTTGAAAGAAGTGGCAGGTTACAGCCTACTCTGTGAAGACAGGTGAAAATCTCTAAATGTCCAGAATGTGAGAGGGGGAAAGCCTGCCTCCAATCACACATCCCCACTGGGGAATCTGAAAATCCAGACCACAGGAGAAGCCCTTAACCCTACCCAGAGCTGGACTGGATTTAGGGAGTGGAAAAATAAAAGTGGAAGCAACAGCAGGAAGTCCCTTGCAGGCATTCCCAGTCTCCAGCACTAGCCAAGGGAAGCCATTCCTGACTATATTTCAGAGAAGCCCTCAGGGAAGTTAGCCAATGAACTCAGGGAGGGGTTACAGGGTGAAAGAAGCTCCCAACTGAATTCTGTGGTATAATCTCAAGTGGGGATAAACTCCCTTGAACAGAACCCAAGGGTAAGTTGGAAGTGTGCCACAGATAGGAGTACAGGATCTGGGTGCCCAGCCTTGTGGGCAGATGGGGAGGGACATGGCCTTAAAGCCATGGTTGCTATTTCTGCAGGGAATCTAATGGCCTGGGGCATGTTTGAGTTCTGTGCACAGGTTGCCCAGATCTAAACATGGTGCTGTTAGCAGGAAACTATGAGAGCAACACTGGCCTCACCAATTACGTGGGAGCTGGGTGAGGCTTACTGCTGCCTGCTACTTCCTACTCCCTTTGTGAACTCTTCTGCACAGCAGAGGCAGTTATACTCCTCCCTGAAACATTACCACAGTGGCTGGAGAACCACCTGTTCCCTACAGTGGCCATGGCAGCCTCCACCCAAGGAGAGTCTGAGCTCAGACCCACCTAACCCTGCCCCTACCTGGTGGTATTTCTCCACCCACCTTGGTAGCTTAACATAAAAGACAAACTTTTGGGAACTTTACGGCCCCACTCATCTCCTAAGAAGCCAGAATACTTCCTCCCCAGGGCAACTTAGGGCAAGCTCAAATCCTACTGCTAATACCACAGCTGCTGCTCTCTTGCAAGCACCACCTCCTAGCTGGAAGCCAAACAACACAGGCCATTACAGCACCTCAGCAGAATAACATCGCACCCAGGTAGGGGAAAACAGCTGCACGATCTCAGCTATCACCCCTGTATGCAACACCCTGGCCAACCAGAGGTCCTGAGTCTGTCCATGTGACAAGTTCACTACTAGTAGAGCCAGCAATCAAGAAAGTCAGCACACTAAGCCAATCTACAACCAAGGAATCTCAGAGTCTGTGTCAGTCCCCTGCCACCTCCATCAGAGCTGAATCTACTGCTGGGAGACCTGAAGACATCATTGGATCCCTTGCAGACATTCCCCAGCACCAGTCCAGAGTCTGGTAGCCCCACTGGGTGGCTAGACCCAGAAGAGCAATATCACTGCAGTCTAGCACTCAGGAAGTCCCATTCCTAGGGAAAGGGAGAGAGCACTACATCAAGGAAACACCCTGTGGGACAAAAGAATCTAAACGACAGGCCTCCAGTCCCAGGTCTTTCCGCTGGTGGGAAGTTTCTTACAGCAGAGACATAATTGCAGTGCTGTGCAGTAGGGAAAGTCTGCACCTCTACACCAACAGGCAGGCAGCCTCTGTAATCATGAAGGGTTTTGGAGAAGGGGTCCTTGTCTTCTGCCCTCCCCCACCTCCCACCCCCATACACCACACTGCAGACACAGCTGAGGCTTCTCCCACAGGAATGCAGTGTGGATGCACCTATCAACAGCCTTCCTGGAACAATTCAGGGTGACTGCACTCCCATAGAAGGGGCACTCCTGGATTCAGGCTTGCATGAGAGGCAGAGTCACAATTCCTCCCTACTTGGAATATCAACATTCCTACAGATGAAAAGAGCTGCCTGTTCGATCTGAATAGCCAGAACACTGGAACAGGAGTGAGGCTATGAGGTAGATTGCTTTCCTGCTGGCCTGGCAGGCGAGCTGAGGTAGCTCCCACCCTTCATCTAATAAATCTTCAGCATGTCTAATTGAGAGCTCCCCCAGCCACCTTTATCAAGGCTAGGACCTCTGCCCACCATTGAGTATTACATCTACTCACTTGCCTTAGCTACAACTGGTACCTACCAAAGGATACCTCCCTATTGACCTGAAGCCTGAATCAACTCAGTAAATAAAATACTACAGAAAAATTAAAGTGTATACCACAACAAAATGAGATAAGCATCAAGAGATTCCTGCCATTCCAACCCCACAGGAGACATTCAACCTGCCCACACACCAAGTACACAACTACTACAATCAGCATCCGGGAAAGCCAGTGCACAAAGATCCTCTATAACTCAGGAACTCATGCAGCATCTTCTCCCCTAAAAGCACCAAAAATCAAATTAGGCTATAATAAACATTAAAGTCAGATCCTTGAAAGGGGAAAAAAATAAATTAAAAAAAACCCCACAGTCCAATAAAAAAATAAATTCAAGAACAATTTGAAGAAATAGTCTACCCAAGTAAGAAAGAATCAGAAAAGTAATTCTGGCAGTATGACAAAACAGGGTTCTATAACAACCTATAAAAGATCACACTAGATCCCAGGCAATGGATACAAACCAAGACAAAACCTCTGAAATGCCAGATAAAGAATTCAGAAGATTGATTATTAAGCTATTCAAGGAGATACCAGAGAAAGGTGAAAAACAAAGACTTTTTTTAAATCTATGATATAAATGAAAAAATTTCCAGAGAAACAGATATCATAATGAAAAAAAATCAGAACTTCTGAAAATGAAAGACACACCTAGGGAAATACAAAATGCAGTGGAAAGTTTCAACAATAGACTAGAACAAGTAGAAGAAAGAATTTCAGAGCTTGAAGACAAAGCTTTTTAATTAACCCAATCAGACGCAGTAAAAAAAATTTTTAAAAAAGAACAAAGTCTCCCAGAAATATAGGATTAACAACCTAAGAATAATTGGTGTGCCTGAGGGAGAAGTGAAGTCTAAAAGTTTGGAAAACTTATTTGAGGAAATAATTGAGGAAAACTTCCTGACCTTGCTAGAGATCTAGACATGCAAATACAAGCAGCTCAAAAAACTCCTGGGAAATTCATTGTAAAAAGACCATCACCAAGGCATATAGTCATCAGGCTATCTAAGGTCAAGATAAACGAAAGAAATGTTAAGAGCTATGAGAGAAAAGCATCAGGTAACCTACAAAGGAAAACCTATTAGACTAACAGCAGATTTCTCAGCAGAAACCTTACATGCCAGAGGGATTCGGGTCCTATCTTTAGCCTCCTGAAACAAATAATTGTCAGCCAAGAATTTTCTGTTCAGCCAAACTAAGCTTCATAAATGAAGGAGAGATAAAATCTTTTTCAGACAAACAAATGCTGAGAAAATTTGCCACTACCAAACTAGCACTACAAGAAATGCTAAAATGAGTTCTAAATCTTGAAACAAAAGCTTGATATATCACAATGGAACCTCCTCCACATAAACCTCACAGGGTCTATAAAACAATAACACAATGAAAAAAAAGTACCTAGGTAAGAGCTAACATGATGAATAGAACAGTACCTCACATCTCAGTAGTAACATTGAACGTAAATGGCCTATATGCTCCATTAAAAGATACAGAATGGCAGAATGGATAAAACCAACCAAGTATCTGCTGTCTTCAGGAGACTTACTAACACATAAGGACTCTCACATAAACTTAAGGTAAAGAGGTGGAAAAATATATTGCAAGCAAACCAAATGGAAACCAAAAGTGGGCAGGAGTAGTGAACCTTATACCAGAAAAAGGGATACATGATAGATGCTGCTACTTTAAGATTATAAGATTATCAGGTAAGACTTCTTTGAGGAGGTGATATTTGCTACAGACCTCAATAAAGAGTGGAAATAGGCCTAGTGTGGTGGCTCATGCCTATAATCCCAACAGTTTGGGAGGCCAAGGCAGGTGGATCACCTGAGGTCAGAAGTTTGAGACCAGCCTGGCCAACATGGTGAAACCCTATCTCTACTAAAAATACAAAAAATTAGCCAGGCATTGGGGTGGGCACCTGTAATCCCAGCTATTTGGGAGGCTGAGGCAGGAGAATCGCTTGAACCTGGGAGGCAGAGGTTGCAGTGAGCCAAGACTGTGCCATTGCAGCCTAGCCTGGGCAACAAGAGCGAAACTCCATCTCAAAAAAAAAAAAAAAAAAAAAAAAGTAGAAATAAGCAGTTTAAAATCTGGAAAGAGTGGCCTAGGCAGAGGAAGAGCAAGTATGTGGACCATTTTTAATATATTTATATGCATAGCCTTTTATGATCATTTGTTTGAACAAATATATTCTTAGTGTTAGTAATATCAGATTGCTAAGAACAAGACAGATACCATCCCTGCCTTCACAGGGCTCACAGCCTAGAGGAGGAGTTTGACATTTCACAAACGACTTCAAGTAATCATTCAATTATAAGTCTGATGCTGGGGAGAGAAGAAAAACAGGCACTAAAAGAACACAGAATGGGTCAGCCTAACCTGGTGTGGCCAAACAGAAAGAATTCCTTGAATAAATGATAATTACAGGATAACTAAATAGTAAGTAGCAAGGTAGAAAGCAAAGTTCCAGATAGTGGGAATCTTGTATTTGAAGAACTAAAGTAAGCATGGCTAGAGCATACATAAGGGGGCAAATGAGATAAGCCAGAAGAAACAGGGAGAAGAAGCAATCCAGCCAGTCAGCATACAGAATGGCAATTAGACATCTGTGAACTTCCAGCACCATTTGAAGACGAAGAGTTATCTATAACCTAAAACTGCCCACCTTTTATATTGCCACATTCTACAGTGACCACGGATCAGCTTGCAATGGGTTTCTTCTGACTAACTTCATATGACACCTTGGTTGCAATTGCCAGATATCTGCTTGTGATGGTTAATATTAGGTATTAACTTGATTAGATTAAAGGATGATGCCTAAATAGCCGTTATTGTCTCTGGATGTGTCTGTGAGGGTGTTGCCAGAGGGGAGTGACATTTGAGTCAGCGGACTGGGAGAGGAAAACCCACCCTCAACGTGGGTGGGGCAATTCAATTGGTTGCCAGCACAGCTAGAAGCAGGCAGAAGAAGGTGGGATAAGCTGGCCTGCTGAGTCTTCTGGCTATCATCTTTCTCCTGTGCTGGATGCTTACTCCTGTTTCTTCTGCCCTTGGACATCAGACAACAGGCTTTTCAGCCTTTGAAGGCTGCACTCTCAACTTTACTTTTGAGGCTTTTGGACTTGAATTGAACCACTACCAGCTTCTTTCTTCCCCAGCTTGCAGACGGCCTATCGTGGGACTTCACCTTATAACTGTGTGAGCCAATTCTCCCTAATAAATCTTCTTTCATATATACATATATCCTATTAGTTCTGTTCCTCTGGAGAACCCTAATGCACTGCTCAGCTCCCAAATGGTCAACACTATTACGTATTTTCCGTGTGCATTCCTCAAAAGGGACAAATTCCAAGTTCTCTCATCACATCTACCAGTCTATCTGCATCTTTCTTCACCTACTCTTTCCTCCTGTCCCTATGGATGAACTATCCATATTCCCAGCCAAGGTCAACTTCAATACCACTAATGCAGTAGGTCCCATCCACTCTCACTTTACCACTGTCGTCTCACTGTGGAATTACCCCCATCAGCATAATAATGTGCTGTTTTATCATCCATCATCCAATCTTAATCTGTAACTATTCACCTACCTCCTCCCATTTCTCTACTCAATATGTATAAAAGTTCCTGAAAAATCAGCCCTTCTATTCTTAGATCAATTCCAACAAGATTTTCATATCCACCACTCCCATCAAACTCTGGTAATCTCACATTGCAAATGTTTATGTACAGTTCTCAGTCCTCACTTTTTAGAAATCCTAGGCAACATTTAACAGAATGGCAGTTAGACATCTGTGACCTTCCAGTACCATTTGAAGAGGAAGAGTTACCTATAACCTAAAACTGCACACCTCCTCTCATTTTGCCACATTCTACAATGACCATGGATCAGCTTGCATCTGATTCAGCTCAATCAGAAAGTACTTTCTACACTAAGTTTCTGGGATACTACCCTCTAATCCTTACGGCCATTCTTCTATCCCCTTACCTAATTCTTCCTCACCTCCTATAGCAAGTTGACTAAAGCACTAAATTAGTTGCTCAAACTTATCATCATTGGGAAGTTTCTGACAAGCTCAATATCTGATATTCAATAACTATTTACTCAATGTGCAAACAAATGACAGCAAAATTATGTAAGTACAGCAGTATTTCCAAAACATGAAAACCAGAAGCAATCCAGTAATATTAAGGAAATTACTTGATTTTTAAGTTACTTACTTTTAACTAAAATTTTGATTAACAAAATGTCTAAAGAGCTGTACAGATAACTTTCCATAGTACATCTGAGACTGCTGTTCTTAAAAAGACTGGCTTATAAAACAGGCCCTCAGCCAGCATCTGAGAATTAACTGACAAGGGCAAGTCACTGTGCCTGCCTAGACTGTTGGTATCAACAATATGATTTATGCTGGACCCCAACTTTCCTTCTGGAAATCTGGAATTTCTGTATGTGCCAAGCAGAGGATATCCAGATGACCAATCCAACACCCTGGGCATTGTATCTCTAACAGGCCTCCCTGGGCATAAATGTCACACACAATTTGCTGAATTTTCATTGCTGGAAAGAAGGTGTGCTTTGCATGATCCTTCAGGAGAGGGAGGGAAGAGAGCATCTAGAAGCCTGCAAATGGATTCCTCAAGATTCTGCCTGCATCTCTCTCTGCTGATGCAGCTATATAACCTTAATACTTCATTGTAATAAGTCTTAGCCTTGAGTATAACTATACGCTCAGTCCCATGAGTTCTGGAAATTCTCCAAATGTGGAGGTTGTTTGGGGAACCCGACATAACAGCAGCTTATTCAAAAAGCCCGAATTCTTACCTGCTGATATGCTTCATAAATCACATCAAATAGAAAAGCTTGGGGCATTTCACTTGCTCTGTGTCTGGCACGTTCTAGCGAGTAGTCTAAGCAACCATCGGCAGATGGACTGATGACAGTAGATACAAGAGGTCGAATGGCTCCTGCTGCCTAAAGAACAAAGAGGCAAAGAATATATTTCACCACAAGCCATTTTAAAGTGAAATTCTGAATTCAATATCTCACTTTTGATAGATCTTATTCATACCTTCAACAAGCTACCTTAAGAGAACATCTGAATAAGTGTGATTGGTTCAAAAATGGTTATTTCAGGTAAAAAAATCAATTTTGTAGTATTACAGTTTCATACATTAAGGTGAAATTTTCCTTCATTATAAGTTCAAAATCCTTCTGATCACAGGCCATTGAGGTCAACACTAAAAAAAAGATGCTAAGATCCAATTGGGTATTCCCTGAAGATGAAGGAGGCAGAGAAAGACTATCATGAAATAATTGATATGGATTGCAAATTAATATTTATTAGCATACCCTCAAGAGAGTTACATATTAGATACTTAAGGAAATAAACAAGTTCTCCAAGATCCCCTAGATAAGACTCAACAACCCAAACAATGTGGGTTGCTGTAATTTGTGTCTTGCTCTAATTCACAAGGAAAAGCAGTTCCTTTCAAACAGAGTCTCCATGCAATGCCTCCTCAGGCAATACCCATTGACTTCAATTGCTATGATGAAAGTTCTCTCAATAATAGTTGCATCTGAACTTGAGAAGAGACATTTCATGTCTGACAATTTTTCCCTTTATCTTTCATGGAGTCCCATTGTAAGACAGTTTTGAAGGTCATTACCAGAACAACTCCCTTAGTGAAACTGCTTTAAAATAAAGTTCAATGGTGGGCAGTTAACCAAACCTTATATTTACTCAAAAACATCCTTTCTTCCACACAATTGCTACATGGGGATGATTGCAGCATATGAAATTAGTGCACAAATAAAACAAATGTCTTCTTGATGAGACCGACATCTGAACAAGATAGATAGTCCACACATTGTTTTGCAAAAACCAAGGGATTGGCTGAAAATCAAAGCAAATGTATGAGCCAAATAGACAGTTTATAAATTGTGTCACCCCTTCCAGTGCCTCAAGTAGAAATTTGGATCCTAAGCATAAAAGCAAAAATGAGGACACGGAGTGACAAAAAGGAAGTAGTATCCAAGTAGGTGAAGGGTAGGTCAACTGGTCAAGCCCAATTCCTATCAGTAGGGCTAGAAGATAAGACAAGAAGGAAATGCATGTACACACAAACATGTATGCTGCTTTAAGAAAAAAGATTCCACTGAAACTACGTATATTTTTGGAATTCTATACCAGGGCATGAAGTTAAAAAATACTTAAGAGAACATGAGACATCCAAAATGCCAATGCAAGGGGCTCTGCAGACTCTCTCCTCATTGAAACTAGTGAAAAGTATTTTAAGAACCATTAAAAGCCTCTGAAAATTGTCCTAAGGACATTCAGCAAATGAAGAAACATTTATTCGAGAAAATCTACTAAATTTTAGTAAGAACAGACTCTAGTACTCAAGCCATGACCCGTTTCTTCTTCTATCCTCCAGCCAGCTCAATGTAATGGACCCTCTACTCAGAGTAGGTATGGCTAAAAAGATAGGGCCTCCTCATCCCAGGTTCCCAGTATGAAGGGTAGACTGCCAGCATTTCCTATGCCCCTCAGCACTATGGCAGAGAGGCTAAAATCTATGCAAGGGTAGACACGAGGTTGAGATTCACCTCTTTCACATAGTTCCCACCCATGCCCCAGAATACTGGGGCCCAATCACTCTTCTTCCAGCTCACACATATGGCAGTTTTCATACCAGGGGAAATAAAAGACCAGAGTCTTCTACTGCCCTCATGTAGATCACAGAGTAGGGATTTTACTCCAAAAAAAAAAAAAAAATCGTGCACTGTGCCCACCCACAGTTTCAAAGCAGTGATGTGGTGATTTTTCACAAGTAGAAGACAAAGGATATGAGAGTAGAGCGCTACGAAGCTCTCCCAAAGGGAACTCACTTTATTTGGAAATTCAAACCTAAGTGTACTCTCAAAAGAGATCATCATGGTAAGCAATTAAAAGAATGTTGGAGATACATGAGATACATCTTAGAAAAAAAACTGTTGGACAGTCAGTTTACCAGTGAAAGCCAGGGGAAAACACAGCTAACAAAAGCTCTCCTGGGATTAGGAACAAACCTCAAATACTGGCCTCAAAAACTACCCCTGCAAAGGGGCTAGAATTTAACTGAGACTACAAGGAATATACACCCAAGGCATTATCAAAAATAAAGGTGAGCAATTAGCACACAATGAGTGGAGCTTAACAGCTAGGTGAGATATCAAAGGCAGACAATATAATAGAGGTCAAGCAAGGAGACAGTCAAAAGAGAGCCCCGCTGAAACCACCATCATTCTAGGATGACTACATAATACTCAAGGTCCACCCTCTGAAAAAGCAACATCAGAAGCTTTTCCCTGTGAAAGTAAAAGACATCACTAAAGCAGGCCAGCAAAGTGATAAACAAATAAGCAAACAACTCATGCATCCAAATAGGAAAGTGATATCCTCCAGGGATGGGCTGGGAGGGGAAGGGCAGGCAAGAGGAACTGCCTATGAGAAGGCCCCGCCCATATATCAAACTTAGCAGATAAAGACCTCAAATCAGAATCAGCTATTATAAATACATTCAAAGAACTAGAAGAAATTACACTTAAATTAGTAAGGCAAGGTATGACAATATCACTAACGTTAACCAGTTTAAAAATATAGAAATTCTAGAATTGAAAAGTATAACTATAATGAACATTTATAAAGGAGCTCAGTGACAGGCTTGAACTGGAGAGGAATCAGTGAACTTACACTTAGATAAATACAGGTAATACAATCCAAACAACAGAGAAAAAAGGATGAAGATAAATGAACAGAGCCTCAGAATAAAGGACACCATTAAATACACAATTTTGTATTGGGAGTACCAAAAGGAAAGACGAGAAAGAAGCAGAAAAAAAAATTCAAGGAAATGACTGGTAACTTCCCAAAATAAAGGAAAAATTAGTCTTCAAGAAGCTCAATGAACTCCAAGTAGAAAAATCAGAAAAAAAAATCCACATCTAGACACATCATAGTAAAAGTGCTGAAAGCCAAAGTCAAGGAAAAAAATCTTGAAAGCAGCTCGAGAAAAATGATTAGCAAGAGAACATCAATATTAACAAGTGACTTATCAGAAACAATAAAAGTTAGACGGCAGTGGAGTAATAGTCACTAAAAGGAAAAATACCTCATATCCAGCAAAACCAGTATTTCACACATGAAAGCAAAATGAAAACACTTCCACAGAAACAGAATTCTTTGCTAACAGATTCATCTTAGAAAAAAATAGCAACAAATGTTCAGCCTGAAGGATATTTGAAGACAGCAATTCTAATTCACATTAAAAAACAAAGTGTACCAGTAAAGATAATGTAATTATAAAAGACAATATAAATGTATGTTTCTCTTTATATACTGTTTTTAAAATCAATTATGGAAGGTGAGAGTTCCCCGACCCCCCTCACAGGACCTGCAACAGGGGTGCGGCTCATCTGTTTGGCTGCCATACTCTCAGACTCCTTATGGGGTGGGGAGCACCCAGATGGACAGGTGCAGTAGCCAGAGAGAGCGCTTTTGGGCTCCAGCCCCACAGTAGCGTCTAGGGGTGGGTACCTGTGACTCCTAAAGCCCCAGCAGGCATGCATGTTACAGTGCTCCTTTAGCTCTGCCGTCCACAGACAGATGAAGTGTTAACCAGCTCAGTGCCCTCTTGGTATCCAGGTCCCTGTCCAGCGTCCAGGAAGAGTCATATCATAAATGAACTTGAAGGATGGTGAATGTAGGGGTTTTACTGAGTGGCAGAGGTGGCTCTCAGTAGGATGGATGGGGAGCTAAAAGGGGGATGGGGTGGGAAGATGATCTTCTCCTAGAGTTTGGCTGTCCAGCGGTCAATCTTCTCTCCGACCATCCCCAGCTGAACTCCTCTCAACGTTCAGATGCTCTTCCTCTTCTCCTTCTCTGCCACACTGTTCTGCCATTCTGCTGCTCTTTTGTCTGTCTGCTCTCCTGCTCATGGAGCCTGGGGTTTGGGGTTTATGTAGGTACAGGATAGGGAGGGTGTGGCAGGCCAAAAGGCAACATTTGGGTGTGAAAACAGGAAAGTCTGTTCCCATTTAGGACTATGAGTTTCCAGGCTTGGGGATGGGGCCTTTGCCAGTGAACTGCCTTCTTCTACCCAGTATTTCCCTGCCTCCTATCTGTATAAATTATATTGAACAATAGACACATAGTTAACTGATTAGTCTATAACATATTGAACTGTGTATATTTGATGAAAATAGCAAAAAGGAGGTGGATAGGGATAAAGGTGTACTGGATTAAGGAAATGACACCAGATGGCAACTTGCACCCACAGTAACCAATTAATTAAAAATGACAGGCAAGGAAGTTAATACAACAAACTCTATAAATACATACTTGCAACTGGGTACAGTGGCTCACACCTGTAATCCCAGCACTCTGGGAGGGAGAGGCGGGCAAATCACTTGAGGTAAGGAGTTTGAGACCAGCCTAGCCAACATGGGGAAACCCTGACTCTACTAAAAATACAAAAATTAGCAGGGGGTGGTAGTGAATGCCTGTAGTCCCAGCTACTTGGAAGGGTGAGGCAGGAGAATCACTTGAACCCAGGAAGCAGAGGTTACAGTGAGCTGAGATTGTGCCACTACACTCCAGCCTGGGCGATAGAGACTGTCTCAAAAAAATTTTTTTAATTTAAAATTTAAAAAAAAAAAATATATATATATATATATATACACAAACACACACACACACACACACACACACACTTGCTCACTTTTCATCTTCTATAGATACCAAAATATAAACTAATAATTATTAGGTTGGTGCAAAAGTAATTGCAGTTTTTACCATTACTTTCAATGGCAAAAAATATAATGGACTATTGGGTTTTTTACATAGAGATAATACGCATAATAACAGAACAAAAAAGAGGAAAATAGTAGAGCCATGTAATTTTTAAATATCTCACTGGAATTAAGGTAGTAAATTCTGAAGCAAATAAATGTTTGCATGTATACTGTAGACCCTAGAGCAAACACTAACAATGAAATTCAAAAAATTAGAAAATATAAAGGAATTAAAGTATTACAATAAAAATATTCACTTACGGCCGGGCGTGGTGGCTCACGCCTGTAATCCCAGCACTTTGGGAGGCCGAGGCGGGCGGATCACGAGGTCAGGAGATCGAGACCATCCTGGCTAACACGGTGAAACCCCGTCTCTACAAAAAATACAAAAAATTAGCCGGGCGAGGTGGCAGGCGCCTGTAGTCCCAGCTACGCGGGAGGCTGAGGCAGGAGAATGGCGGAACCCTGGGCGGTGGAGCCTGCAGTGAGCTGAGATCGCGCCACTGCACTCCAGTCTGGGTGAAAGAGCGAGACTCCGTCTCAAAAAAAAAAAAAAAAAAAAAAAAAAAAAATTCACTTACTACAAAAGAAAGCAATAAGAGACATGAAAAAAGTAAACTAGCAGACAAATCTAATTATATATTAAAATGAATGGATCAAAAGGCAACAACTGTCAAACTGAATTTTTTTAAAATCTATCATATGCTGTCTACAAGAGACAACTATGATTCAGACACAAATAGGTTGAATTTAAAAGATGTCCAAAATACAAGCAAAAATGAACAAAGCTGAAGAAATAAACAATCCAACAATAGTTGGAAACATCAATATTCTACTTTCGATAGTGGCTAGAACCAGGCAGATCAACATGGAAACTAAAGACTCGAAAAATACTATAAACCAAATAAAACTAACAGACATCTACTGAACATACCACCCAACAACAGCAGAATACATATTTCAAGTGCACATGGAACATTTTCTAGAACAGACCATATGCTGGACCATAAAACAAGTTTTAAGAGGATCAAAATCACACCAAGTATAAAATTAAAACAGACAAAGAGTAAACAAAAGAAATAAATTACAAAATAGGAAAAGAAAAAAAGCCAAATATGGTTCTCTCATAAAATAACAGTTGAGGCTGGGCATGGTGGCTCATGCCTGTAATCCCAGCACGTTGGGAGGCCAAGACAGGTGGATCATTTGAGGTCAGGAGTTTGAGACCAGAGTGTGAGACCAGCCTGGCCAACATGGTGAAATCCTGTCTCTACTAAAAATACAAAAATTAGCCAGGCATGGTGGCGCATGGCTGTAATCCCAGTTACTCGGGAGGGTGAGGCAAGGGAATCATTTGAACCCAAGAGGCAGTGGATGCAGTGTGCTGAGATGGCGCCACTGCACTCCAGCACGGGCGACAGAGCAAGACTCCGTCTCAAACCAACAAAAACAGTTCACAACCTTTGACCAAAAAAAAAGGCAAATTAGTAAAATCGGAAAGTAGTGACATTTCTATCAACCTCAGAGAAATAAAAAGGAATATAAAACTACAAACTATATTCCAGCAAATTAGAAAAGTGATAAAATTAACAAATTCCTAGAAAGACAATTAACCAAAATTAACTTGATAACAGAAAGTCTGAATAGACCTATAAAAAGGAAATTGATTTAGTCATTTAGAAACTTTTCACAAAGAAAAGCCAAGATCCAGAAGACTCCACTGGTTAACTATGTCAAAAATTTAAAGAACAGTTAATACTAATTCCTCAAACTTTTCCAAAAAAATAAAGAATGCTTCCCAACTCATTCTGTAAGATCAGTGTTATCCTAATACCAAAAACAAAGACAGCACAAGAAAAGAAAGCCAATTAGGGATATTAGTTTGTAAACAACGCAAAAACAGATGCAAAAATTCTCAACAAGATACTTACAAACCCAATTCAGCAACATATAAGAAAGCATTATACATCACGACCAAGTGGGATTTATCCCAGGAATACCAGATCGGTTCAACATATCAAAAGAAAATAGTCAATGTAATACACTATGTTAATAGAATAAAGGACAAACACATGAACATGTCAATAGGTACATAGAACTCATCTGACAAAATCCAACACCCCTTTGTGAGAAAAGCACAAAAATTAGAAACAGAAGAGATTTTGCTCAACCTGAAAAAGAGTGTCTGAAAAATCCACAGTTAAGATCATGCTTACTGGTAAAATACTGAGTGTTTTCCCTTTATGATCAAGAGTAAGCAAGGAAATCCACTGTTGGCCATTTCCAGTAAACACTGTAATGGGAGTACTAGGATAATTAGGCAAGAAAATGTAATAAGCTATCCAAAAGAAGTAAAGCTATCTCTATTTGCGGATAGCATGATCCTGTATATAGAAGACACTAATGAAGTGTCTTCTAACTATTAGAAGAAGCGAGTTGTTAGCAAGGATACAGAGAACAAGCCTAGTATACAAAAAAAAAAATCAGTTTATTGTTGTATATAGAAATACAACAACCCAAAAATGAAATTTAAAAAATTCACTCACAAAAGCATTGAGAAGGCCACTTAAGAGTAAATTTAATGAAGTTCAGAAGTTACTACAAAAACTCCAAAAAAATGTCCTGGCTTCTAATGGCCAGTGTCTCTACTTAGCTACTTTTACCCATTCCCTCTCAGATACTTCTCTACATTTAGTCTTCTTCTTTCTGTCCTGCCTCCTCAATTTCCAGTCTTCCATTTAATTATGCTTATTAATATACAAGTATGCCATGACTTCTGCCATCATTAAATCAATTATTATGATATATATCTTCTCCCAGCTAATAACAAGTTTCTTCACACAAGTATAAAGCCCAACTGTGAATTATCTGTATAAGAGCACATCTCCAATTTCTGTCTTCCTATGCTTTCTGGAATCTATTTCAATCGGGCCATTATCACCACACCACCACAAAAATACATTTAACCAAGGTCACCAATGACCCCCACGCTGCCAAATCCAATGACTAGTTCTTAGTCTTCTTGACTGTTTGTTCACTTAGTTTTCAGAAATCATTCTCAACCACACCCTCTCATCTTCCCAAACTAACTCCTAGGTCCTTACTTTCTCAGACTGTAAATGGTAAAGTATTCCAGAGCTGCATCCTCATACTTCTCTATTGTTAAATGGGAAAAAACTTAGACAAGTTTGCATTTTAATCAAGCTTGAGCAAACAAAACCAGCAAAACAAAAATGACTTGTGAATTGCACGGCCCTCCAAACCAGAGCAGTTTTGGAGAACTCCAGTAACATAATCTGACAGCATTTACAGGAAATGGAAGTGCTGTGTAGAGATGACTTAATAAGTTACAGCTTAATTGATTACAGGTCCTCCTGCAATTAACTAATGCTCAGCTATTGAAGTTAAACTCTGTTTTGGTTGGTCTGTTAGGCTTAGTTCAGGAGCCTAGTCCAAGTCAATGGCCTCCTATACATTTTATTTAACACTATCTACAGTCATTCTATTAATGACCACATGAAGTCCCATGACTTTAAACACTATCTACATGAGAACTTCCAAACCTACATATCCAGCCCAGAATTCTCTTGAATTCTGGATTTGCACTTCCAAATGCCTGTTTAACATTTCCACTTAGTTCAAAATGCATACCTCTACTGCAACAAATTGAACTCAAAGTTTTGGTTTTACCCACTCCACAGCCTCCAAACCTGCTCCTATAGACGGCCATCTATGCAAACATGAACTCTATTCTGCCAGTTATTCTTGCCCAAAATCTTGAACGCTGTCCTTGATTTCTCCCCCACTCTCATAATTCAGTCCATCAGTAATCCAGTCCCTGTCAGCTTCAAAGTATTCCAAATCTGCCCACTTCTCACTGTCTCCGCTATCCAAGTCCAAGCCACCCATCCTCCCTCTGAGATTACTGCGGTAGCCTCCCAACTGGTATCTCTCACTCTTGTCCTTCCACAGCCTATTCCTCACAAAGCAATAGAAGAAACCTGTTCATGAGTTAGATCATGTCTCTCTTGTGTTCAAAATCTTCCAAGAGCTTTCCATCTCAAAGAACTAGTCAAGTTCCTTCCATTTAATTCAACTTAAATAATGCTAAAAAATTCAGTTCCTCATTTCCACTAGGAGCATTTTAAGTACTCAATAGCCACATGTGACTAGTAGCTTAGGTACTAGACAGTGGAGTTAGCCTATTTCCATCACTGCAGAATGTTTTATTGGACAGCAGTGCCCTAGAATGTTCACTCCGTGACTGCTATCTCTCCAGCACCTAGGAAAGTGCCTAACACATAGCATGCACTCAGTAAATAAGGGTTACATCTGTGAATCAGTGTTGTAGGTCTTAGAGACACTGGTTAGGCCACACAAAGAAGTCAAAGTGTTACTTGGTAATACACATATGTATTCACGATATTTTACGCATCTGAAGAAATTTCAAGATGAGGTCAAACCAAATCCCATTCCTTCAGTAAGACACCTACCTTGCTTTGATAGAAGCACCCTGTATTTGTAGTCTATGAACAATAATGCAAGTCTCATTCATGCCACTTAATAGCTGTGTTATCTGGAACAAGTTCATCTCTGCTTAATTAATATTCTTTTCTATGAAATGAAAAATTTTAACCAGGTATTTTATTTCGGGCGCCTCCAGCTTTAGTACTATAATATTTTATGAGGAAAGCCCCCACATATCAAAGCTTCCAATCCAACAATTCACACTAAGTTCTCTCAATAGCCATCATACCCCTACAGAGTAATAGTTATGTGGTGGCGGTTTCCCAAACCAAAATAGAAATGTCAGCCTTACAAAATTACAGAATATTATATCATCACCCATGCAGAAAACATCCATCTCAGTAGAGCACATGGGCAAACAGTAGTCTTAGATTCTTCATATTTTTGTCCTACTTTCACACAGCTATCTAGTTCATATGATAGATTTATATTATCTGAAAGAGTTAGACAACCATATTCTAAGCACTATGCTTCACATAATGAGGAATACACAAAATGCAATCCTTGCTCTGAAAGAGTTCCGTTTCGGTGGGAGGGAGAGGGTAGATGCATTCCTTCCAGAGACCAGTTATTAA
This sequence comes from Hylobates moloch, assembly GCF_009828535.3. Lineage (NCBI taxonomy): Eukaryota > Metazoa > Chordata > Mammalia > Primates > Hylobatidae > Hylobates > Hylobates moloch. The sequence goes on along the minus strand of NW_026652276.1, from coordinate 152,853,587 downwards.
ATGCTAAAGTGCTACAAATACACTGTGAACTCGTTTCTCTCATCTCAGTTACTTGATGAACATAAGCCATTAATAAATTGCTTTTGACATTTTAACCTCAGTTCCTATTATGAAAACTTCCTAATAGTTTCTCAATACTATATTCACTCATTTTTATGACTTTTAAAGAATTACGTAGTTTAAATAAAAACTTGAACACCCTCTCATACACCCAGCCTCCTCCCCTACCCAACAAACAGTGAAAAGCAGACAGGCTCACAATATTCTCTTTCCACCCGGATACTCCAAGTAAGAATCTCTTAATTACTCTATCTTTTCTCTAAAAAGTATTCTTGTACTTCTTTAAACATTTCTTGACCACTTTTTTTGTACTATGTATAAAGAAAGAATCCTGTTTTAAGGATTTCAACAAATAAGATAGAATTGCTCTTGTCAAGGATCTTAAAGTCTCATGAACATGACAGATTAGCAAGCCAACAACTGTAAGATACAGTAATGCAAAATACTGGGGGTGGAGAGCCCTGAGTTCCAGAGCAGGGTGGGACCCTCTAACCTCCTGAAATGGTTCTCAAATACTTGCTGGATGGATAAGTGATTGAACAAACTACTTCTTAGGAAACATTAAAAATTACCTAATAGCTTAGAATGCATATATACACAGCAATATTAATATAATAAAATTAAACAACAGAAGTGGTTTAAGAAGTATACTTAAGAACAGTAGGGAAACAGACTTGATCTAGCAGTCTGAAAAGTTATTAGAGAGCTGTCTCAATAGTGACTAAGACAGGGTACAAAAACAGACCAACAGCATGGAAGAGAGTCCCAACAGACCCATGCTCACAAAGAAACTCAATATATGACAGAAGTGGCAATGCAGGTCAGTGGAAAAGGGGATAATTATTCAATAAACGGTGCTAGGCAAAGAGTTACCTTTGTAGCAAAAGACAAAAATGAAATCAACCCCTACTCAATCTGTAAACTCCAGAAAGAGATGTCCATGTAAAATTCAAAACTATAACACATTTTTTAAAAATAGTGAATATCTTCATGACTTCAGCGTAAGAAAAAAATTTTTAAACCAGGCAAAACCAAAAACCATAAATGAAGACATTAGTGATTTCAAGTATATTAAGTTAAAAAATGCTTATTTATCACAACACATTGTGGTTTTTTTAAGTATTCCAGATGGAAGAAAATAGTTAAAAAACACAGCATGCACTGGCCAAAGTATTAGCATCCAGAATATATAACTCCTACAAGTCAAAAGCTTAAAAATAAAAATAGGGTAAATTCTTACACAGGCATTTCAATAAGAATATTTAAAGCCCACAAATATGAAAAGATGCCCAACCTATTAATAAAATGCTAAATTTAAACCACAAAGAGACAGCATTTTCAAATAAATAGATTGGAGGAAAGTCTAACCATATCAAGTAGCGGTGAGGACTAGGGCAACTTGAACTTGTTTTACATTACTGATTAGTATAATTCAAGTTTGGAAGATAATTTGGCATCATCTAGTAAAGCTCATAACCTACATATGTCAGAACTATAGAGAAATCCTTGCACATGGGCACAAGATATATAATAATGTCCATATTTGTAATGTTTACATCAGCAAAAAAATTAGAAAACAAATTTCCATCATCTGTAAAATGAATTATGGTATATACAGTAGTGATTATGAACAAACTATAGCTGCGTAGACTTACATGAATACATTTCCCCAAATATACTGTGCAAAGTAAGTATGCTGTCAAAATATATGCAAAGCATGTTTTAAAATCATATAAACATAGCCAAAACATTCTTTAGGAAAAGATGTTACACAACTAAAGAGAAAAGCAAGACAACTAGAAAAACAAAGTTTGGGTAATGTTTATTCATTGGGAGGATTAGATAAGACTCGGGAGGAGATAGTTTCAATGTGACTGGCAATGTTCTAATTACACAGAGGTATCCAAAGTTCTTCAGTAGTTTTTTTAAAATTCAGAATGTGTATTCCTGGGTTCCCACCTTGATTACCAAAAACTAGCTTCAAGAGCAGAAACCATCCATATTTCAGATACAATTATGGCAGGATTGGTAAATTCCACAAATTACTAGGTTCTTGCCTATGAAAGCCAGAATATCAGATGGGAAAGTAGTACAACAAGAAGAGAAATCAAAGCAAAAGGTGACAAAAAGCTTCAGGCATCTTAAACTAAAGGCCCATGAAAAGAGATCACAAGTCAAAATAACTTCTTGGCTGACTCCATCACTTGCCTTGCCATCTGCTATAAACAGATACAGAAAATGCTCATGTTAAAAGGGATATATTCCACAGCTGTCTTTACGTAAGAGACTTCTGTTCACAAACAAACATGCAATGAATCCTCAATTTTGTGATGTTTTCTGAAATTCAAAGTATCAAAATTATGACAAGTATAAACAAGCTGGTTAGTGGCCTGCAAGGCACATCTCCCTGGGAAGCTTGTTGTAGGAGGCATCATTTCTGAGTTATCAAGTACAAATGTCTCCTCAAGTATTAGTAATAAGCCCTGAATGGAAGCTTAACAGCTCAGCACCAACCTCAGTGATTACTTGTCTCTCAAGCTAATCTATCACCATATTTCCACATGTCACTGCGTGGAAATCATTGATACAAATCATAAAATGTGGAATAATAAACCGCACCTCTACTGTTTGCTTTACTGTATAATACTATGATGCATCCATACAGCAGGCACTAACACGCATTTCTCCTCAGGCAACTGCATTCTAGCTAATTATAACAATGTACAACAGAAATCCTCCAACCATATAATTACGATTTTAGTTAGGCAAGTTGTCTTTATTGAAAGGCTTAATCAGTGTTTGCAGAGCGGCATCTCTAAAGCTAATCATTGGGAATTGTAAGATTGAATATTTCACATTTTTAATCATAGAATACTTCCAATCTCCTTCTGACAAATAAATTGAACTGAACTTATTTGCCCAATATAGAAATAGAGATATCTTAGAAAAATCTCTATTCATATTACTGTAGTACACCACTGAAAGTGGACATGAAGCAAAAAGGAATAGAGAGGCCTTCATTTTACATTCTACCTATAAATTCCTAAAATTTCAATAGTACCACTTCCCCTAATTATAACATGACTGGGAATATACTAAGATGTTAAACATCATTTCATTTTAACCATAGATACACTTATCTGTCTTTGACCTACCCTTTTCCCAACTTCCTTTAAAGTAATTCATAGAATGGAAACACAGAAGTAGGTAATTTGAAATAATTAAAGCAAAGCAAAAGCTTTTTCACATAGTAGCTTCTGCAACATCAAAAATAGATCAAGTTTCACCTCATTCCCATAGCACTTCAGAGAATAGGTCAGTCCTTCCTCCAGGCCATTTACCCTTTCTCGAAATGAACCTGGGTTTCCTCACAAACCAGAAGTCACTGCTTTCTCACAAGTAAAACTTCTTTAGATCTAGGATTTAAACCAGTATCCGTTTCTCTAGTAGACAATACTGCGGTATCCAATAAGCCAGGAAAAAAACTATCTTATCCCCATGCAGAAACCAGGAAAAATCATTATCTTACCCCCACACATGAATAAACTCTGACCTGAAAAATATTGATTACGATGGACAAGTACAAGTGATTATTAGCCATGGTGAATCCTACTTAGTATCACATTTCCCAATGCAGAGTTCAAAAATCTGCCAACCGATCAAGGAAATGCAAATCAAAACCACAATATTATAACACCTTACTCCTGCAAGAATGGCCAAAACCATAAACCTAAAAAATCAGTAGATGTTGGTGTGGATATGGTAAAAATGGAACACTTCTACGCTGCTGGTGAGAATATAAAATAGTACAACCACTACAGAAAACAGTGTGGTAAGAAGATTCCTTAAAAAACTAAAAGTAGAACTACCATTCAATCCAGCAATCCCACTACTGGGTATCCAGTCTGAGGAAAAGAAGTCATTGTACGAAAAAGATACTTACACATGCACGTATGTAGCAGCACAACTTGCAACTGCAAAAACACGGAACCAGCCCAAATGCCCACCAGTCAAATGAGTGGATAGAGAAATTTGTGATGTATGTGTGATGGAATACATTTGTATGACATATGTGCTGTGGAAAACGTGACATACATGTGACAGAAGACATGCAACATGTGTGTAACTAAAGATGTGTGGCATGTGAGACAGAATACGTTATACATATGTAACACATAATGGAAGGTGACGTGACTGAAAGCACGTGTGACAAAAATGACATGTGTGTGAAAGACAAATATGACATGTGTAATAAAAACAACTGTGACATGTGATGGAAGACACATGACACGAAAGACAAGTGTGACACTGGTGATACGTGTGACATGACTGACATGGAACTGACGTGTGTGAAACGTGGTGGAAAACTAACATGTGACACATGGGACATGTGTGAGAAAACACGTGTAACACAGAAGACATGTGTGAAATAAGACACGTGTTAAATAAGACATGTGGACACATAACTGACAATTTAGAAATGCATGTCTGACACATTACCAAAACGCCAATGACATGTGACATGTTATCAAAACGTGACAGACGTGACACAACTGACACGTATGTGATATGAACATAACACATAACTGACATGTACATGAAACATGACCAACACAAGACACAAGGGTGACACATGTGACAAGTCACTGACATGTAACTGACACGTGACGAACACGTGTGACATGGCCAACACATGTTACAGGTGACTGACATGTGTGTAACATGTGTGACAGATGTGACAAGTAACTGACCAAGACAGATGTCACAAGTAACTGACCATGACAGACACGTGTGACGTGTGACATAACAGATGTGATACATGACACATAACTCATGGCTGACATGTAACAGACACGACCGACACACAACGTGTGAACATATAACATGATTAACACAATCAATATGTGATTGACAATCGAAATGTGACTGACATGACCAATTTGACTAATATGTGACACGTGACAGGTTACTGACATGTGACAAGTGACTAACATGTGTGTGACACGTGACCAACACGTTTGTAACAAATGACTGACATGTGACTTAAGACGTAACCAACAAACACGTGACTGACATAACTGACACGTGATACATGATTGGCATGTGATCAATATTTGAGACATGTGACTGATGCAATCGGCACCTGTTTAACATGTGACGTAATCCACAAAGGTCAACTCGTGATCACCACGTGATCAACACGTGTGTGACACATGTCCAACGTGCGATCAAAGCATGTTTGATGTATGACCAACACGACTGGCAGGTGATTGACATGTGACATGTCTGACATGTGACTTACATGCCATTGACCTTACCACCTAACCAACATGTGACTGTGATTGACACATGATCAACACGTAAACATGTGTCACAGCTGACATGACCAGAGCATGATTGACATGTAAAGAATAACACATTATTGACATGACTGACACATGACTGACATTATTGGCACTTGACTGACACATGACACGTGAATGACGCGATTGACACATGATCGGCAAGTGACCAACACAACACGTGATCAAGACATGATCTACATGTAATTATCACGTGTCCAACACGTGAGTGACACATGACTGACATGTGACCAGTGCATGACAAGACCAACACATGACAGGTAATTCACGTGACAAACACATGATCAACACGTGTGTGACACGTGACCAAGGTGAGACCAGGGCATGACTGACACGTGACTGACACATGACCGACATGACAAGTGATTCACATGATTGACGTGACCGAGGTTTGTGATACGTGAATCACGCGTGCAATTGACACAATTGGCACATGACCTATATCACTGACATGTAATTGGCATGGGTCCAATATGTGACTGACATATCAGCATGTAATCAACACGTGGGTGACATGTGACCCATGCTTAAACAATGCCTGACATGTGAGCAACGTGTGACACATGACCGACACATCACTGACACACTATTAACAATTGACACGTGACCGACACATTTGACATGTGACTGACACATTTGACATGTGACGTGACTTAGTTTGCATGTGACTAACACATGACTCACACATGATCAACAGGTGATCAGCACATGTCCAACACGTGACTGGCATGATCGAGTTGCTACGGACACGTGATCATCATGTAATCAACAAGTGACACCTGAGCAGCCCATGGCCGAAATGTGATTGACACGTGACCAACACGTTTATGACAGGTGACGATTCACAATTGGTGCATAACCAACACGTGACTGACACGTGATCAACGTGATCGTCACGTGGTTAGCACATGTCATGTAACCAACGCCTGACCTAAGTCTGATTGACACATGGACATGTGACATGACACGATTCACATGATTGACACATGACCAACACATTCGTGACACTAGACCCGCAATTGACATGATTGGCATGTGTCTAACACGTGACTGACATGAGATTCACACACGAAATCTGATCAACACGTGAACGCGTGACCAGAGTGTGATTGACACGTGACTGACATGATTGACATGTTATACATTTGTGACTGACACGATTGAAGTGATTGGCATGTGACTGACACCTTTGTCACATGTGACAAGTGACTTACACGATTGGCATGTGTCCAACACGTGACTGATACAAGATCAAAATAGACCTGTGATCAACACGTGTGATGCGTGACCACAGCATGATTGACAGGTGACTGACACGAGATTGACATGATTGACATGACATGTTTGTGACTGATGCATTTGAAGCGATTGGCATGTGACGGACACGTTTGTGACATGTGACAAGCGACTTACACAATTGGCACGTGTACAACACGTGACTGATACAAGATCAACACATGACCAACACGTGATCAATGTGACACGTGGCTGACACATCAGTGACACGTGACCAACACCTGACTGACATGACTGACACGTGACTGACACGACATGTAACAGACACGTATGTCACAAGTGACAAGTGATTGACATGATTGGCACGTGACCAACACGTGACTGACACGTGATCATCACGTGATGAACGTGAGGTGCATGACACCTGACACGTGACTAACACGACGTGATTACGTGAACATGTGTGTGACAGGCGTGTTATGTGACAATAGGTGACACGTGACCAACATGGCTTACATGTGACACGACTGACATGTGACTGACGCATTTGACACGTGATTGACTCGCAAATGACATGATTAGCACGTGACGAATACATGACATGTGATTGGCATGTGATCATGTGTGACAGGACTGACAAGTGACTGGAGTGTGATAAGTGACCAACACATGACCAACATGATTGCCACAGGATTGACATGACCGACATTTGTGACATGTCATGGACGTGATTGAAACATGATTGGCACATGTCCAACACGTGGCTGACACTAGATCTACACATGATCAACACGTGATTGTCACGTGATCACCTGTGTGACGTGACCCATGCCACAAGGAGCATGATTGACACTTGACTGATACGTGTTAGACACGTGATTGACACAATTGACACATGACCAACAGGTTTGTGACACACAACTGACCTGGTTGACAGGACTGGCACATGACTAACAGGTAACTGACACGTGATCAACTTGTGATCAACGTGTGTGACACGACTGATGCCTGATTGACACGTGATCAACATGTATGACACCCGACCGACACATGACTGGCACATGATTGACACTGACACATCGACACGATTGACACATGACTGACACATTTGTGACACGCAATTGACACGATTTGCACGTGACCAACAACCAACACGATCATGTGATCAAGTCATTATTGACATGTGACATACATAACTCGTATGACATGTTACACGTTTGTGACACGTGACTGACATGTGTGACGTGGCACGTGACCAATATGTGTGATGGAAGACGTGGACATGTGCCCAACATATGCCTGACCCATGCCCGACACCTGTGACATTTATAAAACTTATATATTTGTAATTGCAGTTTTAATTACAAAGGATACAACTGCCAAATGAAGAGACACAGGGTGAGGTCTGGGGGAATCCTAAAGCTTTTATGCCTTGTCTCCATGGAATCAGGGTACCCCACCCTCCCAGCACAGCCCTGTGTTCAATAACCAGGTAGCTCTCCTGGACCAGAGTCCAGAGTTTGAGGTTTCATGCTAGAGACATGACTAATTCAATCATTGGCCACCTGGTTGAACTCAATCTTCAGCCCCCTTCCTGTCCCCAGAGGCTGAACTGGTTCAAAGCCTCTAATCACATTATTTCATCTTTCTGGTGACCAGCCCACTTCCTAAATCATGTCTTCTCTCATTAGCATAAGCTCAGGTATAATCCAAGGAGCTCATAAATAACAGACTCTCCTGTTACTTTAGGAATCCCAAAGATTTAGAGTCTTCCTCCCAGTAACCTGGAATAAAGAGCAAATTCTTTATAATTCAACAGACTGAAATGCACATTTAATATGGGAATTAGGTAGTCAGAGGTGATTTTGGAAAGAATGGTCAGAGGAAAAAGTAGCCAGACTGCTATGATTTATAACATAAATTAGGGGTATGGAAGGTAAGAAGTGTTTGAGAAGTTGATCACCAACAAGAGCATAAAATGACTAGAGGTGCTGGAGTACAAAGCTGAGGTAAGAAGGATATACAAGTAACTTAGAAAATGCCTTCTTCCACCAGGAGCAATACTTAGGAGGTTGCTTTGCTGATACAGTCTCATTTGAGTCATCCTATTGTCAGTGTTCTTAGAGTCGATGTAATATTTAACATGTTGGTCCTTCTTAAAATTATTCTCACTTACCTTTGATTTCTCCACATTCCAACTTGTTTTACTCTTTCCAACATTTCCCTCATAACAAAGTCCTCATTGCCACTTCTTTTTCTGACTTAATTATGCAGAAATACACAAGTCCTTCTGGCTTAGAAAGATTACGGACCTCTAATTTTGGTAATATGGTAAACTGGGTATCTTGAAACACCTCTTTCATTAAAAAATAATAATAAAGCAGAGAATTTTACAAACAGCCTTTTAAGAGTATGTGTGGACTCAACCAATCACCTAAGAGTAAAACAACCTGATAGCTAGAAATCAGAGCACTAAGAAGGCAGAGATGCTTTCTTTTAACAGGAGGCTTTAGTTTTAACAGATGAGGAAGAATGAGGACTAAGACCTTGAGCATGTGCTACTTGATTAGAACTGTAATTTCCACACTAAGACCCATAAAAGGGAAAGTCCCTCATTTAAAAGGTAGCTGGGACAGGGGAGGAGAGACACCCACAAGTGAAGGAAAACAGCAAGCAAAATTATCTTGGCTTGGGATCTTGAAGGGCAGGGACAGTTTTCCCTGAGAAGTTACAACAATAAGCTTGGCTTCATGTGAGTTTAGAGTTTCATTTAACATTACCGCAGAATCTATAAAACTTCAAGCCAAGAATTAATGTAAAGTTGTTCCAACTTAGTAAAGCCCCTGGGATCCCTGGCAGAAGGAACAAAAATCCATGCCTCAGAAACACACCCTTATCCCATGTTCACAGAACTCCTGATGATAAAGTCTTGCCAAACATGGGCTTACAATCCAAATTATAAAACAAAGGAGGAAACAAATTATGAACAAAAATAAACAGAAATGAAGAGTTAGTGAATTAAACTACCAAGAAGTACTATTGGCTATAGTGTATGAAGTATTATGTTCAGAGCTTAAAAGGCAATAGAAGATAAAAAACAGAAAGGAGATTAATCATACATGATAAGGGACAAAATGGGACTCCAAAGAATTTTAAAATGTTTGTTTTAAAAGTCCTTAACAGGATATTAGACAGAGCTAAAAAAAATGAGAAACTGGAAACAAGTTACCTAGGATGCAGCATACAAAAACAGCAATATGAAAGAGAACTTAGGACACATGAGGACTGGATAAGAGTGTATCATGTATACGGTATACATAAGGTGAGGGGAAAAGAGTTGTCAGGACCAGAAATGGGGCAGAATCAATATTCAAATTAGATAATTATTCAGATTTTTCTAGAATAAAAATACGAATCAGTGTTCATAAAGGACAATAAATCCAAAGCAAGGGAAAAAGTCTATATAGACACATCACAGAGACTAAATAACACATTGAAAAATAAATTATCTTAAAAGCATTCAGAGAGAAAAGGCAAATTACTTTCAAAGGAATACAATTAGGTTGGTTAGACTTCCCAAAAGCAATATAAAGGCCAGGAGACAGTGACATAACCTAATTTCAAAATAGTGAAGGGGGAAAAAAAAACAATTGTGGACTTAGAATTTTATACCCAGAAAAGCTATCATCATTAACATAAGGCAGAAATAACCCTGATGGAATTTTGCTCCCAACCTTATGGAAGCCATCTTGCCTCCCTGTAGGGCCTGACAATGTAATATAGGCAAAAAGAAAAACTGGATACTTGTGATGCTTTTGAGCTCTACAACCTTAATGCCAGCCTTAATCGTGGACATCTGAGTCTCTTGAAGCATTCTCTTTACCAGTTTATAAACAGTTTTTTTTAATTAAGCAAAATGGAACGTCAGTTAAAATAGAATTATTGTTAGCATACATAACCCACCCCTCCCTAAAGATAATCACAGTGTAGCTTGTTCAGAAAATGTATGTGAAAGGGACCTTTAGGTAGAACCTGAAAATTAATACCTAGGAAGAAAAATAATCAGTTAAGGAGTCTGTAGAAAACTATCTAAGACCACAAAAGGCAGTGAGGCCTGGAAAACAATCTGAACAGTGTGTGACTGCATTTATGTTTTTATGGTTGTAAGTCAGTACAGCATGAGAGAACTGGCAGGACGTAGTGTCTGGAGTTAACTGAGAATACTGGGACACTATCCTAATTGTTTTAAGAAAATTTAAAACAAACCAAAAAGGTTACAGGATGTCTGCAATGGACAACTACGTGACTAAGAGCAGACTCTTCCAGGCTAGCTGAATCTAGCCTTGAGCTCTTTTACAACTTTCAAAGTTGTAGATAACCAATAGCAATGCAAAATAACTCTTGCCTATAAACATGCAAATAAATTCTGTCTATTGGAGTTTCAATTGATTCCCCCATAAAAAAGCCAGTTTTCTGTTTTAATTCACTTCAACATACCTTTTTACTTTGTAAAAGTAAGTGTTTTTCTGGATTCAACTTTGAACCAGTTGTAACATCTGTCTGGTTCTCTCATTAATAAACTTGAAAAAATTCTTAAACATGGATGTATATAAAACTCATGATTTTACCCTCTATGTTTTAACACCAACAAAAACAAGGCAATATTTCTAAAAGAAACTGTATTTCTGAGGTTTAAACAAGTTGTAAACTTTTGTTCTGACCCAGCTTCTTAATCAGAAAATTACAGATTTCACTGAAATATAATTTGTTTCATTTAAGATGCATTATGTGATTAAATCTTACAAATTATATTCTAAGAAACAATCTAACAGGAACTCCCTCAAATCTGCAAAAAGTAACTGCTATGTATTTTAATATGTTCTATTAAATCACATGTAAGACAATGATATCCTTAGCATATTAATTGGAGCAAGATAAAAGGCTTCTTTTGCCTTTTACCACATACTCGCAGAAGAATCACTTTATGGACAATATCTCAGAAATACTTTCTGCTTATTACTCAACAAAAAAAATCACAAATGTGTGCAATTGTTATAGTGAGCTTAAGTGAATTTTCCAAAAGGTAACACAGGCAAAAAAAAAAAAAAAATTGTGTATAATATGCTTTGGAATGAATGTCCATCTACCAAGTTGTATTGTCATCCCTAAGAACTTTTCCAAATGTGCAAAATCTACTCAAATTCTTAAGTTGTAAATCCTTTGCTTCTTTATGCCTTCTCACCACCCTTGCAACTGATTACCTTGCCTCTACCACAATTGAGCTGTCTGGAGAAGGGGAAGGAGTCAAGGGGGAAGCACAAGAGCCAGGGGAAGGTTTTTGGTCATTAATGGTTCCTGGACCACAAGTTTCACTACCTTAAATGGCATTTATCCTTTTGTTTAAAGGCAAATCAAAATATTTCATTTGGTCTATGAAATTCTTATACAGTTTTAAATTTAAAGTGAAATTCATGTTGCAGAAGGAAGAGATGAAGTTAGGGAAAATTTCCTATGGCAATTCAAATACACATGGGTTATTGAAGTTATAGACTGTCTTTCCTAAATAGGTTTTAAAGAGGAAAAAAAAAAAGCTTCTAGGCACCCAGATGGCTAGGAAGGCTTGCCTCCTGTTGGTCTATAATCTTAAAGGAAACTATTACATAGATGTTATAATTCATCTTAAAATAATACCCTTTAAGCACTTAGTATTCTAATAGTTAACATAATTTCCAATCCTAAAATAACCTTACAGGTATTATTTTTTATATTTTCACAGGTAGGGAAAATGGACCCAGAAAGTTAAAAACACGACATCACTAGTAAATAAAAAGACAGATTTGGGCCTAGGTCTGCCCAACTTCATCGCCTATTTCTATTATACAATACCATCGCTTTGCAATAAATTTCACTAAGTCTCCAATTTAGACTGCAAAAAAGTTTAGTATCTATTACCATATTTATATAATTTTAGTTGGTAATAGAAGGAAAAAAATAAACATGCTCCAAAGATTACAATGGGTCTTTTGCTATCCTGTGTTTATTTTAGTGAAACAAATGGAAACAATTGTCATCTCAAGATGATTTAAGGGCTATGAAAATCTTATATAGTATATACTAGAAAACAAACCACTTCTGAAACTAACACAAAATTGAGTACAATGGACCATATTATACATCTCCTTTACTATTGAGAGATTTCTCAGGCATTTTTAATATAACTGCCTTTTAATTTTCATTAAAGTTTCATTTGTATCTATACTATAATAACATTAATATATTCTTCTCCAAATACCTCATATCACATTATGGTAGATGACTATAGCAAAAGATATGTTCCAGAACAGTCTCAATCTATAAAGTTCCTACAACAAATCACCATAACATCTTTAGGTCATCATGCACATTTTAAATAATTTGACATTTAAACAGAATTGAATCAAAATTCAGCAAATGAACCACACTACAGTTCTTGTCCCTTCTATCTAGACTCAAGTAAAAAGACTTACCCCGTGTTCCTTAGCAGCTGTGACAACTTTAAGAAGGACATCTTCCTCAACAAATGGTCTCACAGCATCATGGATAATCACTACTTCTGGCTTAGAGAGTTTAGAGTTGAGCTGATCCTCTGCCAGTGCTTTTAGTCCATTGAAAATTGACCTGTGGCGGGTCACTCCAGCTTCGACCAGTGAGATGCGTTTATGCTGATATTTCTGAATAATGCTTTTCATTACTTCCATGTTCTCTCCAGTTACTGCCACAACAATGTCCTTTATCCAACATACTCTAAAAGTAAAGTATATGTACAATTCGTAAGTTAATTCTTAGACAATGAAAGTGAGTAACAGAAAATTGAATCACTAGTACTGGTATATTTACATAGGGAGATTAAAAACTGCAAGTTAATAAATCAGTTTTATGCATTTTTATTAGGTCCAGTAAAGAGGGTGATGAAAAAGAATCAGCGAGCATTTAACACTATAGCTCTAGATGGTGTTTCATATTATGTAGAATATCTTACATGATATAGTAAATGTACATAGTATATAGTACTACCAGATGTCATTCTTTACTTAAATTTGAATAATTAGAATATCAGATTGTATGAAAAATAGTCTATAGTTGGGGTATGCTTTTAAATTTTTCCAAATCCTTTTCCCTTCAATGAGACAATTCAAAGCACTTTTGAGATCCAAAAGTTGGCTGTCTCTTTCAAGAATTCCACCGAGTTGGCAGCCAACCACTTGAATACCAACAAAGCTGGAAAATTTAGCTAACACAAGCCTTGCTAGACATGTACCTTAAATGGGAGAAACCATAATAATATTGTAGCAACAAGGTTTAAGTAAAGTGGGAAAGCTTACAATTCATGAAATAGGATTGTTCTATTGAGTCATAAACAAAACATAAAGCAATGTTTCTCCTGTAAAACATTTTCAAGACAGTCTCACTCTGTGCCCCATGCTGGAGTACAGTGGCCCCATCTCAGTTCACTGCAACCTCCGCCTCCTGGGTTCAAATGATTCTCATGCCTCAGCCTCCCAAGTAGCTGGGATTACAGGCACCCACCACCATGCCCAGCTAATGTTTGTATTTTTTTAGTAGAGACAGGGTTTCACGATATTGCCCAGGCTAGTCTTGAACTCCTGACCTCAGGTGACCCAGCCGCCTCGGCCTCCCAAAGTGTTGGGATTACAGGCGTGAGCCACCAGGCCCAGCCTATAAAACATTTTCTTAAAGGACCTACTGACATACTAGACTGCAAGTAGTCCACATTACTGAGTTGCTGCTGCATTAGAGTCTGGCAGACTTGTCTGGAACACCAGTGCTAATGGAGGCAAGCGTCACTGTAGACTCAATATACCACAGCCCAAAAGCCCAGACCAAGACAATGGTCTCTGACCCATGATACTAATTCTGAATAAAGACTTAATTTTTAATTCTTAGCCTATGAGATCCTATACTTTCATGCTAAAACAGTTAAGTCTTTAGAATATTTTTAAAGATATGAAAGGGCCTGAAAATTACTGCATAAAGATTACCTTTACTGAAAAATGAAGTTAACATTGGGTTGTTTCACCCAGTAATGTCTCCTACCTCTCGTTATTGAACAGACCCTTTCCACAACCCAAAACCCCATTCTGCCTGTAGTTAAAACAAGAGTACACTGATGAACAAAACCAAGAGCTACTTTGTAGGTGACACTGCCTTTTCATTTTAAGCTCATTTCTTTAATATTTATTGAGCACCAATACATTATCAGCATCGGCCAAGCATGGTGGCTCATGCCTGTAATCCCAGCACTTTGGGAGGCTGAGGCAGTTGGATCACTTGAGATCAGGAGTTTGAGACCAGCCTGGCCAACAGTGAAACTCCGTCTCTATCAAAAATACAAAAAATTAACCAGGTGTGGTGGCATGCAACTGTAATCCCAGCTACTCGAGAGGCTGAGGCAAGAGAATCACTTGAACCCAGGAGGCGGAAGTTGAAATGAGCCAAGATCATGCCATTGTACTCTAGCCTGGGCAACAGAGCAGGACTCTGTC
The DNA here is from genome assembly GCF_009828535.3 of Hylobates moloch. Classification (NCBI taxonomy): domain Eukaryota; kingdom Metazoa; phylum Chordata; class Mammalia; order Primates; family Hylobatidae; genus Hylobates; species Hylobates moloch. The sequence goes on along the minus strand of NW_026652276.1, from coordinate 152,838,385 downwards.
TTTAAAAAAAAAAAAAAAAAAACTTATCAGCATCGAGGATACAATAGAAATAAGCCCTCAGAACTTATAGACATGAAACAAAAACACCAATCAACAATTGCAAGCTGTGATTAAACACAATGAAGATGTCCATGTTCAGGACAGCATGTAAGCTGAGTAGCTAAACAGTCTGGAGGAGGCTTTGGGGGCATTCTCCCAGAAAAGGGAGTTTGCACTGAGACACAAGGGATGGGTGGCAGGTAAGTAGGCAAACGGGCTAGGAGAGAAGGAGAGAGGACTGGTTCAAGTAAAGGCCATGGCAAGGTCCTCATGGGCTTGAAGGAAGCAGAGTTGGAGTTCTCACAGCAAGGAGAAGACCCCATGCAGAGCCTTGGAGGCCCAGGCAGGAGGTGGGCAGAATCCTAGGGGTTTTAAACTTTAATCCTAAAAAGAGGATAGGCAGCCATAGAAACGCTTTAAGCAGGTGAGTGCACTCAGGTCAAAAACCAATACTCACTTATCACGTTCTAACAGGAGTTTTTGGTAAACAGAATAATGAACCCGGAAAGATGTGCACTTCCTTACCCATGAAACCTGTGACTATGTTACCTTAAATGGCAAACAGGACTTTGTAGAGGTGATGAAGGATTTTGAAATACGGAGATGGTCCTGAATTATCTAGGTGGATCCAATGTAATCACAAGAGTCCTTATAAAGGAAAGGAGGTCGCAGGAGAGTCACTGGAGAAGATGTGATGACAGAAGCAGATGTCAGACTGATGCAGGGCCTCAAGCCAAAGAGCATGAGTGGCCTCTAGAATTTTATTTTTTGAGACAGAGTCTCACTCTGTCACCCAGGCTGGAGTGCAGTGGCGCAATCTTGGCTTACTGCAACCTCTGACTCCCAGGTTCAAGCAATTCTCCTGCCTCAGCCTCCCAAGTAACTGGGATTACAGCCACCTGCCACCACACCTAGCTAATTTTTGTATTTTTAGTAAAGATGAGGTTTCACCATACTGGCCAGGTTGGTCTCTAACTCCTGACCTCAGGTGATCCACTCACCTCAACCTCCCAAAGTGCTGGAATTATAGGAGTGAGCCCCACGCGTGGCCAGCCTCTAGAATTTAGAGAAAGGCAAGGAAATGGATTCTCCCCCAAATCTTCCAGAAGGAATGCAGTTTTGCCAACACCTTGACACAGCTCAGTGAAACTAAATTGAGACTTCTGACCTCCAAAATTGTAAGAGAAAGTGGTTTTAAGCCATTCAGTTTGTGGTAATATTTATAGCAGTAATAGGAATCACAAGATCATAAATTTTACTCTGGCTGCAGGGAGGAGAAAGGATTCAGCAAAGAGAGAAAGGAAGGATGCAGAGAGACCAGGTAGGAGGTGGCTGCTGTAATCTGGGCAATGCAATGATGGTCGCCTGGGTACCAGGTGGAGCTTGCATATGGTGTTTTAGAGATAGTGTATTCTAGAGGTAATTATCTACATGAGTCAGGAAGAAAAAGTAGCAAAATAAGACAAGTATTACATAATAATAGCCAATATAAATTAAGCACTATGTCTTAAGCATTTTTTATATTTTAGCTCTTGTAATCTTTACAATACTTCTACATGATCTCTCATACAAGATACAAAAAGATCTGAATATACAAAGACATTACTTTTTTCCATACTACCATCTTATTCTAAAAATGAAGCAGTAAGAAATTTTTACCATTTTTCAAGATAATACAACATTTCATTTTATTTCCTCTTCTAGAATGTAGGCTCCATAATACAGACAATGTCTGCTTTGTCCATTGCCTTACACCTAACTCCTAGTGGGTGCTCAGTACATTATTTGTTGAAAAAATGACTCCAGTCAGTCTCATCTACCAGGGGCAGTATAACATCTTACAACACAGCATAGTCTCAAGGATTGTGAAAACAAAGGAGGCTCTCATTATCCTGACTAGCTACAAATAAATAAATAAATCTAAGAATAAAAACAGCATTCCCTATGCAGTGTGATTTTGTTGATTGTTTTGTTTCTAGGTATTTGACTTTATGCTCTGATTTCTAGGTCCTAAGGCTCCTTGAGAGCTGGGATTACTTTTGTGTTTCACACACCTTGGGAGGATGTTAATCACAATCAAAAACAATTCAGTTCAGAACTCCAAAGAACAATCTGTAGTAATCTGTACAGGCAATGAAAGTGATTCTGGAATAAGACTAAACATGGGTTGTTCTTTGTTCTGTAGCCCATTTCCTAGGCCTTTCATTGCAAATTTAGCAACTGCAGAACTTATACTGCACTCACAGTTTCAAATTAAAGTTATTAGCAATTGGTGAATGACAGTTCTTCAATCCCTCTTAAATGTGGGATTTCCCAAGATTCTGGCTCTACTGCCACAGCTGTGACCCAGACGGTCATCTCTCTCATAATTTACTGCACTAGCCCCTCAGATGTTTCCTCTTACTCTTCTTATCCCAATACAATCCATTCTCACCACTTCTGGATGATCTTTCTCAAGCACAAATCTGAGGTCATCTGACCTGCTGGCTCTCGAGCAAGACCCTTCAAGACCTGACCTCAGCCTACTTCATGAACATCACTTGGTCTCTTCCATGCCCTCTTACTCTCATACCCAACTGCTCCCTGAAGGGAAGGCATCTCTCATACTCAGGTATTTGCATGTGCTGCTTACCTGGCCCCTCAACACTGTCCCCATCCCTCTCTCCTCCCTAACTGCCCCCACTCCCCGCCGGCCTTGCCCGAGTCTTACTTACTCATCAGTTCTCAGTTCAGAGATGGCTCCCTCCAGGAAGCTTTCCCTGACTGCCATTCTGCGTACAACATCCCTGCTTCTCAGCTTGCAGAGTGCTTATACACGTAGAGTCTTAAGGACTATACTGCACTCTGTTTATAACGTTATCTTCCTCACTAGGCTGCCAACTCATAGAAAGCAAAAACTATGTCCCAGAACTTAGCACATACTCAACTTTCAGTAACATAGTAGAAATAACACCTAAGATATATGGAACATTTGCTAGGTACCAGGCAATGTGTAGAATATTTTGCCTGCAATATCTCAATATCCGTATCAGCTCTATAAAGCACATTATCATCATCTCAGCTTTACACATGAGGACACAGGCAGTAACCTGCCCATAATCACATAGCTCAGAAACTAAGGGACCAAGCTGTGACCTCCAGTCTGACTTTGGAGCCGATAACTTTAGCCTCTGTAAATAATGCCCCAACACTGTCTCTGAGAGGAAGGTGAAAAATCCAGGAGAGAAAAAATTATTTTGGATCATTGTATCTATAGCACTTCATTTATATTAAGGTTGAAACACATAATATTCCTGCTTTTAAGGTCAAAAGCGCCCAAGTTTCTTATAATTTCTTGTAACTCAGGCATTCTTTCATCTGTTCCTTTAGTCATTTAACAAAATCAAGTAAGTATCAAGCATTTGCCAGGCACTATACTAGATACTGGTGAGTCGGTAATGAACAAAGACTGACAGAATTCCCAACTTCTCAACCACTTGTCAGTAAGTATCTGTTAAATAGAGAGGAGAATGCTTGAATAATTAGGCATAAAAACTGCTCTTAGATTTACAGAAAGGTACTAAAAGTATTTCATATATTCTTCAGCTGTTTATTAGTGTGACGTGTTCACTTTTTAATATAGGAGTTATAAATACGTGTTCAACTAAATCAGTAGTATTTTTAAAGGAAAGATCACAACTTGTCCTCTAAACTATTTGCCTGTTACTTTTCATAGTATATTCTACCAGAAAAAATAATGGTTAACTTTTAAGGAAATAAGTTTGCTACTTTTTAAAGAAAATTTACATTGACTTGAATGTTAAAATATGATGAAGAATTCAGAGGAAGATAGGATAACACTTGACATAAAGTAGTCATTCAAGTATCTATTCAATGAATTAACTCACAATTTTACTAGATTGCCTTAAAATAACTCAAATTCTTCATTCCATCAGACAGAAAACAGCCAGGGTAGATGTAAATAATTACAGATACTTATGGCCTTACACTATTTCAAACAATTCTATGAGACTCTAAACAGTAAATGGCATTTTAAACCAGTATTTCTCAAACTGCCAATTTCGGGTCCCATTAGAGTGTCATAAAATCAGTTTATAGTAAGTTTTAGAGCAACATTGTTGGGTAAATGAAACACAAATAGAACAGAAAAATTAAAATGCGTAGCAGAGATAGGTTGTTTTCATGAATTTTCTTTCAAATGTGTGTGAGTGTGTAAGTAAATATGCGTTTGTCACTGAGCCATGAGGCAAAAACATAATTCTTGTAACAGGTCACAAAAAAAGTTTGGGACACACTGTTTTAGAACACTCTTCAGAGATAACAGGCTTATAAAGCTATTTTGGTCAGCAACCAAGCATACACCCAGTACTTGCAAGTCTTTATAAGTACTGTTTGTATTTCTAGGGATTTATTCACATTCTTTTCTAGTTATAGAATTAAAAGTCTTTTACAGTATTAAAATTTAATAATGTAAAATCATGGGACTGAAAAAGACCTTAAGTACCTCACACAGTGCCTACCGATCAAATATTTGCTGAATAAAGAGATCTAGTTTACCTCTTAACTGAAGACAAGTCCACACCAAACCCTCAGCAGCCTAATTCTGTCAAGTTCTCCTGAATATTTCCTTTCTAGCACATTCCATAGGCAAAAAGGAACCTAGCCTTAAGCTCTATTACACCTACAGACATTGAGGAAGAAATATAATAACTCAAAAGTTATTTTCTCCTGGAATAACAAATATTGCTTACAGGGATACTCGGCCCAGACAGTTTTAACACATCTATTGGGAACAGAACATTTTAACAAATGCTTTATGAAACAGATGGGAAAGATCAGGCCCTGTTAACACCTCTGGAAGCCCTCTCATCCAGTCTGCAGAGTTTGGCTGCAAGGGGACAGTGGCAGCTGCTGCTCATTTCCATGGCAGCCTTCACGGAAACTTGGCCTCTGGATTGTACTATGGACATAATTCATAGATTTATCCATACCAACCCTGACGTTTTAGCAGCAAAATATTGAATTGGCATGATGGGGCTGGCTCTTGGATTACCTTTGCAATGTGAAGCCTTCCTACTATGGCCCATGAAGGCTCCCAGTTGACAGGCCTCAGCCTACCTGCCTTAGTCTTACCACTTATTTTGAAGGTGTTCCATGGGTTCCTTTGGAAATGTAACACTGACCTCTAATCATCTGACCTGTGCAAAATACAAGTCCCATGACTCAGACTTGACCCTTTTATTAAGGAAGCCTTGAGACAAAATTTTAAGTCAAATTCATCTAACCACACAACTAAAAGCATTCCTTTCTCATTCTGAATCTCTAATACAGTTAATCACTAAGAGCTATCAACACTAGCTCCTAAATATTTCTCCTGTCTTCTCTACTCCATTCCTGTTATCTCAGCCTAATTCAAGTGATCAACCTTGTTCATCTGGACTAACATTTATATCTTTACTTGTGTATCTTGTTCAACAGAATTTGCTGTGGTTTTCCAAAATCTAGGACAGAATATGTAAAAGTACACAAGAAAACAAATCAAATAAATGGACAAAAGTTTTTTAAAAAAACTAAGCTAATATACTGAAACTCACAATATGGAGTTTTAAACAATAATGAAACATAGACTTTCATTGATTTCCAAGCCCAATCTCCATCTGAAGATTTAGTTTCCATAATATAAACACATACAGATCTACAAAACTGATTTTTCTCCCCAAATTTACCTGGAGTTGTCCGACTCAAGGAGACTAGTTCACTCTAGCCAAACTGAAAATATTCTGAAACATGAATCAGTGCCAATAGATTAACATACAATGATACACACAACTATCATAAGGTCTAGAATACTTTTTAATCAGTCAACAGCACATTTTCCTGTAGAAGATTTATAGGGGAGGCTGAGTTATAACAAACTTTGACAAGCATGAAACCATCTAAAGGAAAGTTATCTTAAGCATTGTCCTCCACCTAAGAGAGCTCAAAAACCTCATGAACTATGAGGAAAGCCCTGCCAGACCTTGTTCAAATCCACTGTCAGGAATTCCCAACCCCTACACAACTCATCACCAAGTCTGAATAAGCATGGCCAAAGTTTGCCTTTCTTAATCCCTTTTGTTGTAGTTGTCATCTTAGTCTATTTTTCAGCTATTCCAGGTTGACAACCCTGCCACCCCAACACACACACACACACACACACACACACACACACACACACACCATGACACTTTCCTTGTATATTTAAACCAGTAATCAGATTACTGGCAGGAATTTTTGCCTCCTACAACAGATCCAGGGAATACATTTTTTAAAACTAAAATCTGGATACATAAATTGATAAATTGTGAGTGAATGTTACGGTTTAATTGTCAGCTTTATGCCCCTGCCAATAACACCATTGTCATCTGATTTCTTGGAGCAACATTTCCTTATAGAAACTCAGGTCACAAAGCGATAGTTATTTAAGGGATTAGTACCCCTAATCTCAGTTTCTTGTTAGTAAAAGGTGAAAACTAAGATTCCCTTTAGTTTATAACCTGGGGTTATAATATTTCAGTTCAGTTAAAAAGCTAAAACAACTTTTGAAATCCTAGAAACATTTTTAATCAACTTCTGAAAGGGTCTAGTTCCCAGCATAAAGTAGAAATGAGTTGTTATATGTGATCTTTCCTAGTAATATCCATATGCACAATTCTGGACCAGCATTCTTCAAGATTGGAGTATATTAACCTATACACACATTCACATACACTAATACATATGTCTATACATGTACATGATGCTTAATCATAATATACAAATATATCCACAAACAACATAATCTTGATATATTAAATACTTGGCTGTAAATCTCCATTTTCTCAGAGCCTTTAGCCAACATGCCTCAGATACTGGTGGGTTCAGAGGTACTTTTGAATCTCATTTAATCTGATAAGTAGTTTTCTAAGCAGTTTCAATGACACAAAGTAGAACTTGGCTAAACTAAAAAACTTTTCTGATTTTGTCAAAAGGAAAATGGACAAACAATCTGAAGTTCCAGTCAATTCACAAAATGGATTTTCTTTCAATGTCTCCTCCAACTCCTTGATTTTAGAAGAATAGCTACTTTAATATATGGCATGTCTGAAAAGCAGAAAACTTCCTTGAGTCATCTACCTCAGGCACTAAGGATCTCACTGTATCAAAATGTAGTCTCTCTTAATTCCTCCATTGCCATAGAGTACCAAACTCAAGTCATTAGCTGTGCTAATTCTCAGCCAGAGAATAAGCCTCAGTATCTGTTGGGAGTTTTACTCTTCCTTTTGAAGGATTCAATCAGGTGTCCCCTTTTCATTGTTCTACCCCACCTTCAGAGATACCCTGTGCCTCTGCTGTCTATACTTTTTCAAGGTCGTATAACTTTAATCATCTTACTTCCTGAGAAGTAAGTTCTACCTGAACTGAAGTTCTACCTGAAAGCTTGTGTTTTAGCTTTCCTGGGTTCATTAAATCTGATTAGGTTACCACGCACCTATCTCCTGAGTTTATTAGTACTTATCTGCTGCACTTCCTCTCATTCATTCTCCCTTCTGTTGCTATACATTTTTAGCTCTTTTAGGTGGGTCAAGGAAGTAGTGGAAACAAATGTATGTGTAAGTGGCAGTCTTTAACTAGAGGCAAGACTAGTCATGTTTCTTTACATTTCCCTATCCCAATTTAGGAATTTGGGGCCAAAGTTCAGAAGTTTCTCCCTTCTGTTTTGTAGTCCCCAATTAGATTTTGGTTCAAAATTCCAAAAGACAAATCAACCCATAAGAGTTATTTTCAACGGTAGTTTGAATTTCTTAGGTGAGATATTTTAAAATTACAACTTTTCAACCCACTATTAGTGAGAAAGCAAAAGTTTGGGCAAAGAATATCCTTACTTACGAGGGGCAAATAAAATGAATTTTGAAGTCAAATTCAGGGCATCAATTTCAAACTAAACTATAAGGCTACAGTAACCCAAACAGCACAGTACTGGTACACAATAGACACAGACCAATGGAACAGAACAGAGAACCCAGAAATAAAGTTGACAAAAATAAGCAATTTTTGGGAAAAGGACTCCCTATTCCACAAATGTTGGTAGGATAGCTGGGTAGCCATATCTAGAGGAATAAAACTAGACCCCTACCTCTCACCATACACAAAAATTAACTCAAGATAGATTAAAGATTTAAATGGAAGACCTCCAACTATAAGAATCCTAGAAGAAAACCTAGTAAACACCATTCTGGGCATCAGCCTTGGGAAAGAATTTCTGAGTAAGTCCTCAAAAGTAATTGCAACAAAAACAAAAATTGACAACTGAGAGCAAATTAAACTAAACAGCTTCTGCACAGCAGCCAGGTGCGGTCGCTCACACTTGTAATCCCAGCACTCTGGGAGGCCGAGGCAGGTGGATCACCTGAGCTGAGGAGCTCAAGACCAGCCTGCCCGACGTGGCGAAACCCCATTTATAGCAGCAATACCAAAAAAAGATTATCTGGGCATGGCAGCACGTGACTGTAGTCCCAGCTACTTGAGGGCCTCAAGTAGGAGGATCGCTTGAACCCAGGAGGTTGAGGCTGCAGTGAGCTGAAATCCTGCCACTGCACTCCAGCCTGGGTAGCACAGTGAGACCCTATTTCCAAAAAAAACAAAAGAGCTTCTGCACAGCAATTGAAACTATCAGAGTAAATAGATAGTTTTTGCACTCTCAAGCAAAGGCCTAATATCCAGAATCTATAAGGAACTGTAAACAATTAAACCAGCAAAAAACAAATACCCACATTAAAAATGCACAAATGACATGAACACTTCTCAAAAGACAATATCCAAGTATCCAACAAACAAAAAATTGTTCCACATCACTAGTCAGAAATGCAAATCAAAACCACAATGAGATACCATCTCACACCAGTCATGATGACTTATGAAAAAGTCAAAAAACAAAAAAAAACAAAAAAAACAGATGCTAGCAAGGCTGCAGAGAAAAGGGGAACACGTATATGGTGTTACTGGGAAAGTCAATTAGTTCAGTTACTGTGGAAAGAAGTTTGGAGATTTCTCAAAGAACTTAAAACAGAACTACCATTCAACCCAGCAATCTCATTAGCGGGTATATATCCAAAAGAAAACAAATGCTTCTACCAAAAAGATGCATGCATCATGTTCATCACAGTGCTATTCACAATAGCAAACACAGGGAATCAACCTAGGTGCCCATCAATGGTGGATTGGATAAAGAAAATATGGTACGTATACACTATGGAATACTATGTAGCCATAAAAAGAACAAAATCAAGTTCTTTGCAGCAACATGATTGCAGCTGGAGGCCATAATTCTAAGCAAATTAACAGAGGAACAGAAAACCAATTACCACAAGTTCTCACAAGATGGAGCTAAACAATGGGTACTCATGGACATAAAGATGTCAACAATAGACACTGGGGATTACTAGAGGGAGGAGGGAGGGGGCACATGTTGCAAAACTATTCAGTACTACACTCATCACATGGGTGATGGGATCAATCATACCCTAAACTTCAGCATCACACAATATACCCAGGTAATAAATCTGTACACACACTCCCTCTGAATCTAAAATAGAAGTTGAAGTTATAAAAAAAAATCAAATTTGGAGTATCATATACAGCCCTTGAAAAACAAGAAATGACATTCTCTCAGAATAACCTAAATGATTGACAGTGGTGACTGTTTTTTTTGGGGGGGGACATTATTTTTCTTATTTGGGACAATGAGAACTGTGTTTTCTCTTTAATAAGTAAGAAGCATGCATAATTTCTCAACATAGCAAAAAAGTAGTCTTCTAAGGCATTTTATACTTCCATGTCCTTTTCCTTATCTGAATTTGTATAAATTATCTTTTTTAATGAAGTGACTGAAGATTTTTAGCACCATACCCTAAGAAAACTATCAACAGTCGGTAGGGGTGATCTTTTACAGAAGGAGATAAGGGCTTTCACTTGGCAAATGGCCAAGCAGCACCCACACACTGCTATAAAGCAAGCTTTCCAAGGACTTCCTAGGATATACCCAAAATATAATCATGTTCCATAAGTTCTTCAGACATAATAGTGATAAAAATGAGCCATGAAGTATTTCAGAATGAAAATTTTGATGAGTTACTATTGCTATTAGGATTTTATGACTGCTGTTATCAATTAGGTAAAAGTAGAAGACAAGTGTTTTATTTTCCAAAAACAAGGCCTTTCCAAACATTCTTTTCCCTTAAAAGTGAGTGTATTAGTCTGTTTTCACACTGCTATAAAGAACTGCCCAAGATTGAGTAATTTATAAAGGAAAGAGATTTAATTGACTCACAGTTCAGCATGGCTGGGGAGGCCTCAAGAAACTTACAAGCATGGTGGAAGGTGAAGGGAAAGGAAGGTGCCTTCTTCACAAAGCAGCAGGAAGGAGAATGAACACAGGAGGAACTCCCAAACACTAATAAAACTACCAGATCTCATGAGAACTCACTATCAAGAGACCAGCATGGGGGAAACCATCCCCATGATGCAATTACCTCCACCTGATCTCTGCCCTATGATTCAATTACTTCCACCTGATCTCTCCCTTAACATTTGGGATTATGGGGATTAAAATTCAAGATGAGATTTTTGGGTAGGGACACAGCCAAATCATATCAGTGAGATTTTTAGTGTCCACCTATTTTAGGCTGCCTCAGAAGATACAAAAAATTCAAGTTAATGCAAAAGTTTTCTCCATGGAAAAGTTTAGTATAAAAGTGACTATAATCACCTATAGCTAATTACCAAGCAGATAAAGATCCTGCTGGCCAAGACCAATTGTGTCCCATAGAAATGCCTTCATATATGAGCTATGTTGTCACAATGTTCATGGCACTGGAATATTATAGGTAAGTGGTTCATGAAATGGTTTCAGGGACCCCTCCCCCGACTACCCAGAGAAATGGAATAAAGTTAGCAACTGGAATCATTTCAAATTTTGAGTTTCAGATGTAATCATTGGGCAGATTACATAAATCGGTGATTATGGCTTTTTACACTTCCATTTTCCAAACTCCAATATTGAGAAAGTAAAATAGTCATATGAGAACCTGAAACTGCCTTTGTGAAAATTATAAGTGAGGAAATTAGGACAGTGAAAGATCAGTCCTAACTGACTCCATCTTGCTTCTAACCATTAAGCTGTCCTTGTTCATCCCTTGGCGTAGGCCAAATTCACCTTGGGAAGGAATTTAGTTTATGGTTTGACTCTGAAACAAAATTGATAATAGCCCTTTCCCAAAAAGACCCCCTTCTTGCTTGGGGACCAGTCTGCCTTCATAGGACTAACAAAGCTACAAGATTAGAAATTACAGTTTAGGGGTCATGCATCCTCTGGCTGCAAGAGTCTGAACCTCTCCAAATTGCTCCTAGGGGTAACATGACTATTGTAAAACCTAAGATCAGTGCTTGAGATATTTTACAGACCTTTCATTCCATGAATCAGCTGACACCTCCCAGACCGGTAATCTGTCTCAACCAATTCTGCCATCCCACTCAGGAACAGAAGACACCAAGAAAACCTCACTTAGACCCCCTGTGATTCCATCTCCAACCTGATCAATTAGCACTCCCCACTTCCCGAGCCTCTACCCGCCAAATTATCTTTTAAAACTCCGATCCCGAAATGCTCAATTTGAGTAATAATTTTTGAGTAATAATTTTTTGAGTAACAATTTTGAGACTGATTTGAGTAATAATAAAAATCCAGACTCCCGCACAGCCGACTCTGCGTGAATTACTCTGTCTCCATTGCAATTCCCCTGTCTTGATAAATCGGCTCTGTCTAGGCAGGGGCAAGGTGAACCCGTGGGGCGGTTACAAAACAACTTGAACCTTTTGGCTTTTGAAGCATATGTGAGGGTTTGCGTGGGGCACCTTTCTGGAGAACGTGCCACTTCCCTTGGACTAGAACCTCACTAGCCTGGCTTTCAAAACCTGCTGCAAAGGCTATGTACGCTATAGGATGACCTCCATCTTGAAATGCAAACGGTTCGCATCAATTCAAGGCTTCACAAACTACCACAGCTCCCCACTGGTTTCAGAGAAGTTCAAACACCTTAGCAAAACTATGTGGATATTTGTAATGCCGCTGCTTCCCACCCCTGCACCCCCGCCCCAAGCTCCACCTCATTACTAGTGCTAAAAACAAAGTAAGTTAATATTATAACATACCCTTCCATTTCACTTCCTCAGCCCCTCACGACTGTTCCCCTAGTCTTCCTTATCCCATTCTCTGTCTCCTTCATTTCCCCAACTAGTTAACTTCAGTGCCTTTTCTAAGATAAAGGGGGTATGACCTCAAATTCAGGCTTAAAGCCCTTTCCACCATTGAAAGCTTATTAAATTCTGCTCCTCTCCCCTCCTGCAGCACCTAGTAATTAGCGCAGTCTGTCTCACAGAAGGTGCTCAGTAAATGAATGAAAAAAAACCAAACACACACCCTGGAAACAAGTGTGCACGTACAACTCAATCCACGCATGCGCGGAGGCAGAGCCCCAGGACCGCGAGACTATCCGCACAGCTTCTCCTTAGGCCCCACAGCTAGAACTCCAAATCGCCTAGTGCCAACCCATGCACTCACTAATCCGGCGCCACACGCTGGGCATTCCCCACCACCTTATCTGCTTGAGGACGTAAAGGGCTCTGTGGGGCAGCTGCAGCTTTCGTGCCCATCTGTTAAAGGCCAGAGCTTCCCATCTCTGAAATGCGGTAGGGAACAGAGCTCAAGCTTGAATAACTGAGCCCGGCCCGGCAGTCCCCGAAGTGAGGGTGCCAGCGCTAGAGCAGCGGCAGGGCGGGGAGCGGGAGGCCAGGCCCCAGGGAAACGCGGGGCGCGCCCGGCGCCACATTACCTCTCCAGAGCCTGCAGGGTGTAGCTGATGAGCGGCCTCTCCAGGATGGGGCAGAATTGCTTCGGGGTGGGGACGCCCATTCTCTCTCCGCACCCCCCGGCAGGCAACACAGCTGCCACGGCGAGCGGGTGGCGCCCGGGCTCGGTCCGGGCCGCGCTCCGCAGGGAGGCGGAAGCCAAGTGGTCCGCGCCGCGCTGACCACTCAGGCAAGGACCCGGCTCCGCGGGCCTGGAGCTGCCCGGCGGCCCGGGCTCCATGGCTGCGGGCAAAGCGGCGAGCCACGCTATCCTCGGGCCTATGCGACCCCGCGCTGCTCCCACCCTCGGCGGGGGTCGCGGGGCGAAGGGCAGACCACCGAGAGGGACGCAGAGCGCGCAAGCAGAGGGCGCCCCCCTGAGCCGCCAGAGCCCCGCTGTTGCTGCCCCGCTGTTGCTGCCCCGCTGTTGCCGCCCCGCTGTTGCTGCCCCGCAGGGGACGATCCCGACAGCCGCGGCAGCAGCTGAGGCTGCCGATCTGCCCTCGCGGCGCGGCTGCGGCCTCCGCACCCGGTCCCAGCGCCTCCGGGAGGGCTGACTTGCCCGCTCTGCGCTTTCCCTGGGCAGGCCCAGCTGTCGCCGCAAGTGGAAATGTCAGCACGCCCTACATATCTAAAGATCGCAGATACTTAAGGGCCATGAGTATGCAGGAGAGGTCAGGCCTCTATCCCATCCCTCCCCTGCTTTAAAATTTTGGAAGAGATTGGGATTCAAGTCACAGGATGGGACGTAGGGTGCGTATGCACCTCGATTATCTGAATTCCATTAAGCTCTGGAGGCTTCCTGGTTCCACCTGGGGTAAAGACAGATGGATTAGCAAGTGTTATTGTGATACATGAATAATCCAAACTGTGGTGGCTCTCAAACTTGTCTGCACGTTGGAACCACCTGGGGAGCGTGTCGTGACACGCTCAGAGATTGGGATTTAATTGGTCTGGTGAGCACCGGACTTTGGAATGTTTTTAAAGATCCTCGGGTGATTCTGATGAGCAGGCACGTTTTGGAACCATAGGGCCAAAGCAATACTAATTGCTGAACAATCGATACACCTTATGTCATTTAGTCCCCAGAAGAACTCAACTATTGCCATTTCCCTTTTTACAAAGGGGAAAAGAAGTTAAAATGGTTAATTTATATAAGATTGCACAAGTAATGGCAGAGCAGCCTTAAGGCCCTCATATAGAAGTAGGCCAAAGTTGAAGAATTCCAGGCCTAAAGCATATCTTACCTTATTTAGTACTATTGTTGCTGGTGAGGTTTACCATGAAAGTATAGTGAAGAATCTGGGGGAGAGCACTATTGTATTAGGTCCCTGGAATGTAAACTCCATGAAAGCAGCAACATTTTTCTTTTGGCTTGGGTTGCGTGTGTGTGCCCAGCTCCTGGAATGTAACAGAAGCTTAATATTTATTGAATGAATTGCTGATTAAATAGATTAATGATCATTAAAGTGTATAATCATCAGTAATTCCGTCTTAATCCAGTGGTTCATGATTCATAAAAAATAATCTTTTTAAACACTGGAAATGTTATCCAGTTATAGTATTACAATTTTTATTTTTACCTGTTTTCTCGAGAGCCTACAAAAATGATATGTTTTCTGCTTTTTGTTTAGTCTTATTGAATGCATTCTTTCACTTTTGTTACTTTTATTATAATTAGTATTTAGGTCCTGTGCTAGTTGAGGTTTGTTAGACTACTACCTCTTAGCCGAAAAGTGGGTGCCATAATATACTTCCTTGTAATTTTTATTGCTATTGTTCCTTTCTAATTTGATCTCGAGGTCTCTCTCTTAGGAGTGGCCATAAGCCAGAACAGCCACTCTTCAGGAAAGCCCTGGCCCAGAGAGGAAAGCTAGGTTCTAGTGTGCAGGTGAGACGCCAGAGGAGGCAGCACACAAAACATGTGAAATAACAGGCGCATTTTATTACTTACAGATTCACCAGAGAATAAGCCTGATGGGAAGTCTGGAGATAACAGGACACCCAACCAGCAGGTGGGGAGCAAGAGAGAGGACCTGTGGGGCTATGTTAAGGTCCAAAGGCTTTATCCCTTAGGCTTTCCATAGGGGGTTGTGTTTTGACTAGTTTAAAGAAAACACCAGCAAAGGGGGAACTTGACTCTGGTGTCGACTGTTGGGTTTTATCATGGTTAGCAGCTGTTGGGTTTTTGGTCATGGAATGAGGAACAAGTGTTCTATATCACAGGGAGGGGAAGTTTTAAGTAGGCCACAAGTGATGTGATACAACTGGGTTTCAAACAGCTTATATCAGGCCTAAAAATGGATGCCCAGGCAGCAGCTATATTAAACAAGTTTGGCACAATACTTGACTTCGTAACACCACTACCACACCTGTATCAAGCATTTAAATATCTGTTGACTAACTAGGTGGATGAATGAATGAGCCTATCTATGAAGGCAAGAAGGCAAATCAAATTAGTATTTCTATTTATTGATCTTTAAACCTCCCTTTTTAATCTAAAGGTGGAGTTGTTATAAAGGTATTCTTCCTTTACTTAACCTTGAGCAAAGAACAGTAATAAAGCTCTTGTTATACTAACTGCTATAGAATGATTTTATATAATTAAACATTGACAAATTTTAACTAGAATCTTAGTTTTGTTCTTAGAGCAGATATATCAATTTGGATCTTCCATGAATCCTTAGATCCTTAGATCTTACATACTGTATGTTAACAATGTCTAGCAGATCAACTTGTAGGGAAAAAAGGGCAGATTAGAGTATTCATATATATAGTATGAAGCAACATTTTTCTCTGTGTCTTTTTTATATAAATATAATTAGTTCCATATTATGCATACTTTGGGGTAACAGATGTAGCTTCCTTGTTACTTAATGCCAAGTTATAGCAGACACAATATGAGAATATCTTCTCTGCATCAGGCATGTGAAAGTACATACCCTGAAAAGTGAAATCCTCTGGGACCCATTGGTAATAACCATTCTAAGATATCACTTGAAGAGTTTAGAAAAAATAAACCCCAACTGAATCATGAGGCAGGCATGCAGAGTTGGAAGTTCTTGGAGTGGTTTCCGTTTTGAGCTTCCAGGTAGGCAAAATAATGGCCCTCCAAAGATGCCCGTGTTCTTATCTCCAGAACCTATGAATATGTTACCTTACACTACTAAAGAGACATTGCATATGTGATTAAGTGAAAGAGCTCAAGATGGAGGGGAGTAGCCTGGATTATCCAGGTGGGCCCTATGTAATCTCTGGCATCCTTATAAGAGAGAGGTCAGAGTTAGAGAAGGAGATATGAGGATGGAAGCAGCTGTCAGAGTGCAGACAGGGGTCGGAATGTAGGCAACCTCTAGAAGCTGGAAAAGGCAAGGAAACAGGTTTTTCTCTTAGAGCCTGCAGAAGAATATAGCCCTGCCACCCCATTTTCAGGTTTCTGATATCCAGAACTGTAAGATAATATACTTGAGTTGTTTTAAGCTGCTAAATCTGTGGTAATTTATTATAGCAGCGAGAGGAAACTAATACAGGCTTCACACTGAGGAAGATTCTCATTTGGACTATAATCTCCAAATGAAGTTATATATAGTTAGAAATGCAGTAATATGATTGAAAAAATAAGGCACTGTTCATTCAACTTTATGTCCCATTACTAGACCCCCAGTATTGACTTTTAAAGTAAATCCTTTGTCTTGTGAATTTAAAAATGTATTATAAATGTTTAAAACATAACTTTGTTAAATGTATACCACGATTTCATAACCTGGCTTCGGCATGCCTTTAATTTTTTTAAAGTAGACTCTTGCTAAGAGTAGTTTTAGGTTCACAACAAAATTGAGAGAAAAGTACAAAAATTTCCCATAGCTCCCTGCCCCACACATACATACCCTCCCACATTATTAACATCTCCCACCAGAGTGGTACATTGGTTACAACTGATGAACCTGCAGTGACACATCATTATAACCCCCAGTCAGTAGTTTACATTAGAGTTCACACTTGGTGTTGTACATTCATTTTATAGGGTTGATAAATTTACAATGATATGTATCCACCATTACAGTATCATGCAGAGTAATTTCACTGCCCTAAAATCCTCTATCCTCTGCCTATTCATGCCTTCCTCTCCTCTAATCCTGCCCAATTCCTGGCATCCACTTATCTTTTTACTGCCTCCATGCTTTTGCCTTTTCCAGAACATCATATAGTTGGAACCATACAGTATTCTTTTCAGATTGGCTTCTTTCACTTAATAATATGCATTTAAGTTTTCTCCATATCTTTTCATGGCTTAACAGCTTCTTTCTCTTTAGCGCTGATTTTTTTTTTCTGGATGTACCATGATGTATTTATTCACTTACCTACTGAAAGACATCTTGGTTGCTTCCAAGTTTTGGCAATTATGATTAAGCTATAATAAACAGCTCTGTGCAGGGTTTTTTTTTTATTTTATTTTAAGTTCTGGGGTACACGTGCAGGATGTGCAGGTTTGTTACAAAGGTAAACATGTGCCATGGTGGTTTGCTGTACGTATCAACCCTTGACCTGGGTATTAAACCCAGCAGGCATTAGCTATTTTTCCTAATGCTCTCCTTCCCCACTCCCCACCTCCCTACAGGTCCTGGTGTGGTTCCCCTTCCCGTGTTCTCATTATTCAGCTCCCACTTGTAAGTGAGAATATGCGGTGTTTGGTTGTCTGTTCCTCTGTGCAGGTTTTCATGTGTAATAAAATTTTCAATTCCTTTGGGTAAATACCAAGGAGAAAGATTGCTGAATTGTATGGGCAAAAGGATGGTTAGTTTTGTAAGAAACGGCCAAACTGTCCTCCAAAGTAGCTATACCATTTTCCATTCCCACCAACAATGAATGAGAGTTTCTGTTGCTTCACATCCTCACCAGCATTTGGTGTGTCAGTGTTC
This sequence comes from Hylobates moloch, assembly GCF_009828535.3. Classification (NCBI taxonomy): domain Eukaryota; kingdom Metazoa; phylum Chordata; class Mammalia; order Primates; family Hylobatidae; genus Hylobates; species Hylobates moloch. The sequence continues at coordinate 152,820,503 of NW_026652276.1, read as the reverse complement.
TGGATGTTGGCCATTCTAATAGGTGTGTAGTGGTATCTCAGTGTTGATTTAATTTGTATTTATTTGATGACATATGATGTTGAGCATTGTTCATATGTGTATTTGCCATGTGTATCATATTTGGTGAGGTGTCAGAGTCTTTGGCCCACTTTTTAGTTGGGTTATTTGTGTTTTTAATGTTCAGTTTTGAGAGTTCTTTGTTTATTTTGAAGAACAATTTTTTATCTGGTATTACTTTGGCAAATATTTTCTCCCAGTCTGTGGCTTGTCTTTTTATTCTCAACAGTGTCTTTTGCAGAGCAGAAATTTTTAGTGATAATGAAGTCCAGCTTATCAATTGTTTTTCGTGGATCATGGCCTTGGTGGTACTTTTAAAAAATGATCACCTAGATTTTCTCCTATGCTATCTCTTGGGAGTTTTATAGTTTTGTGGTTTTTTTAGGTTGGTGATTCCTTTAGGTCAGTGAGTTTTGAGTTAATTTTGTAAAGGGTATAAGGTTTGTCTAGATTCTTTGTTGTTTTTGCATGTAGATATGCAGTTGTTGCAGCAACATTTGTTGAAAAGACTGTCTTCGCTTCATTTTATTGCCTTTGCTCCTTTGTCAAAGATCAGTTGACTATATTTATTTGAGTCTAATTCTGGTTTCTTTGTAATGTTCCATTGATTCATTTGTACATCCTTTAGTCAATACCACACTGTCCTGATTACTGTAGCTTTTTATATGTCTTGAGGTCCAGTAGTGTCTGTCTTCCAACTTTGTTCTTCTTCAATATCGTGTTGGCTATTCTGGGTCTCTTGCCTCTCCATATAAACTTTAAAATCAGTTTATCAATATCCACAAAATAACTTGCTGGTATTTCGATTGGGATTTGCCTCTCCATATAAACTTTAAAATCAGTTTATCAATATCCACAAAATAACTTGCTGATATTTTGATTGGGATTGCATTGAATTTATAGATTAATTTTGGAAGAACTGACATCTTGACAATATTGAGTCTTCCTACTCACAAACATGGAACATCTTAGTTATTTTGTGATGTCTTCCATCAGTTTTTTACTTTTTCTCATATGGATCTTGTACATGTTGTCTTAAATTTATACCTAAGAATTTCATGGGGTGATTAATGTAAATAATACTGTGTTTTTAATTTCAAATTCCACTTGTTCATTACTAGTATATAGAAGATGATTGACTTTTTTGTATTAACCTTGGATCCTACAGCACTGCTATAATCACTTATTAGTTCCTGCCATTGTCTTTACTTTTTAATATGCACAGAAGTGCACATTAAATGGAAGTGGCTCTCATCTTTATATCTGAAATACCCAAAACTTACTTTTTTGTTTGTTTGTTTGTCTTTACGTGTTAGTGTATCTTTCTGGAATACTTGTCTTGGAGATTTCTTTTATTAGAAAATTTTAGTTTCCAGTGGGTTAATTTTTTTAGTATTAACTCAAATGTAATTAGCACTACCAGTCATACCCCTCCTCCCCAGCTACACTTATTGTCTTAGTACCCTTTCTCGAGATTAGTTGGGGTGTTTCTCATCAGTGCTAATGAACAGCTTAATGGTTCATCCTTTAACTCCATTGAAATCAGAGCCAGAAGAAATAAATTAACATTATACCATGGGCCATCCCCATCATTTCTGGCAGCCTATGAATTCTAATTTCTGTTTTGCTATTGTGTATCTTATGTAAATGGTACAGTCTATTAACCTCTGACCTTTAACTCATTTTTATTCATAAGAAAGGTGACACTCAGAATTGAGGTCTCTCTGCAAATAATGCAGACTAAACAATACCACATGACAACATTATTATTATCTTTTATTTTCATAATATTTCTTGCAAAGTTATTGTCAATTGTCTCTACCATCCACTCTGCTTTTCCTGTATAGCTAAAAAAGGAAGCAATGGTGAATATTTAGCCTTAGGACTGAATTAATGATACTAAAGTTTAACTTTTCATAAGAAGCACCTGGAACAATTGTTTCTATGTAGTATTTTTATATATTTTATACAATATAATTTACATAGTATATATTATATAATAATCTTAGAAAATATATTCCTGGCATCTACTGACAGAAATTTTGATTAAATGCCTCCAGAGTAGAACCAGGAATCTGAGTTTCGATACACCTCCATAGGTGGTTCCAATGTAGTTGTGAGCCAGGCTGAAATAAACACTGAATTTAAAAGAATTATACCCCAACTCACTTTATGTTCAATACATTTAATTTCAGTACCCAAAGCAAAATGCATGTAATGTATTAAAATACCATATAAAAATTGCATAAGAAATTTATTTTAAAATTGCATAAGAAATTCATTAAACTGTTTCATTTCCTTTTTAATTTGTAAGAAGGGAAACACAAGGGAAGAATATTTAAGTACCAGAAAAGAATGATGGAAGAGAAACAGAAAACCAGATCATCCCCTGGTATTTCTACAGACCTGTCATTTTGTGTGTGCGTGTACACTTAGAATTCATTTTGCCTTGTAAAAGCTGTCATTTGAAAACAGTGTTGCCTCTGAGAACCATCAAAGACGGTATTCTTGACCACAGCTTAAATAGAATAGAAATTGTTGCCTGAAACTGCTCTGAGCACAGAACTAATGCATGCAGTTCAACTGAGGATGCCACATTACTCCAGAAACCGAAAGAGGGTAATGACCCCTTGCACAAGGGACAATGTAACAGAGATAATATCTTTGAAAGTTTTGTTTAGGAAACAAATCACTAATCTAGAAATGGTGGTGGCCAGCCTTAATAATCTGTGGAAGGGAGGAACATACGGAATCATTAAAGAAAAGCAACAGCTAGAAAAGGTAGATTTGTCATTTCTGCAAGAAACATATTGACAACAGCTGTTTATATGCATTTAAAGCTTGACTCATTGCTAAAAGAAGATTTAAAGAAGAAAAAATTGGCTTTAAGATGAAAATGGTCCAAAGGAATTCAAAGTCATATCTTTTATCTGAGGGATAAGAAAAAAGAATGCGGACGTTGTGCATTGTGACCACAGCCACCACTCCCATCAACTTGCCAAGCACAGAGTAAATACAGGAAGTGAGCTGTCCAATAGAGTCTGAATTTCAGACATCATTGCCTTATAGTGCCTTACCCATGAGGGCACCACATCTTCATCTTAAGCAGATTGAAAGGGACTATGGTAGGGTAGAAGCACAAGGGGTAACATGGAGAAGGGAGAGAGAGAAGACTGCAACAGTCTTTTCATATAATAATATAGTCTCTTCAGTGATGTCAAAGGATGTAAGGAGATAAACAAGCTTTTGATTTTTGCAAAATGTTTCATTGCTCTCTAGCATGGAACACTCCCTGGGATAGACCCTCCCTCCTCCCCCAAGAAAAAGAAGAAGAAAAAAAGAATATACAGAGTTTGGGAAGATGCTGTATAATCTACTTAGGAGAGCAGTAAACTACACTGTTTTGGACAACAAGTACTTAGTGGTGACAAAAGGACAATATTTTATGTAGAAGTAACTTGCAGCAGATTGCTAAGAGGAATAAATGAGGACACTGTGTTGTCTTTACTGTACGTGAATAGAAATAAGTTAAATAGAAATTAAGTACTTTCCTTTGTGACCATTGCTACCACTAATTGGCTTAAGACATAAATGAAAGAATAAATGAATAATTGAATGTTAAACTTACCATTGAATATAAACTTAAATCAATAAAGAACAATTTACATGTACTCTTCAGAAAAATTAGAGTGCTTGAAACTATTCACAAAATAAAAAGTTTGTTTTGTTTTTAAGTTTGTACAGACTATGTCACTCCAACTTCTTACGTCTTTTCACCTCTCCTACCACTTATCCTTGAAAGAATTCAAGATCTTGACAAGTGATTAAAAAGAAAATCAGAAACTTCCCCCTTTGTCAAATCTTCCTTAGTAATTATTCTCTCTTTTTTTTTTTTTTTTTTGAGATGGAGTCTCGCTCTGTCGCCCAGGCTGGAGTGCAGTGGCGCCATCTTGGCCCACTGCAAGCTCCACCTCCCGAGATCATGCCATTCTCCTGCCTCAGCCTCCTGAGTAGCTAGGACTACAGGTGCCCGCCACCATGCCTGGCTAATTTTTGTATTTTTTAGTAGAGACGGGGTTTCACCATGTTAGCCAGGATGGTCTCAATCTCCTGACCTTGTGACCCACCCGCCTCGGCCTCCCAAAGTGCTGGGATTACAAGCGTGAGCCACCGTGCCGGGCCATTATTCTCTCTTAACTTCATAAAAATATATGATTATTAACTACTATAGTTATAACAAATATGGTACAATAGTACAATAACAAAAATGTACATGAAACCAACACTGGTCTTGGGCAAGTTATCAAATTTCATTATGCTTGTCTTGGTTCTCCTGGCCTCTTGCCTTTCTATAGTCCTTTTATTTTTCCTCACTACCTCCTGAATTGGGTATCTCACTGTCAGCTCTGCTGAACCAGAATTCACTTGTGTCTTTCATCTACAAACTTAATCCTGCTAGTCCTGACCAGGACAGGCAGCTTCACTTTGTGAATAGGCCGAATCTTGCATTTGTCTCATTGCCTAGAAAACTGTCTTACTATTCATGGGGTGTACCCACCACTTGTAACCTTTTTCCCAAACTTGACTTCATTGACCCAGGTCTTATAACTGTCTCCTTCTTGGGATTTCACGTCTCTTTAGCATGAAGTAAAACACAACCCCGGTTTGATTGACTAGGCTTGAGTCATCAGAGGGCTGACTTCTGATTAATTGGCTGAAGAACTGCTATGAAAGGATAAATCACATACAAACAGGATGTCACCCCTTGACTGGCTTTAATTGTTATTCTTGTGACTTCTGATGCCTGGGTCTCCCTGGGATGCTCTACAGCCTGATCTTGGCTTACTTCCCATCCCCACCAGCCAGTGCTGCTAAGATCTGAGCTTGCTCATGTTATGACACTAAGGCCCTCCTATCCCTGCTTAATCTGGCTGTCAAGAAAAATCTAATCTTTTCATTTATCTTCAAGAATAAGTAGTTATAGTTGTTTGAGACGTCTCCACTTCAGTAAGTATCAGAACCATAATTGCTAGGATTTGAATATGTTCCTTAAAGTTGATGTGTTGAAAACTTAATTGCCATTGCAGCAGTATTAAGAAGTTAGGCCTTTAAAAGTTCATTAGGTAATGAAGGCTTTGCCCTCATGAATGAATTAATGCCATCATCATGGGAGTGGGCTCCTGATAAAACAATGAAAATTTGGCCCCCATTCCTTTTCTGTCTTATGTGCTTACTTCTGCCTTTTGTCCTTCTGCAATGCAGTTACAATCAACCAGATGCTGTTACTGTGTTCTTGGACTTCCCAGCCTCCAGAACTGTGAGCCATATAAACTTCTATTCTTTATAAATTACCAAGCCTGTACTACTCTGTTATAACAGCAGAAATTCACTAAGACAATAATCTAAAGGCTTCATGTTCTAACCCTGGAAATTTCCAAGGCCTGGGAATAATGGCAAGAAGTCAAGAAATATACCTTACACATGAGCCAGTGAAAGACTCATCTTGAAAATAACTCATACTTTATATTTGAGGGGATGATCAAGGGTAAATATGCTCTGTAACTGATAAATCAGTTAAGTTGTGGAGAATAAAAACTATAATGTTTACAACTTTTTTCAATTGTCTATTGCTGTATAAAAAACCATTCCAAAACTTAGCAGCTTAAAACAACACCATCTTATTGCTCACAGTTTTATGGATCCAGATTTTAAGCAGCACTAAAGGAAACAGTTCATCTCTCTTTCACATAGGGTTGGCTAAGGTAGTTCAACTGAAGCTAAAGGAGGATCCAAGATGGACTCCTTTATAGGTTGGGATCCTTGGTGTTGGATGTTGCCTGGGGCACCTCAGTTCTCTTCCACATGGTATTTTTCTCCAGCAGGATAGCCTGTCTTCTTTATATAGTGAATGGTTTCTTTAAAAAACAAACAAACAGATTTCTGCCAACGCCTCTTAAATATCATGTCCCAAACTAGCACAGTGTCAAATCTGTGTCATTCTATTGGTCAAAGGAAGTCACAAGTCCAGACAGAATTCAAGAAGAGGGAAAGTAGCTGCACATCATGATGAAAGGAATTTTTACAGAAAATGAAGGAATGGCCATCTTTGCAGAGAATCTTCAACAGGCATTGAGATGGTTAATTTTACGCATCAACTTGACTAAGCACAGGATGCTCAGATAGCTGGGTAAGCATTATTTCTGGGTGTGTCTGTGAGGGTGTTTCCAGAAGAGATTAGCATTTGAATTTGTAAGCTGAGTAAAGCAGATAGTCCTCTCCAATATCGTGGGCATCATCTAATGTGTGGAGGGCCTGAATAGAACAAAAAAGTGGAAGAAGGTTGAATTGCCTCTCTGTTTGACAGCTTAAGTTTTACATTAATGTTCTCCTAACATAGGTCCTCCTGATTCTCAAACCTTCAGACACAGACTGGAATCTAAAGCATTGGCTCTCGGGCTACCCACCCTTCAGACTACATGACCAGCTTTCCTGGGTCTCCAGTTTGCAATCGACCTACCCTGGGACTTTTCAGTCTCCATAATCACCTGAGCCAATACCTTATAATAAATATATATCTTCTTATTGGTGCTGTTTCTCTAGAGAACCCTAACTAACATAGGCACCAAACACCCATTTTAATAATCCACTTGTCTTTAGATCACAGCAGTATCTACTCAAGAGATACAGACGCCATTGATTTCTGGCCACAGGAGGGCAGAAGAGTCAATAGGTTATTCTTTGGCCTTCCTCCCAGGAGAGGGAGATGTCAAAGAAATTCAGAGTGATCTGTATGGCCCTATCTGCTCTTTGGAATCATTTATTTCTACAGGCTGTTCACTTCTACGGTACCAATAGCTGTCAAAAACCCTCTTCTTTGCCATCATAAATCCCAAACTAGGGTTGAAATATTAGCAAAGAGAATATATGTTTAAGAAATTGTTTCTGATACTGATGACCCTGCTTTCACATATCCCAAGTGATATACAAAGAACTGATTTTCAAGATGTGACAACATTTAGGTCTCACTTATAAGTGACGCTCTCCTTAGGACCATAGTGTATGGACTGACACTTTATTATTACAAGGAGAAATGGTAGCAGTGAGAATTTCTTCATATTTGTAATTTTTTCTATTTTTAATTTCAACCACACATATTAAATGTAACTTTAATCAGAGTTAAAACCATGTCACATGATGATCTTAATTTACAAGTCAACAAAACTACAAATATGAAGAAACATTTGCAATAACAGATTAAAAGCAATTAATTTCTTTGAAAGTCAATGAAAAAAAATGTTTTTTCTTTTTTGGTGATGGAATCTCACTCTGTTGCCCAGGCTGGAGTGCAGTGGTGCAATTTCGGCTCACTGCAACCTCCACCTCCCGGGTTCAAGCGATTCTTCTGCCTCAGCCTCCTGAGTAGCTGGGATTACAGGCACACACCACCATGCCTGACTAATTCTTTGTATGTTTAGTAGAGACGGGGTTTCACCGTGTTAGCCAGGATGGTCTTCATCTCCTGACCTCATGATCCACCCACCTCAGCCTCCTAAAGTGCTGGGATTACAGGCATGAGCCACCACACCCAGCCCCAATGAACAATTTAGAAGGTGACTTTTATTACCTCAAAGCTGAAAGTTATAAGCTCTGAGTATTATAATTTTTTGTGGCCATCTACTTTAAGAGAAATGTCTACAAAATGATATGAGCTTTTTTTCCTCTACCTACAGTTGTATACTGAGCAAACCAGGAATTTCTGAACATTAAAACTATGCTATGTTGGAAAGGGAGCCAAAAAGCTCAATATCTACTAGAGATGTACAAACTTTCTTTAACAGAAGTCACCTGTTTATCAGTTTTTGATAAATAACCCACTGGCAGTAACAATAGGAGAAAAACAATGTATTTTGCCTAATGTTCTGTCATGTGGATATGGTGTCCCACTTCAACGACTTGTTTATCTGAGTTAGACCTCTCATTTGAAATCATAGGTGCCATATTTGAACTGTCAATTGCTTTTTCATATCTTGGGACTGGAACCGGATTAAGAGTCCTATCTTATAGGAGACTTCTCCCTACTTACAAATCCTCTGAAGAGCATAAGTAAATGTGTCAGCGAGAAATAATGGAAGAAATCATCAACAAATGGGGGGAAATCAGATAGAGTCATGGTGTCACTTTGACTTTTGCCATTGCCTGCTGTATTCCAGCTTCTGATTCCACTGCAAACGGAAGCAAAGAAAGCTCATATAGTAATAACAGCAACTAAGGCAACAGTAGTTTTACATCGATAAGCTAGAGATTTTGAAAGTAAGAGGCTGGCACATAAACCAGATTAGTAGTTCTCAGCTAGGCTACACATCAGAATCATCTGTGGGGTTTTTACAGCTGCATATGCTAAATCAGAATCCAAGACAGGAAAATGAAAGTGCTTATTCCAATAAAGACCTTTGTTGATAGTTACCATACTAGATTATCTACAAAGGTGGAAAACCTGGTCTAATTTAACAATTTGTAATTGATTAAGGTGAACAGAGTGTGGTATAATGAACTGAGTACTGAATCAGGGAATAGGTCTAATTTTACTCTGTGAACAGACTTGTTGAATAATTTTAGCTTATTACATGTATCACATGTTAGGCACAGTATTATATGTGTATATCAATAATTCTTTCAGTTCACAATACTTTGTGATACAAAGGTTATTCTTGCTCCTTTTTTACAGATGTGAAACCTGAAATTAGTGATTTGCCAAAGGAAATGATGAGCTATAATCCCAGGTCTGTCTAACCTATACTTGTCTTCAAAGGGTAGGACAGTGTTTCTGTTCTCTCCATAGTGAAATTCAGCCTCTTTAATGCCTCTTTTAGCAAAATATTACAATAAACTCTTCTCCAATGAACAGTGAGCAATGTCTCCTTGAGCAAACTTTCTTGGATGAAATGAGATGAGACAACTGAAGAAGGCATTGAAAACTATAATATTCCTTAGAAATTAAGATTTCTTCTCATCTTGAATAATGGCTTTTACATCATCCTAAAGTATAAAATACTTTTTTTCTGAAAATACTTGTTTCTTCATTTTATTACCTTACTTCAACATTTTCCATTATTACAAAATGTTTATTTCAAAAATTGTCTCAAAAATTTTCCGACATAAGCCACCACAATTTTTCCTCAGTAGAAGTGTAATATAAATAAATTGAAATCAAATTTTCTCTTCTTTATAAAAATATTCCCCAAAATTGCATGGTAACTCAATTTTTAATCAAATTTGTTGTTGAATTTTAGAAAAGCTTTTTTAAAGTCTTAAAGTTCACTTAGTTTTTCAAAGAGCCCTAGTATAGCACAAAAACATCATTACTCTTAGAAAAACTATATTTTTATTTCCCTAGTAATTTTCCCTGGCAGACTCGGGGGTCAAGGACCTGGTGTTGCAAAATTCCAGTAGTTACCATGTCCAGAAGATATACTGTAAATTGTGCTTCCAGAAGTTGGGTCATACAGTGGTACAAATGGAAACTTTGATTTATTATTTTGTTGCTTCTTGTTAACTAATTTTAGAAGACTGAGAGTGGGGGTGTCCATGCTTTAGATCCTTCAAAGAAAGGATTAATTAAAATTTGTTCTTGCTTTCTGGTAAAAACTGCTCATTGAGCTAACAGCTAAAAAATTGAATTTCAATATTACCATAAATTTGAAGACAAAATGTTTCCTTGTGGAGGAGGAGTTTGGGCAAAGTATAAATAAGTAATTAAAATTGTGCTCAACTAAAGAGTTTATTGTGGAGGGAAAAGTGATCTCTTGTTCCTAAGTGGAAATTAAATGTTTTTATAGAGTGGTGCAGTTATTGCGACAGTGCAAATTATATTAATAGCTAATAGAGAATTCAAATAAAATGTTTCAAAATTATAAAGGCCTACCCCTTTTAATTGAGTTTTGTGTGATTGTCACATGAATGAAATTAAATCTAAGTGTTTCTCATCTTTTCTGCTGGAGCAGACATTCATTTGTTCAAAATGTTCTCACTTTTATCATTGGCATTCAAGCTTTTTGATGGTCAGGTTGTCCAAAAAGCTGAAAAGTGTAACCCAGAAACAGACTGGTAGGAGTGAGTATGAAAACTTGCATCTCACTAGTGTTTAATAGAGACATTCATAATTGGAATCTGAAAATCAGATTTTTCTAGATTGCTGATTATCCACCCAAAACTTAACAGACACCCAGAACTCGTTGCAAGTATACCTACTCACATTGACTGTCCTCCTTTTAATACTTGTTTAAAATTTATTGCCTATTATAACAGTGATCTCCAAAGAAAGATATGTATGCTTTCAAGTATATGCAAGATAATCCATTAGGCTACAGGAAGTAAGGAGTAAAGCTTCTATTTATATGTGCTTTGCATTTCATCCCTTTTAAACTTTTAAATTTTTTGAGTTTTGTTATGTATTTACCATTAGTGTTAAATACATGTAGCACTCACAGTAGCACATGTACACTACTTAAACTTTTTAAAATATATACTGCTAGTACAGAGTCAAAATTTTCAGTAATAGAGATGCATTTCCAACAAAGTTTATAGCTAATATCCTATAGTTCTGTGCTCATTTTAGCTCTTAAGTAATGACTGAATCTTCCTGAACTCGGGCTATCTTTATGGTATTAGGTCAGTGAGGAGATCCCTGTGAGCTTTTGTTTCCTCATTACATACATTATATAAGAGGTAGTGATGATTTATCATTCTTCTAAGAAGAGTTTTGTAAGAGATAAAGTGTTACTCAAATACGTGTGGACACCTTGAGAGCAGAAAATAACTGAGTTTTGCATCACTTTCACAGTAGCCACCAAATAGATGTTTAATAAATATATGAATAGAGGAATGAATGAGGGTCTATCATTAACATTCTTATGGGAAAGAGCAGGATGTGGTTATAAATGTAAATGATTATAAGTGGAACAAAGTAAGTCTTGTTTCTTCCCTGGTGCTGTGATTTTTGAAAAACGTCATTCATTTTTGCCAAGCTCAGTTTCTTACTTAAATTGGGCATCATAATATTATTTTAATGTCCTACCTACACCACGGGGTTATTTTCAGAATAAAATGTAGGTGAAAATCTGTCATGACCTCTAAAGAAAATGTAATGCTAACATTGGTTATTATTTCTTATAGTTACATCATCTTCTCCTGCTGAATTGCACTTGATTGGAAGGGAGGGTCCCTCACTACCTTGACTTTTATTACATTCTCCTCAGTGTCTAATTGAGCTTTATATAGAATGAGATCTTTAAAAAAAAAAAAAGCTTACTAAGGAGTGGTGGGCTTCTGTTTTCAAAGCTGCCCTTCCTTTTCAGCAAAAGGTAGTAGTGTTTGAGGGGTTCCAACAAGTATCAACTTGTGTAGCCCCAAGCACTTTTTATCAACAAAAAGGCAAAGCATGAACTAGAGAGGATGCTTGATTTATACCTGTCTAGGCAATCAACCTGCCACCCACAGAAGTGTTGGAAATTTGGCAGTTAATCAGCAAGGCAATTTTTGTGCTTTATTCTTTACTGTTGATCCTTTGTTTGTTCCATAATGGTGCTCCTTAGTCATTTTGTCCCATAATAAATGTTCTGTGGAACTTTGTCCATACTCTACAGCATCTTCAGTGACAGAAGAGTGCCTACCAAATGCTTAGTGAATGCAGGAATTAACCCATTAAAATTAAGGATATGTGTACTCATTCAAAAACTTGAGGGATTTACCCAACCATTCTTTTAATTTAATTCAGTAAAAGTTTTCCCCAATCTCCTTCTTTTTCTGGAAAAAGAGTGAAAAAACTAGAGTTTGTGTTGAATTATTTTCCAAAGTTCTAAGCTCCTTCCTTATTCAGATTACATTGCAGTTTCTCTCCTGTGTCTGTGTGTATGCACATTTGTTTTAAATGTATATAATAGTAGACATCCTTTTGATTAAATCTCAGTCTTATTTATGTTCCTATTTTTCTGAGGACTGTAATTTTAGTTTCAGGAAATAAAAAATAACTACTGTGTGTTTGAGCATAAATACATCCATTCTCAAAGATGTGCCTTTCTTTGGACTAATTAGGCGTTTTTCCCAAATATATAACTCAAGAAAGTGTTTTACAAGCAAACTAGAGAGGTTATAGAATGAATTTTAAAATTTAACTATTCAAGGTACCATTATATTTACTTTCAGAAATTGTGAATTTGAAGATTTGAAAATAATCATATTTCATGTACTATTTAAATTTGCTTTGCCTAAGACTCAAATTTTATATTTATTTTTTTCTCATTCTCCTAAATAGCACTTTGCTGAAGCAATTGATGATTATTATCTCCACAAGCCTTATAGAGTAAGTATACTGAGATGCCAGAGTTATATCCAGTTGCTCAATTGACCAAATAATTTCCTTTTGCTTTTCTCATCCTGCCTATCTCCTGGGGTTCAATTACTGAGGGGTCAATTGTCCAAAAGGCAAGGAGAAAGACATGGGGAGAGACAAAGACCTAGCTAAAGAGAACTAGGAAATTAGATCTCCGATAGTCAAGAGTTGATATAAAAAAGCTCTTTTCACAAAGAACTTCACATTATTGTCTCCTTGACAGACTGGAGAGTTCAATTTGTCAAGATCTGTTAAGTCGCATGTAGTTGATGTAACCTGACAGCTAGCAACATGTAGGGGTCTGGTGACCAAGCCAAGACGTTCGGAAGCACAGACTAAGTAGAGATGAATCTTTTTCTAATCAATTGGAATTATATTTTTCAGAGGTTTCTCAGTCTGTTGCACATTAACAGCATGTTTTAAACACATTTTGTGCTTTATAAAATTGTAATTATAGAAATGAATTTCTTTGGTCACATTAATTACAGGAAAAAGTAACGATGAAGGCTTAGCTATTGATTCATTATATCTCTTAAGACTTCCGGGATATTTCACAGGCAGATTGATGTAGTTCAACCTCTTTTTGGATGGACAGCTAACTTGGGTTTAAGTAGAACTTAATTTAGAGTTCAATCTGTAAATATTCACTTACTACAACAATGCAGTGAGAATCTTTTTTTTTTAAGTGGCACATTCTACTGTCATTATTAAATATTTGCATAATATTCCCCAGAGGCTTAAGAGTATAGTCACATACACACACACACACACACACACACACACACACTTTCAACATTCTAAAAAAAAAAGATTCATGCAATATTTGAATCTCAACCAAAACTTAATTAATAAAATAAATTGAATGAAGCCAAAGTACCAGATTTCCAGATGTTCTTAATGTCACTTATTTCCATTATAAATCTTCAAATACCATTAGTACCTCCTTTGGGAGAGAGAAAAGGGAGAACAGATGCTAGTAGAGTCAGGAGGTGCAACCATAGGCATGGTGGGCAGAATAATTACAGTTCTTAAAGCAAGTATATACAAGGAGCACTGCATAACTGCTACCGGAAAATCACATTGATCAACTGACCAGTCTACAACATCCTCTACTATAGATGGGGCACCTCCTTTTGGACAAATACCCTCAGTAAACAGAAGACAAATATCAGTTTTGAATCACCAAGGGTTCTACATATATTGACTTTGATCACCAAACCAGGAATTATTTCCTTGTTTGTATTTTCCCCATTGTAAATATTTGATTAATATTTGCTACACTCTCTTTATTTCCCTCATTGCACTCATTGCAATTTATATATGTTCTTATTTGCTTATTTGTCTCCTACTCTAAGTGGTAAGAATGTCATTTTTCTTTGGGAGGGAGATACATTTTTATTGAATTATAATGTTCATACAGGAAAGTACACATATTAGTGTAGAACTCAGTGAATTTTTACAAATTGAACACATCTGTATAATTAGAGTCTACATTAAGAAATAGAAAACAAACAGCACCCCAGAAGTCTCCAGGTGCTATCTCATAAGTTGCTATATTCCAAAAATAAGCATTATCTGATTTTTAACAGCTAAGACTATTTTTACCTGTTCTTAGAATTAATATAAATGAAACCATACAGTATGTACTATTTTGTGTCTGGCTTCTTTTGTTCAACATAATGTTTATGAGACTCATGTTATTGGGGTAGTCATAGATCATTCATTCGTAATGCTCTGTGATATTACTGTGTATAAATATACCCCCAATTACTTATCCATTCTATTGCTGATGTGCATTTGGGTAATTTCCAGTTAGAATTATTCCACATAATTCTATAAATATATGTTTATTAAAAGGATATGTTTTTGGTGAACATATATATACAATTCTGTGGTGTGTATTAGCAGTGGAATTGTTGAGTCATAGAGTATGCATATGTTCACTTTCAGTAGATATGGCAAACTGTTTTCCAAAGTGGTAAAACCAATTTCCACTTTGCCGTCAGTGTATGTGTGAAGGATTATATCTATTTTCTTCATAATTGTATCTTCTGTACTTGTCATAGTGCTTAGTACATGGTAGGCACTCAAGAAGTCTTAGATGAATCAACTCAATTGATATGTCAACAGCGGCTAAACGACTATTGCCATTTCATTGATCTTTTCAAGCTTGTAAGAAGACAAAACAACTTTACAGCCCAATTTACAATTTTGCCAGAATCTTCCCCTAGATAATTAGTACCTTGAAAAAAAGACCTCCTCACTGAATGCTTTTTTCTACTCAAATGGCTGACTCTTAATGGAATAAGCAGTATTCATTTGATAACATAATAGAACATACATATGTTAGCACAGTAAGGCATTTTAACCTCAAATCTCCTACCTCCTCATTATACAGCTGAGGATACAGAGGGCTAGGCACAGTGGCTCATGCCTGTAATCCTAGCACTTTGGGAGGCCGAGGTGGGTGGATCATTTGAGGTCAGGAGTTCGAGACCAGCCTGGCCAGCATGGTGAAACCCTGTCTCTACTAAAAATACAAAAACTAGCCAGGCGTGGTGGTGAGCACCTGTAGTCTCAACTACTCAGGAGGCTGAGGCAGGAGAATTGCTTGACCCCATGCTGTTCTCATGATAGTGAGTGAGTTCTCACAAGATCTGATGGTTTAAAAGTGTGTAGCACTTCCCCCCGGCTCTCTCTCTCTCCTACTGCCATGTAAACAAGGTGCTTCCCCTTCGCCTTCTGCCACGATAGTAAGTTTCCTGAGGCCTCCCCAGTCATGCTTCCTGTTAAGCCTAAGTCTCAGGTAGTTCTTTATAGCAGTGTGAGAACAGCAGATTTAACACCAGGCAGATTTAACCTAAAGAAGACTACCTCAAAGCCTCTAATTATCAAACTCCTAAAGGTCAAAAATAAAGAAAGGATCCTACAAGCAACAAGAAAGAAGAAACAACATACAATAGCAGTCCAATATGTCTGACAGCAGACTTTTCAGTGCTGTCTTGTAGCCCATTATTTTTAATTGGTGACAACTTAACAGTGATTCCATAAACAAACATGGAAAAATAAAACTAATAAAAACTCTACACTTTAACTTCTTCCCTTTGCTTTTTAACTTTTTGTTGTTTCTCTTTATGTCTTATTATACTGTCTATGTCTTGGAAAGCTATTTTAGTTTGTTATTTTTGATTGGTTCATCATTTAATCTTTCTACTGAAGTTTAGTAGTTTACACACCACAGCTACAGTGTTATTCTGTATTTTTCTGTGTGCTAACTATTACCAGTGAGTTTTCCACCTTCAGGAGAGAATGGTATGACATATTTAAAGTGCTGAAGGAAAAAAAATTGGCAACTAGAGTAGTATATCCAGTGAAAATATCCTTTAAGCATTAAGGAGAAATAAAGACCTTCTCAGACAAACAAAACCTGAGGGATTTCATCAATACCTGAACTATCCTACAAGAAATGCTGAAGAGACTTCTTCAATCTGAAGGAAAAAGAAGTTAATGAGTAAGAAGATACAGAGGGAAAAATACATGAGGCAAAACTGATAAACTGCAACAAGATATAAATGAGATATACTATTATCATTGGATATTTTAACACACTTTTATTAGAAAAAAATCCAGCAGGTAGAAAATCAGTAACGATATAGATGAACTTAATCCATTTATTGGACTGCTTCATCCCACAGCAGCAGCTTATACATTTTCCTCAAGCTTACATGAAAGATTCACCAATATAGACCAGATGGGGGGCCATAAAAGACACATTAACACATTTTTTAAAAAATAGAAACCATAAAATTCTGCTTTCAGACCACAATGCAATTAAGTTAGAAATGAATAACAGAAAGATAGCTGAAAAATCCCAAAATGTTGAAGATTAAACAAAATACTTCTAACAAACACAAGTCATAGAAGAAATCTCAAGAGAACTTTAAAAATATTTCAAATTAAATGAAAATAAAAATATAACTCATCAAAATATGTGGGATACAGTGAAAGGAGTGCTTAGAGGGAAATTTATAGCACTGAATGCATATTTTAGGGAAGACAAATTATCTAAAATGAATAATCTAACTTTTTATCTTAGAAAACTAGAAAAGGAAGAGGAAATTAAATCCAAAGTAAGCAGAAGAAGAGAAGAAAAGAAAAGAATATTAGAAGTGAGGGCAGAAATCAATGAAATTGAAAACAGGAAATCAATAGAGAAAATCTACACAACCAAAAGCTGATATTTAAAAAAGATATTTTAACAGTTCTGTACAATCTCTTCTAGAATATAGAAGCAGAGAAAATACTTCCCAACTCATTCTATGAGGCTAGCATTACCATAATATCAAAACCAGACAAACATATTATAAGAAAACTACAGACCAAATAGCTGTCATGAACATATATGCAAAAAATCTCAAAAAAAATAGCAAATTGAATTCAACAATGTCTAAAAAAATTATATACCACAACCAAGTGGGATTTATCACATGTATCCAAGGCCCATTAAACATTTGAAAATCAATTAATATGATTCATCACATCAACAAGCTAGAAAAAAATGTGATCATATCAATAGATGCAGAAAAAGCATTTGAGAAAATCCAACATTTATTTATGATGAAAACTCTCAGTAAATTAGGAGGAAAGGTGAGCTTCCCCAACTTGATTAAGAATATCTACAGAACACCTCCAGCTAACATAATATTTAATGGTGAGAAACTCAGCCTTCCCACCAAAACCAAGAACAAAACAAGGATGCCCCTTCTCACCACTCCTTTCAACATCATACTGAAAATACTAGCTAATGCAATAAGACAAGAAAGAAATAAAAAGTATACAGATTGGGATGGAAGAAATAAAACTGTCTTTATTCACAGATAACATTGTCATCTACATAGGAAATTTCAAAAAATGGAAAAAACACTTGCCTGAGGCCAGGCGCAGTGGCTCAGGCCTGTAATCCCAACACTTTGGGAGGCCAAGGTGCATGGATCACCTGAGGTCAGGAGTTCAAGACCAGTCTGGCCAACATGGTGAAAACTTGTCTCTACTAAAAATATGAAAAATTAGCCAGGCGTGGTGGCAGGCACCTGTAATCCCAGCTACAATCCTAGCTGTAATCCTCAGCAGGAGTCTGAGGCAGGAGAATCACTAGAACCCAGGAGGTGGAGGCTGCAGTGAGCCAAGATAGCACCATTGCACTTCAGCCTGGGCAACAAGAGCAAAACCCGAAACGCCCTCTCATAAAAAAAAAAAAAATCCCACCAAGTTATTTTGTGAATATTGACAGACTCATTCTAAGGCTTATATGGAAAGGCAAAAGATCTAGAATAACCAACAAGATATTGAAGGAAAAGAACAAAATTGGAGGACTGACGCTACCTTACTTCAGATTACTATAAAGCTACAGTAATCAAGACTACATAGTATTGGTGAAAAAAATGGACAAATAGGTCAATGGAACAAAGTAGAGATCCCAGAAATAGACCTACATAACTATAGTTGACTAATCCTTGACAAAAGAATAAAGGCAATAAAATGAAGCAAAGATAGTCTTTTCAAAAAATGATGCTGGAACAACTGGACATCCACATCGACGAAAATGAATCTAGACACAAACCTTACACCCTTCATACAAATTAATTCAAAAATGTACCATAGACCTAAATACAAAATGAAAAAGTATAAAACTGCTAGACAATAATAACATAGGAGAAAACCTAGGAGACTTAGGGTATAGTAATGACTTTTCAGATGCAACATTAAAGGTATTATCTATAAAGAAATAACTGATAAACTAGAATTTGTTAAAATTAAATACTACTTCTGCTCTGCAAAAGACAATTTCAAGAGAATGAGAAGACAAGTTACAGATGAGGAAATAGTTTTTTAAAAAGAAATATCAGATAAAGGACTGTTATCCAAAATGTACAAAGAATTCTTAAAACTCAACAGTAAAAACATAAAAATTCCCCCTCCACCCACAGACTCTTTTTTTTTTTTTTTTTTGAGATGATATCTGGCTCTATGGCCCAGGCTGGAATGCAGTGGCACAATATCAGCTCACTGCAACCTCCACCTCATGGGCTCAGGCTATCCTCCCACCTCAGCCTCCCAGATAGCTGGGACTACAGGCACACACCATCATGCCTGGCTAATTTTTGTATTTTTTGTAGAGACAAGGTTTTGCCATGTTGCCCAGGCCGGTCTCAAACTAATAAGCTCAAGCGATCCACCTGCCTTCATCTCACAAAGTGCTGGGGTTAGAGTCACAAGCCACCATGCCCAGCCAATGACTATTTTTAAAATGCCAAAATTAGATATCTGAATAGATACCTCACTAAAAAAGATATACAAATGCCAAATTAACATATGAAAAAATATTTCACATCATATATCATTTGGGAACTGCAAATTAAAACAACACTGAGATACCACTACGCATTATTAGAATGGCCAAAATCCAGAACACTGACAACACCAAATGCTGGCAAGGTTGTACAACCACAGAAACTCTCATTCATTGCTGGTGGGATTGCAAAAATAGTACAACCACTTTGGAAAACAGTTTGGCAGTTTCTTACAAAAGTAAACATACTTTTACCATAAAATCCATTAATCTCACTCCTTAATATTTACCCAAATGAACTGAAAACTTTGTTAATGCAAAGAGCTGCACATGGATATTTATAGTAGCTTTAATCATAATTACCAAAACTTGGAAGCAACCAAGGGGTCCTCAGTAGGCAGGTGAATAAATAAGCTGGCACAATAAAAGTACTTCAGTACTTAGTGCTGAAAAGAAATGAGGTACGAAGCTATGAAAATATGTAGAGGAGATAAATGCATATTACTCAGTGAAAGAAGCCAATTAAAAAATGCTACATACTTTATGTTTCCAATTATATGCTAAAAAGGCAAAAGCATGAATACAGTAAAAAGATCAGTAGTTGCTAGGAGTTAGGTGGGACAGAGGGCTGAATAGGTAGCAAACAGAGGATGTTTAGGTAAGTGAAACTATTCCGTGTGATACTAAAATTTTGGACACATGTCATTATACATTTGCTAAAACCAATAGAATGTACAATATCAAGAGTGAATCCTAGTGTAAAGTGTGTCAATATAGGTTCAGTAGTTTCATTTATTGTAACAAATGTACCACTTTGGTGCAGGATGTTGATCGTGGGGGAGTTTGTTTGTTTTTCTGGGTTTTGTTTTGTTTTGTTTTGGTTTGATTTGTTTTGTGTGGGTGTAGGGGAAAGACAGTATAAGGGAACTATCTGCACTTTCCTCGTGATTTTGCTGTGAACCTAAAATTTCTCTTTAAAAAAATAAAGTTGATTAATTTTTTAAAATGCAAACAAACAAAAACCCAGGGCTGAGCTGGTTGTCTATATTCCTTAATGATAGAGCAATGCCATAATGGACCTCCAGTGGATGGCTTATTTGGTGTCTGCTCATGGTATCCAGCCAGCCTTACACTAAGCCAGTGGGCCTCACCTTGAAGTGTCATCAGAATCGCTTGAAGGTGTTGTTAAAGCACATCATTTTCTGATTCAGTGTGTCTGGAGAGGGACCACAGAATTTGAGTTTTTAACAAGTTCTTACTTGAGACTGAGGCTTCTGATTTGGAAAGCACAGTTTGAGGACCACTGCCCTAAGTAATAGGGGATGCATTCTTTTCAATCCCAGTCTCCTTGTCTGTGGGCAATGTCCTTCCTCGGAAAAGGTTTTAAGAACTCAGACTTCATATAAGCACATTGTAGGCTATCTCTACATCGTTTTCCTGTGGTTTTAACTAAGTTTTTCTTCTTGTGGATTATGCCTCCCCCTTCAGTATTAGGTTCAGGATTCTTAGTCTTGATAAATAAAACCAAAGTCAAAATATAATGCAATTGAAATAGAATATGTTTCTCTTCTATTTCATTCTATTTTCAATTGAAATAGAAAAATTTAGAATATATTTCTATTTCAATTGATATATTTTGCCTTTGGACTTATTTATTTCAGTTGATACTACACAGAATCAATTTAACCACAGCCAATATGACAGTCCCTGTCACATAACAAGTGTATCATATAACCTATGGTAATAAATAATATGCATGATTCTTCTCCACAAATAACACAGTTTAACCAAAATGAAGAAATGGAGGTGAAACAATGACTTTTATCAAGTCTTCGTGGCTCAGAGATGGGGTTAAGAATAGAATTTGAGAATATTTTCTGCTTCTCTGATCTTATTGCTGACACATTTTATGGGCCATGTTCTGTCTCTCTAGAATTAAGCTAGATTTTGTGTAAGAGTAAACTATTTACTCACCATAGGTCGTTGCCAGGGGCCATTAAATCTCAGGTTCCATTTGGAGTGGAAAAAGACAATTTATTCAAGAAAAAACAAATTAAATTATTATATCATGGCTAAAGTAGAGAGCTTGTCTATGCTCTGTCAAGGTTCGTCAAGTTAAAAGAATATGTCAATATTGTTGCCTTTTTGGCTGTGGCTTGCAAAATAATTTATGAGCATTATTGAAAGAAGCTTAGGACCAAGAAAAAAGGAGTAAAACAATCATAATATAACTGCCTGACTCAACTAGCCCTAAAACCCTATTTGACATATGAGAACCATATCAAAGAGAAGATGAATCAATGAGACTTTCACAAAAACCTACTTTGTTTTATCCACATTGTTGAGATTTTTCTGTTTTATTAGACAATGATTCTTTGTGTGAAGGACAGTGTGTATGCACTGTAACTAGTCATCTGTCTGAGTTTCAAAACCCTGCCTGTGATGCTGATTTCACCCCCTTAAAGGACTGAATTACAGAATCAAGAAATACAATGGAGAATTGGGAATGCCACACTGAGCTGAGACAATGATTTTGAAAAAAAGTTGGGAAAGCATGTTAAGAAAATAAGGGAAAATATCATCCACATGAAAAAGACTTTTCAGATATACCCAACACATGCTGTATTCCCTCTTCTAGCAAATCTTACCAACACCTAACCTTTCTGTTGATTAATTCACAACTGCCTATTTAGCAGTCACCTATTACAAAGGGATCCCAGCCAACCAGGACTCAGGATTTGACTGCATGGCCCAGCATCAACAGGAAGGTGGAGCTGCAGCCAGGCCTCCTTGCCATGGCTTGTGGGACATTTCCCATGGTGGGAAGAATAAGACATGACACTTCTGGCCATCTTGCTATCTGAGGGTCTCAAAAGCAACAGCTCCAACTTCCTCACCTACTTGAGGATTCTATGCTTTGGAAAAACAAGAATAAAATTCTTCCTTGTTAAGAGGGTATCAACCTATTATTAAAGAGCTGCACAGATGATAGAAAACATTATCTACCCCTCCAAGAAATTCCAATCTAATTAAAGAAAAAAATGTTGCACCTAAAGACTAGTGCAATTAAGAGCTCAATTGTGCAGCTGAGGTAATACAGGCAATAGATGATATGGGCATCCAGTAATAATAATATTTCTATTTCCATTCCAATAGAGTTTGATTGTTATTCTAAGGTTTACATGTACTGTTGTAATAGCAACTGCTTACTAATCAAGGCTGGTTTAATCTTTATATAACAATGGGTTTTCCTATGGAAAACAAACACAAAACAGAAAAGAAAAAAGCTAGATACTATTTCAAAATTATGAAATTATACTTTATTTCTCGTATAGAAAAGAAAAAAGGAGCAAAGTTTTTTCATCTATAGACACAAAACTTCTAATGTTCCCAGTGTGCCTTCTTCCTTTTCCAGTATAAAAAAGACACAAGTGAAGAATTAATATTCATATTAAATGAAGCCATTAATTGAGGATATAAAGTTTCTAAAGGCTATCAAGCAAATTTGCCAAGCATATAAAGAGTATACTGGCATAAAAATGGTTTATTACCTTTATACCAGGAAACTTTGCTGAAAGAATCTGTAGCAACAAAGCCTCTATTTATACTTCTTCCAAATATCCTCTTGTGACACCAAGAATAAAATATATTTCCACATATAGCAGGAAATATTTTCCTGGAATTTTGCCATTGCCTTTTGGAATGATATTAAATATTTTATTTTCATTCATATTGTCTTCTGGATTTTATTCCATAAAACCATCTTGGCATGTAGAAGAAAAATATATGTCAAAGAAACTAGTAAATAAGGGAAGGATTAATCAGGTTGTGATTATAGGAAACTATAATTTGCACTGTTCAAGTGCTGATGGCACAGATCACTTAAGGGCAGTAGTAACAGTGACTTGAGAAATGTGCCAGAAATGCTTCGAAATATAGTTCAGATAGACACTATAAAATCTTACACATTTTCCAAAATTATGTGTGGTTTATTATTTTCAAATAATGTAGCCAAGTTTACTTGTTTCATATTCTTCTTCCTTTATATTTGCCTTAATCTATTCAGGCTGCTATAACAAAATACCATAAACTGGGTGGCTTATAAACAATAAACATTTATTTCTCACAGTTCTGGAGACTGGGAAGTCAAAGATAAAATCTGCACTAGCAAATTTGATGTCTGGTGAAGGCCTATTCCCCACGGATGGAACCTCTAGTTGTCCTCACATGACTGAAGGGAATAGCTAGCTCTCTGGAGTCTGTTTTATAAGTTCAGTAATCCCATTCATGAGGTCAGAGCCCTCATAACCTAACCACCTCCCATAGGCCCTATTTCCTAATACTATCACCTTGGGGATTCGATTTTAATGTATGAATTTTGGGGAAACACAGACATTTAGACCACACCAGTATCATTATTATTTTTTAAGCTTTAATAAACTATTGAAGTGTAGGGAGAAAATTTGTATTCAATTTTGTCTCATTCAATATCTGATTTTAAATGTGTATTTCATAATGTACATAAATTAATATGGTTGTATAATTATAAATAAATGAATAAAAGATACACGGGGAGAGGTGCTCAAAATTCCTTTTTTCTTGGGAAGAACTTGTTTAAAATTAGACACTGACCTTAGGGAGTAACAACCCATCAGTTAACATCAATAATAAAAGGAAAAAAACAGAATAAAGCAGTAATATGAACATTTAGGATTGGATTAATATATTTTGTTGGCATTATAAAAAAACAGGAATGAAGCTGCATTTGTTTCTTTTGTAGAAGCAACAGACAAGAGGGTGAGCCCTGAAGTGATATACTGGTAAAGTAGGCAAGTACAGTAAAAGAATAAATGTGTAAAAAATGTTTCTTATATCAATTTTTGTGTTACACAAATACATGAAATAAATGGGAAATGACAACATAGCCAAGAAAAGAAAGCTTAAGATGATGACTCAAAAAGAGAATAAATAAAGGCATGGTTACAGTAAAAGAAAAACTCCCTCTTGGAAAACTAACACAAGGCCAAAGCTTTTTATCTTTATTTAAAATTAAAAAGATCAGTCCAGAATGTCCTCCAAAAGATACTTCGGTATTTCACCTCAAATCTTCCTTTCTTTTGAACTCTTCCTTCTTTCCTCTGCTTCTCACTATCCTGCTCTGAGCCTACTTTCTGCAGCCAGGACTTGGAGAAGATAAACTCCCTATTCAAGTTGACATTTTCCCTCACTCAAATAGCTAATCTCAACTTAAGACACATAATAATAATAGCAGTAAAAACTAATGATATGAGCTCTTACAAATGTTAACTCTTCTAAGGTAGACATAATTATCCCTTTTACAGATGAGGAAATTCAGGCATATATTGCTCAAACTAATCAACTATTAAGTGGCAAGGCCAGGATTCAAATCTAGGTATCTGGCTTCAGTACCTATACTCTTCACTACTATGCACTACTATCTAGTAATATGCCAAATAAAATACAAGTAAGGTTTCCATGAATTTCTAATTTAAACTTTTTTTTTTTTTTTTTTTGAGACAGAGTCTGGCTCTCCCTTCCAGGCTGGAGGGCAGTGGCGCGATCTCAGCTCACTGCAAGCTCCGCTTCCTGGGTTCACGCCATTCTCTGGAGTAGCTGGGACTACAGGCGCCCACCACCACATCCGGCTAATTTTTTGTATTTTTTAGTAGAGATGGGGTTTCACCGTGTTAGCCAGGATGGTCTCGATCTCCTGACCTTGTGATCTGCACACCTCAGCCTCCCAAAGTGCTAGGATTACAGGCGTGAGCCACCACACCCGGCCTCATTTAAACTTTGTGTGTGTGTTCTGATTCCTAAGATTCCAGCATTCTAGAGCCTTTATTTTGATCAAGTAATATTACCATAAATGGATTAAGCTTAACATATGGCCTTTGAAATTAAGGGAATGGAATAAGAGGAAAAGGGAACTATTCCAATTACAAAGTTGTTATTTCTATCCAATCAGATGTAGGTGACGAAGAAATTGCAAAGTTGGCAGTGCTTTTTCTCCTTTGTACATCTGAAGACTGCTCGGCAGTGTAACCAGGAAGTAAAGCCTGGCACAGCTGTTCATTCTGTCTCATCATCTTTTCTATGCAGTACTTTCCTCTTAGAGTGAGTATTTGAAATTCTGAAAGCCGCATGCTTCATTTCCCATCATTCTACACCTATGCCAAGTTTCAAGACTGGCTTTGATGTGTATCTAAAGTGGCTTGGCACACTGCTGTCATCATTCCCTGGATCTGTCCCACTCTGTGAAACTGTGATATGATCATCACTGTCCCACAGGAGGAGACCAGCTGCATGTGGAACCCTAGTGATGTCCTTCTACAACTTTGTGTGGTGCATGGGTCATGATGATGACTGCTGGAGGGTACAAAGTGAATGGGTTACAGTTACAGGTTTTGAAATCATGTAGGAGTTAAGCAGCTACTCTACCTCTAAGCTATAAACCTTCCACCCTAAAGTTTTAGTTCTGGCTTTTTACTCTCACCATGGATTACAATGGCAGCCAAACTTAAAAGCTCCAAGATTCAAATGCTTCCTTTTTCTAGGATGAGGGAAAAGCCTAGCATACTATTTATTTGTGTTCTAGATAATGCCTTTTGGTGAGTATTAACATAGTTGATGAGTCATTGTTCTCGGTTAATTTTTCATGGACTTCTAAAGTATATTGTTTCTATTCAATTAATGTCTTGTTCCAAAGCTTGAGTGACCATTTTGAAACAAACCCTCAAATAGAAATTGTGCATTTAATCATTCACCAATCACTGCATATTCTAATGACATGGTTGTTATTAAAACCTCTAACAACATTAATAACAAAAACAAGCAGCCGCCAGGTGTGGTGGCTCACACCTGTAGTCTCAGCTACTGGAGAGGCTAAAGCAGGAAGATCACTTGAGCCTAGGAGTTTGAGGCCAGCTTGGACAACATAGCAAGACACCTATCTCTCAAACAAAAATAAAAACACCCTCCCCAAGCAGCCAAATCCTATCCCGACTCTAGAATGTAAACAAGTGAAAAATCCTCAGAGTACACAGGGATCTATGCTTAACATTCTCCTGTTTTTCATAGGCTACATGATGACACTGTGAAAAAAAAAATCCTCAGTTTTCATGTCTTTTTTGGCTTTAATTTAGGTTTATTTGTTTCTTGAAGTACACGATATCTGACTTCAGTGTAAGACATTCAAAGCTCTCAGAATTTCTCCCAAATTTTCTCTTTCAGATTTCATCTCAAGTATAAAGTAATTAAGTGAGAAGATTGATGTCGAAAGGGACTTTGGAGGGCATTTTAATATCTACCTTTTGAAATGAAAAACAAAATAAAACAAGAGATTCTATAATAATTCAATGCCAACTGAATGCAATACACTCTTTCAGATGTTGCAAAGAAAGGTAAGCCCAAGGCTGATCTGTATGGGTTACATTCACCAGCTCCCAGCCAAGGGGGAGCTCTGGCAGGAGGTCAATTGGAAGAAGGAAGGAAGGTGACAAAGTTATTACTCCCCTGGCCCCCTCGCTTTGCAGTTTCCTCTGACTGACCACAGCTCACTGCTTCTCTCCCTGTGTGCTCTCACCTTCCAGGTATCACCTCAACTCATCCCTCATTTTTGTAGGGCTTGGGGTGGTGACAGCTTTGCTGTTGCTGGCCCTGGGCTTCTGTGCTCTGCCCTGTGCTTTCCCCATCCAGACTTTTATGATTAGTTTCCTTGTAAATAAGTCCTCCCTAACTGATTCTGAGCGTGCCTTCTGTTTCATTTTGGAATACTAACTAAAATAGAGATGTCAACTCAGATTTCAGGAAGCTTACATTTTAGCTGAATCTTCCAAGGCCAGTCAGGAGAGCAGACTTGAGATTAACGTGCCGCTCTCCTAACTTCTGAGAGATGATTTAAGTAGCCCCATACAGCCCATAGGACAGCTTCAACTAACCCAGCAAATCGGCAGGTATGTACAGTTTGGCAGGTACAGGATATTTCTAAAATTTGTGACTAGCATTTAAAAATTTGTAAAATTTATATAAAACATTTGGATTTACGAGGGTATTTGGCTGTGTCTGGGAGTAGATTTGGAGCTGTTTATACAGCTTTTCTACAGTCTCCACCATTTTGCCTTGCCTTACTCCCAACCTACTGGTCTGAGTAGGTATCGAGTTTGCAAACCTTGTCTTAATGTGTTTTCTCTTCTAGAGATGTTTGTATGTGAGAGGAATCAAAAATTTTAAATAATAAAAATAATACTTTAATGGTAGAAATTAGTTATCTGTAGTTATGGAAGAGCTGCAAAGGG
This sequence comes from Hylobates moloch, assembly GCF_009828535.3. Taxonomy (NCBI): domain Eukaryota; kingdom Metazoa; phylum Chordata; class Mammalia; order Primates; family Hylobatidae; genus Hylobates; species Hylobates moloch. Next base: position 152,793,394 of record NW_026652276.1, on the reverse strand, counting down.
GTGTTTGTTTTGTTTTGTTTTGTTTTGTTAGCCAGGAAAAGAGAGCAGCAGGTCTTTGGATAGCCTTGAAATTACAGGGTTTGAAGGCTCCTAGTCTGGGCAGCAGTCCTCACGGACTGTGGCTTTTCAGAACTCATTCCAGGGCTATTCTATCATGTTGATTGTACAACCTTACAAGACTTTTTTCCCTGTTATCAGCATTTCCCAGCTCTTCACTTCAGCTTAACTTACAGCTACTTGGTATCATGGTCATCTTCCCATTGAACGGCATATGCCTATCATTACTACTGATAGTGAAAGAGAGAATAAAACACAACAGAAAAAGTCTTAACCTGAAATGTCCAGTAACCATACCTGTTTTGGTTTAATAATATTACTGAATCATAAATGTCTTAACTCTAAAAGAACACAATAATCAAAAAAGAGCCTTGTTCCGGCTCCAGCATCTGCTGGAGGCATTTTCTTGGATTTTTCCCCCATTATATGGATTGAGGAATGGGGAAATAATATATATTTACCCAAATGCAATTCAAGTCTTTAAAAAAATTATTGCCCTTGAACATATGTTAATAGCTGAGAACCAGCTTAACTTATAAAATAACAGCATGGCTTACATGATAGCATTGGAATCATCCAATGTAATCCATAAAATTTTCCATATTATTGGAGATTGCTTTCCTGAGACCTTACCATATGCAGCCAGGCACATCATTCTATCATCACAGGCCCCCCTGCAGAGCAAATTGCTTACAATACCATTATTTGAAATGTGTATAATTATTTTAAAATATCTTTCTAAATAATGGATAGAAGCAATATTTAGTGGCCCAGATGGACCAGTCTCTACATATTTTGATTGTTTAATTTTTCTACAACTATTGCCTTTAAACTCATGCCATCATTAGCAATGAAATGGCTTCACCTAATACATGGAAACTAACATGATACAGGAATTTTTATTTTTAATATGAATACTTAGAAGACTATGGGCTGCAAAAAGCAACTTATGAGTACATGAATAGTTAATAATCAAAGGGAAAGATCTCTATAAAATTTCTAACAATTTGAAACAAGAAGATAGGTCCTTTTCAAGAAGTTAGTGCTAAGATTTTGTCTGCTTACAAATAAAGGTTCAGCTCTATTTGACAAGTTTTACAATCATAAAGAAAGATGTCTACCTACTGAGTACAGTGTTCACTATCTGGATAATGGCTACCCTGGAAGCCCAGTCCCCAGCAATATGCAATATATACATACATGTAACAAACATGTACATGTACCCCATGAATCTAAAATTGAATTAAAGTAAATTAAATTAATTTTAAAAAGGAAGTTTTTTTCCACTATGCTTATTATTTGCTGTGGTTTATCTCAAATGTTTGTGGGGATATTAGCAATACCTTCTGAAATATACTCTTCTTATTTTAAGTCCAGATAGTACAATTTAGGTGATGGATCATAGCAATGACACATATAAATTTTGCTCGATAATGGGATTATATGTATTTGCTTTTACATTTTGCAACAGGATATTTGGTTTTTTTCCTAATTGGATTGCCTTTTGTATACCAGTGTTCTTAGAACCTAAAAGACACAGACTGTGTTTTCAACAATTGCTAAATAAAGGAGTAGATTAATGAATGAATTTCAAATACTATAAAGTATATTGACTAGAAGTATCACTATCTCACCTATAATACGTAATATAATTTTTAAAATAAAAACTTTCAACAAAATATAACATCGTTATTTTAAAATAAAACCCAATTCTCATTATATGTTCCAGCCACTTTCTAGTATTTTCTCTAGAAAGGAAGAGGTAATAGAGTAGTAATAGAGTTTTTTAACAGAGAAAAATCCTAATCTGTTTTGTACGGAGTTTCCTCACCTTCTCCCAGATCCTTAACATTTCCTGGTGTTGGATCAAGTTTGGACTAAGAGTAAGAAATGCCTGATAACAAGCTACAGTCTTAGCTCTCCTGAAGCTGGGTCTCCACTTTCATTCTATATTGCCTGCCTTATTGGTTATGATAGACCCTGTCAACTTCCATAACAAGTTTGACCAAACTGTTATTGCAAAAGTTCACATTTGAGTGCGCTGGGGACAGAATCAAAAGTAGAGAGTAGCATGAATCAAATCTGCCTTTGTGTATGTCACTGTGACTGTAAATATGACCATATTGTTTAAGACAATAGAATGTGAATATTTCAGAGAAGGAAGATACTTTAGACATTATCTAGTTCAACTCTCTTAATTTACAGATGAAGTAAGTGAAGCTTTACAAAGCTGAGTAAACAAGTGTAAATTCACCCAACAAATTAGTAGCCACAGACTCTAATCCAGATCCCAGATCTGTTTCCAAGTTCACATGTCTTGAAAGTCACTTGTATAAAGTTACTGCATTACAAAATTGCAGATGAGTCCAATTGAAAGCTTTGTTTATTGTTTTTTAAATGTCAAACTCAGTCAAAGATTAAATGTAAACTGTTATTAATATAAAAAGTAGACAAAGGCTGGGCACAGTGGCTCAGGCCTGTAATCCCAGCACTTTGGGAGGCCTAGGAGGGCAGACCACCTGAGGTCGGGTGTTCGAGATCCAGCACTTTGGGAGGCCTAGGAGGGTGGATCACCTGAGGTCGGGAGTTCGAGACCAACTTGACCAACATGGAGAAACTCTGTCTCTACTAAAAATACAAAATTAGCCAGGCATGGTGGCGCATGCCTGTAATCCCAGCTACTCTGGAGGCTGAGGCGGGAGAATCACTTGAACCTGGGAGGTGGAGGTTGCGGTGAGCCAAGATCGCGCCATTGCACTCCAGCCTGAGCAACAAAAGCAAAACAACATCTCAAAAAAAAAAAAAAAAAGTGGACAAAATTAATCAACTTAGGAAAGATAGTGTCAATGAACAGGCAAAGTTGCAATCCTTCACTAGATTATTAAATGCATTTTGCAATTTTTTTTGTCTTAGGTTTGCAATAAATAAATTTGAGGCAAGAAAGTTTTGTAAAGCCCTTTGAGCTTAAGAAAGTAAACCAAAAAAAGCAAAGAAATTATTTTATAACTTATAAACCATATTTGAAAAGTGAGGAAGGAAGTAAAGCAAACAATTATACCTGAAGTTTAGGTCAGTAAAAGTGGTAAACTATTTAACATAAAATATAGCTTTGATTAAAGATTGTAAAGGATTGTTTAAAAGTGCTGGTTAGTGGATGGCTGGGTTCAGAGTTTTAGGCTGTCATTGAATGCCAAATTTGGGTTAACATCTCAATGAATAAAAGGAATTGAATGATCATTTTGTGACAAATTTGCCAATGTTGTAAGGTTAAAAAAAATTTAAATTTATATGAATTTAATGACAAAAATATTTAAAAAGAAATTTATTTCTTCTGAAAATCATGATGCCTATATTTTTATAGTAACTTATGTTTAAGCCATATCAAACTCTTTTTTTGTCCATTTGTTTTTTGGTTTTGGGGGGATGGTTTTGACATTTTATTTTAGGTTTGGAAGTACATGTGAAGATTTGTTACATAGATAAACATATGTCATAGTGGTTTGTTGTACAGATTATTTCATCACCCAGGTATTAAGCCACGTACCCAATAGTTATCTTTTCTACTTCTCTCCCTTCTCCCACCCTCCCTGCTCAAGCAGACCCCAGTGTCCGTTGTTTCTTTCTTTGTGTTCATAAGTTCTTATCATTTAACTCCCACATATAGGTGAGAACATGCGGTATTTGGGTTTCTATTCCTGCATTAGTTTGCTAAAGATAATATCCTACAGCTCCATCCATGTTCCTGCAAAAGACATGATTTTGTTCCTTTTTATGGCTGCATAGTATTCCATGGTGTGTATGTGCCACATTTTCTTTATCCAATCTGTCGTTGATGGGCATTTAGATTGACTCCATGTTTTTGCCATTGTGTATAGTACTGCAGTGAATGTTTGCATGCATGTGTCTTTATGGTAGAATGATTTATATTCCTCTGGGTATATACCCAGTAATGGCATTCCTGGATCTAATGGTAGTTCGGCTTTAACTCTTTGCGGAATCATCATAGTGCTTTCCACAATGATTGAGCTAATTTACACTCCCACCAACAGTGTATAAGTGTTCCCTTTTCTCCACAACCTCAAAAATAACAATCTGTTATTTTTTAACTTTTTAATAATAGCCATTCTGATTGGCGTGAGATGTTATTTCATTGTGGTTTTCATTTGCATTTCTCTAATGATCAGTGATGTTGAGCTTTTTTTCATATGCTTGTTGGCTGCATGTATATCTTCCTATGAGACATGTCTCTTCATTTATTTTAATGGGGCTGTTTGCTTTTCTCTTGTAAATTTGTTTAAGTTCCTTATAGATGCTGGATATTAGACCTTTGTCAGATGAGTAGTTTGCAAATATTTTTCCCATTCTGTAGTTTGTCTGGTTACTCTGTTGATAGTTTCTTTTGCTGTGCACATGCTGTTAAATTTAATTAGATCTCATTTGTCAATTTTTGCTTTTTTTGTGATTGCTTTTAGTGTGTTTGTCATGGAATCTTTGCCCGTTGCTATGTCCAGGATGGTATTGTCTAGGTTGTCTTCCAGGGTTTTTACAGTTTTGGGTTTTACATTTAAGTCTTTAATCCATCTTAAGTTGATTTTTGTGTATGGTGTAAGGAAGGGGCCCATTCTTCACTCCTCTGCATATGGCTAGCCAGTTATCCCAGCACCATTTACTGAATAGGGAGTCTTTTCCCCATTGCTTGTTTTTGTCAGCTTTATCAAAGATCAGATGGTCGTAGATGTGTGACCTTATTTCTGGGCTCTCTATTCTGTTCCATTGGTCTATATGCCTGTCTTTGTACCAGTACCATGCTGTTTTATTACTGTAGCCTTGCAGTATAGTTTGAAGTCAGGTAACATGCATATCAAACTCTTGATCAGTTTTAATAACAATAAACTTTGGTTTAATATGTCTGTGCCACTGATAATGCCATTCAATTTAGACATCTGTCTCAGATTTAAGTACCTAATCCCATTCCTAAAAATGAAATCAGTAATACAAGGTCACCCTTGGTTTGCAGTTACTTAAATTAGAGGAGAATATTTTAAGTTTTTTCATAGGAAATCTCCCAAACTGTTTTGCTAGTTAACAAAAAATAAATCCTTCAGCAAGTGACCCAAATGCAGATGATAAACTCAGTTTAATTTGCTCTGGAAATAATTGTGCATTCAGTTTGGCATTGATTCATTTAAATCAATTCTTGAACCTGGAAACCCAAACATTTTCCCTTTGAGATTTCAAGATTCCTGCAGTAGTTATTACCCTTTAACCCTTCAAGACAATTTGCAAAACATGCAGGAAAATGCACCAAATGTGAAATTAGCTATTACATTAAGAATGATGCACCAGTGGAACTGAAAATGACACTGACAAACACAGTGTCTTTTGGGATATCTATTTCAGTGGGTCTCTTTGCAGATGCAACAGAGTTTTCTGGTGACCAAATGTCTACCTAGTTCACAAATCTAGACTCGTTTCCATTCAACATAGAGCTACATTTTAATAGGTTCCAATGAAACCAAGATGAGAGTCATCTCTATCTGCCTTTGAGGGAAGGAAACATTCTAATAAGAGAATGCTGCTTTCTCACACTGAGCATCCTAAGTCACTTCCCCACTGAACTCCTTCTCAGTTTCTTCAAGGATTCCATCAAAACCTTGCCATGCATTTCATTTTTTATTAGTATGATATGATCATATAAAGCATATAAATGCTGAATTTAGGGCATGGAGTTAATTGCCATTTTAAGATTGAAAAGTACTTCTTAGAGTTAAATATAATCTAAATCATGTTTTAATTCCAAATATAATGAATTATATTTTGATATCTAAAATTTCATGGTGATGGCAAATGGAGAAAGTTGCAACATACTAAATTTAAGCTTTCAAAAGCTTTAATTTTATTAAGAAATTTGGAGGTTTTCTGATTTGGCTGCTGCTAAATATTATTCTCTCTACTCACAACTTCTTAGTATAACCGTTCCACTGAGCATCTATTAAAAACATCATGCTCAGTAAACAGATCATGTTACATAGTAAAAACAAAATTCTAGCAATATAGTAGATATTCAGTAGTGATTTATGGGATGGATGATGCTGCAAGATCTCCTGGTAAAACCTTACTCATTTACTAATAGAGCAGAAATGAATTAAGGCTCAGTGTCTTTTATTTAACATACACATTCTAATTTTAGTTGCTTTTCAAAAAACATATAGCAAAATAAACATGGCCCACAGTGTGTTGCCAATTATTGGTTGGTTGTAACTAACACAAGTTAATAAATATAAATGATCTGTAGTTAAAATATTAACTTTTTTGCAAATAGATTTTTTTTTTTAGATGAGTCTAGCTCTGTTGCCCAGGCTGGAATGCAGTGGCGATCTTGGCTCACTGCAACTTCTGCCTCCCAGGTTCAAGCGACTCTCTTGCCTCAGCCTCCCGAGTAGCTGGGATTATAGGCATGTGCCACCATGCCCAGCTAATTTTTGTATTTTTAGTAGAGACGGTGTTTCACCATGTCGGTCAGGCTGGTCTCAAAATCCTGGCCTCAAGTGATCCACCGGCCTCGGCCTCCCAAAGTGCTGGGATTACAGGTGTGAGCCACTGTGCCCAGCCTGCAAACAGATATTTTTAAAGGTTTTATGTCCATGTTTGGCTTAGGTCTAGCACACTATATATTAGTCATTTGTGTATATGCTATTAATTTTTCTTTCATTCTTGTTATTGATATATATGTCGATGTATACTTATCTATAAATATCAATATATTTATGTCTATTCATTTGTCTATGTATCTGTGAAACCATTTGAAGAAGTCCTTGACGTATAGTGGTCAAAGTAAATTTAATAAATTAGTAATTCATTAAATTTAATATGCTTATTAAATTTAATTAAGAACACCTCTAAATTTCTATCATTTCATGGATATTATGAATGTAAACTAGAGGTAAAAATATGCTAAAATTATCATAATCTTCCATTTTGAGATGATTGTTACTAAGGCAATAGTAAAATTATGCAGTTTATCAGATTGGAACACATGAGTTAACTGAAAATAAACCACAAAATATAATTAGCAGTTGAGATACATATGATTTTTAGTATTTTAAAATAATAACTAGAAAGCTATTCTTTCTTTTGGCTTTTAATTTTTACTTCACTGAGACACTGATTTTATTCTAGGCCTTTCTTATCGACTGCTGACCTTTTCCTGTCATTTGATGTTAAAGATGGTACAATGAATGTGTCATCAACGTTACATGGCCTGAAACGGATCAGTAAATTTAATGTGATCATTAGAAATAGATCCAATTTTTGACTGAGGAGAGACTACAGAAGTCTTATTTATAAGCTTCCTTTATTACATTTCTTTTTTCTTGTATATTTATGGTCCATTTGCTAATACACTATTAGGAATCAAATCACTGAAGATTTCAGCATTTTATTATCACCAAAACCTTTGTTTTAGTAAAGCACAACATAGTCTTCTTGATTGTGAAAAGCTGTTGTCAGATCAAGTCCTTTTTATGCCTCAGATCTTAGGGCACACTAATTCTTGAGACCATCTCTAAGGTCTTCTGTAGAAGGTGCTGTCTTGTTGAGAAGGAAGAAATGGCCAAAGTGTCTGTATCTGAAATGTTCTGCGTTATCTTAAATATCCCACATTGAGGATGGACAGGTAAATTAGACATATGAAACAAGACATATTTGGTATGTTCAACCTATATTTATTATGAATTTTTCATGTAGTAATATGATGATATAATATGAAATAATTTAAGATCCTTATTAAGACTAAAGAGAAATCAGTAGTAGGCTATGATTTGTTTCTTTATTTGGTGGTATAACAGCATTATTATAAAATCTAGAAGGTTTTTTTAGATGCTTCTGCTTCTCACAGGGAAGCAACATTATTAATGTTCTTGTTTAGCTTAGTATACTATATGTAATTTACATGTGACTTTCAGACTAGTAATTACAAAAAGAACAATCTACCACAAAAAAAAGTACTAAGGAGTCTTTCATGCTCAGCATCCCAAAAGGGAAAACCCAGAAAATATTACCAATACATCATGAGCCTCTTTGGTTTTCTTCATTTGGAGTGATGAAATCAATCATTTGATTGAATTGACACAACAGTCCTTCAACTGTATAATCTGCTTCAAGACACTATGTTGCTCAATATAACAACATGCCAAAATTGAAAACACTCAAAAATTAGCTTTTGTTTCGTTTTTATTTCATGTTTTTGGTTTGTGGGCCATACAATAGTATTCAATGTTCTCCAAGATAAGATAATGATTTCTTCACAATTCTTTCCTTTCTCAAATTTAGCTGTACATTGAGATCATCTGGAAAACTTTAAAACCTGCTGATATTTGAGCTCTACCCTAAGAAATTCTGATGTAACGTGGATGAAAACCTGGGCATTGGGTCTCATAATCTCTCCCCCAGGTGATTATAATGAGCAGGACTTGGCATCCACTGGTGTATGTAAATTTGATATTCTCATGACTACTCATTGCTGGATTGACACCCAACTTTTGCAACCTCCCATTTACTAAAGAGATGGACTCCCTGTCTCCCTCTGTCTCCTCTCTTAGAATAGATACTTCTGTCAAAGCTTGAATGTGACTTAGAAAAAAAATAGCAATTACCCTTATACATTTATTCTACATTTTTTTCACCCTTTATACATATTAGAGGCAATGACAATAACTTTTAGCAGTGTTTATTTTAATTGAATTGAAGGTCAAGACACCTTCTGATTGCACAGATTAAACAAGAAAGTATTACGTATTTCAACTTTACAAAGCATCTTATTGATTTAAAAAGATTCATACTATTGATAAAGTTCACCATGAACATATATGTAATAAGGAGACTAAAATATTCATTTTACATATCTACAACACGTATTTTCATATTTCTAATCAACCACAAATCATATAGGAAAATATTTAGGTCCATGAAAAAGTTTCAAAACATTAAAAAATTAACATTTTGAAACAAATCACATGTGAAAGCTCATTAAATAATAACATTGACAAATAAATAGTTAATCAGCTTTACTTATTAGCCGCTGCCATGCATTTCTGGCATTCCATTCCAAGCGAGGGTCAGCATGCAGGGTATAATTTCATACTATGCGACTGTAAAGAGCTACAGGGCTTATTTTTGAAGTGAAATGTCACAAGGTCTTTCATTCTCTTTCAAAGGAAGATCACTCATGGCTGCTAAACTGTTCCCATGAAGAGTACCAAAAAAGCACCTTTCTGAAATGTTACTCTGAAGATTCATGACAATTTTTTTTTAACCTTTCTGTTTTGAAGGAGTTTTGTTTAAGAGAGGGGATGGGCCAGTAGATGGAGGGTATCTGAGAAGCCCTTTTCTGTTTTAAAATATAATGATTCACTGATGTTTATAGTATCAACAGTCTTTTAAGAACAATGAGGATTTAAAACTACAGGATACGTGGAATTTAAATGCAAATTGCATTCATGGATATACCTACATCTTGAAAAACTTGAAAAGGAAAAACTATTCCCAAAGAAGGTCTTGATACTTAAGACAGCTTGCTGGGTTTGATCAAAGCAAAAAGCATATACTTCAAGTGAGAAAATAGCAATGGCAGGCTTGAGTCTTCCAAGCAATCAAATCTGTAAAGCAGATGGTTACTAGTAAGTCTAGTTGTGGGAGTGTGAGTTCTAACTCATGCTCTGCTTGCTGGATTTGCTGGCTCTTTTCCGCTCTCTGTGATGCTGGACTGGCTTGGCAGGTGACATGCTCTCAAAGTTGTGACTGGACTCATTGTGCTGCCGGGTGTACCTCTTGCACTTGCAGGCAGTGACTACTGTGATTTTGTAGGTGCGTGTGCTGCCATCTTGGCACTGCAGCTGGATTCTCTGGGTACGGGTTTTGTCATTGACACACCGCCACTCCTGGGAGCTCCTCCTGCTCCAGTACTTTGTTCCATAGCCTCCTCCAATCCAGTTAGGGAGCACTGGCAGGGGCAAGCACTCACCAGCACACACCAGCTCCTTCAGAGGACTGATGCTGGTGCACTGGCCATCGGAGATGTATTTGGTGGAACGCAGTTCCCGGCAACCCACTTGAACCCGAGCTGCAGGAAACAAAAAAGAATGTGCATCAGAGACAAAAATGCAAATGAAGACCTTTTAAAAAGTGATCTGCAATGACAAAAATAATAGGCAAGTGATAGCAAATTGCCAAATAGAAAGTGAGCACCTACTTTATTTTCACAATGAAAAAAATCTGTCTGGATAGTATAGGGACACTTTCATGAAAATCATCAGTTTACATGGCTATAACTTTTTTGGGAAAAAAAATGTAGGCCTGATTTTTTTTATATATAACATTAGCTAATTGCTTATTAGAGTGTTTGAAAATCCACTTTTCTTAGTCTCACTCTCCAATAAGGGGTTAGCAGCTCTTCCATTTATGTGTAAATATTCATTATTCAATGAGTTAAAAGAGTATACTTTAATATTCTCTTTCTCAAGGGCCATATTGGTTAATGTCTGCAAGTGTCTTTAATTAGGCTTTTTAAAAATCTGTTGAGAAAAAATGTGGTAGCCATTTAAATATTGTGTATAATGCATATGCTCTCGGTAATATTTTATTTCAATTACAGACTTTAGCTGCAGAGATTCAGACATACATATGTGTACAACTTCTGACATTTTGCATATCAAACTTAATAACTATGTTTTAAACATAAATTCCCAAACTATCTTTTAAAAAATACAAACAGTAAAATGTTTGAAATGTAAAATGCCACTACAACTCAAGACTCAAAGAATATAAAAGCCCCTAAATCAGGAACGTATGGTTGCCATAACAACTTGGCTACATTTCCATGAATTTTATGGCAGAAAAATGCCTAACATGTCTGATTTACAACTGCAAAAGGAACCACGGTGTTCATTTCCTGAATATTGGTCATGGCAAACTTTTTGTTTTAGTTATTTGGATTTGATAGGTATGTTCTCTAATTGGCTGTTTCTTGTTACATGCCTTATGTAATTAAAGCAAAAATTAATCTTTAAATATTTGAAGTTTTCCTTACCCTTGCTTTGTTATCTAAACTTGAGGAGAATTGCCTATGACAAGCTTGAAAAGAAATCAAGGCTTGCCAACCAGGAAAAAAAAAAGGATGTTTAAAAGTACAGGCTGCTGACATTTTACAAATAAAAATGATAAGGGACACTGAAGTGGTTCCACCAAAAGTACTGAAAGATAAGTCAAAGTAGAAGTGAATCAGGAGTTTCACTTCATCTCTGTATGCTAGTACTTCTGGGGTAAGAGATATAGCTTAAGGGGAACGTGATAGTTGTGGAAAAACTTATGTATATACACATGCACGCATAGAAATCTAGAATTGTGGGATTAAAATGCAAAGCGTAAATTGTTTGGTTGGACAGTGTGCTCAGTGTGCCTGATTCTGCCTCCAGCTCACCTTCCTGCAGCTGCCTCAGGAATGCACCTGGAAATAGCCAGAAATAATTTTGTCTTGTCAAGCTTTCTGTTCCTGTGTATATACAGATTTGGCATTTTTGCAGTGACAGTTCATTGACAATGAATACCCACCACATTGCTCAGTAATCTAATAATAATCAGATATGTCCTGTGTACTTAAAAGCAACCATCTTCGTGAAAGTTAAAACATCTTAGCTTTCTTAGACATTAACAGTCATATTTGCTTTGACTTTTCAAAGGTCAAAACTACTTTTCGTAGTTGAATGGAGTGAAGGAGAGGCAAAAGATTTGTGTAGGATTTCCTGTGCACTGTTTCTCCCTCTCTCTCTCTCTCTCTCTCTCTCTTAAAACCTGATTATTAGCATGTGGCCTCTTCTAAAGGAAAAGATGGAAACAAAAGTTACAGGAAATTTGAATTCCGCTAACCAGTGGTCAATTAGTGTGTCAACTAAGCTGTTGTTTTACATCTCTTAAGTTACAAAAATGTCCCCAGGTCTGTCATAGAAATACACAATTATCTAAATTTTGAATGGGACAACAAGGAATTATTTTAGAAAAATATGGTTCTCCAACATTTTTAGTTTATCCCTCTTTTACATTGAGCATCATCAAAACTTTTGACTATCTCACTAAACATATTTTAGAAATCCAATGTAAACAATTTTTTTCTCCTGGAAGCTTCCTTTTTTCCCTTGTGATTCCCTATATGTATTTGTGGATGGTAACTAATAATATATATTAGTTACGTTTATACACTTTACCAAAATTGTATATGCCCTGAAATAAATTGATAAAACAACCAGAACTTGAGCTATCTAAAACAATACTTTTTAAAACTGTCATTTTGCATGATTTTGACAAAACAATAGTTTAATTCCTGGAAATGTTTTCTTTGTGGATGATGTTTGATAAAACTTCAGTCTGTGCTTGCATTATTAAACCACCGTTTTAGTCAGGTTAACTTTAAAATCACTACCTAGGGAAGAACGCTAACCTACACATGCAGCAGATTACTCCCAAATTGTTTCACAATATATATATGGTTCAGGTTAGTTACCAATAAAACAATTCTACAGGAATGTGAGCTAATGCTACCAGAAAAGAAAAAAAAAAAAAAAACCTGTACAAGTAAAACACACTTACTGTTCCGATCCAGTCCAGTGTTACTGAAATGCCTGCCTCCATTTCTGGCTTGATTCAACGTGCTGTTGCTGCTGGGGTGTGCTGGAACAGGTTTAACCACATGTGAATAAAGGATTTCTGTGGCATCATTTTTAAAAGCCAAACAGCTTTTCATTAGGATGCATGCAAGGGGAAGGAGATAGAAATGAATGGCAAGAGGAAGCATGGTGAGTAGAGGATTTGCTTGGCTGAAGAGCTGGTTAATTCTTTTGCCTCTGCTTCTGCACTGTAACTGTGAAATTCCTCCTCAAGGTTCCCTTTATATATCCACAGAGGTTTGGCGTTCATTCAGGTGTAAAGTTGTGTAGAGCTTCAGAGTGAAAACACAGCGAAGGGGTGGGATCCCTACATGACCCTGCAAAAGAATTTTACCAATGGAAAAGAAGACTGCAGAAAAGGAGGAGCTTGGTATACAAATTGCCTGAAATTTCAGAGTTGGACTTCATCACTTGTCTGTGAGCCGACGCAGGCAGGCATATTCTATATCAACGACAGACTCTCCTCTGCCATTTCCTTTCCTGAATCTAGTTAACATTCGGGTTTAATTTAAACGAAAATACATCGCTGTTCATTTGAAGAGACTGGCTTTCCCACAGTTGTTCTATACTTTCCTCAGATTTTAGAGTATTTGGGTCAGAAAGGGAGTTCTTCCCAGATAACAGGAGAAATTCATGTGAGTTTAAATATTGTAGGACTTGCATGAAGCACCTAGTTCGTTAAACATTGCTTTCTCTCAAGAAGCAAACCAATATATTTTTTTTCCTTAAAGTAAAAGGCACAGAGCTAAAACCTGCCCCCTGGACATGCTTAAATAATGCAGCTTTGATCTGCATGAACTACTGTGCCGCTAGGTAAATTATTGCCAAGGGTTCTGTGTGGAGAATAATGAGCATAGTTCTGTCTACATTAAAGTAAGTAATACTCATTTTTGTCTTAAAAATGTGTCACAAGCATTAACCCATAGCATTGTTTTACATAAAGCCATTTGTGACAGACTGTTTAGCGGATTCAAAATAATTTTTTCTAGATTTTTTCAGAACACAGATTCTACTCGTATTTACTAAATATTTTGTTCATTACTTCGTTTGACTCTGCTGCCCAAGTAAGAAACCTATTTTTCTGAATTACTTTACCGGCACCCAGAACACGTGTTCCATTAATTAATTATAGGCCACTGATGATCCCTTTAAAACAATCATAAAATTCTGTTTCATCATGGGACATCTCAATTGGAATAACTATTCTGAATCACCTTTTCAATTATAAATCCATTTTTGTCCTTTGTGTGGTTACCTAAATCACCTAATTTTGTATCTCTTTTCTGTATAAGCTTTTGTCCATTGTAACTGCTATTTGTCTATATGTCTGCCTACCTGAATTTCTCCATAGCAGCACTACTGGCATTTTGGAAGAGACAGTTCTTTATTATTGGGGGACCATCCTGTGTGTTTATCAGCATCCCTGGCTTCTACCGACTAGACGCCAGTAGCACCCCCTAGTTGGTAACAAAAATATCTCCAAACATTGCCAAATGACCCCTACAGGGTAAAATCACCCCCAGTTTAACCACTAATGATCTATTCATTGATCTCACTATAAAAGAAAGTAAAAATAAGAATAAAGGAAAAATATTATAATACCAAGAAATTATTGTTCTTTTTTAGGACAGAAATGGTACTGTAGTTTTGTTTTAAAACAATGACTGCTTCTCTATTAGAGGGATATACTGGAACATCTTTAGATGAAATGATTTTATATCATCTTTTACATTATATGGAATAAGCTAGAATAAGCTTCAAAAATAATATGAGGAGGTTAGAGGTGTGAGTGGCAAAAGATTAATTATAAGTTGATGGTTGTTAGAGCAGGATGGTATTATATTCTGTTTATTCTTGTGTATGTTCCAAATTTTACATAATAAAAAGTTTAAAAACCAGAGTCAGACAATCAATTTAATGGACGTATACTTCCTAACAATAGATCTCTATCCTACGATTGGATAGTCATTTATTCTAACATCCTTCCCAGAAAATCATATGTCAGTTTATTTTGTGCAAATGGAGATTACAGGCATCCTTCTAAAATACTAACTATAAAGAATTTCCTGTCCTACTTATCAGGGGACTTGATGTTAATTACACAAAGCATGTTAATATTAATCATTGACCTACAGACCCAATGCCTAAAGGAAATTAAAAGATCAAAATAATCTAATCTGTTACTCACTAGTTTTTCTTTTTTTATGTCAGGAGCAGGAGATATTCTAATTGGAATTTAATTATCGGGTTGGGCTAATGAGGTTGACCAAATTCAGGCACAGTTATTAAATCTGCTGCACCTAGTATTCTGAAGGCTCAGCCTTAGGATATCACCTCAGGCAGAAGCAAAATTAGAAGAGAAGGCAATGTCGTTGTGCATGTGGACAGGACAAACTCAGAGTTCTTAGGCCCAATTTACCTGACAGACCCCTAGAGAACTATTTTGAGGCTGGGTGTGGTGGCTTCTGCCTATAATCGCGCACTCTAAGAGGCCAAGACAGGAGGATCGCTTGAGCACAGGAATTCGAGACCAGCCTGGACAACACAGTAAGACCTTGTCTCTGCAAAAATAAAATAAAAACTAGCTGAGCATGGTGATTCACGCCTGTAGTTCCAGCTACTTGGGAGGCTGAGGCAGGAGGAACGCTTGAGCCTGGGGTGTTGAGGCTGCAGTGAGCCACGATACCACCGCAACACTCTAGCCTGGGCAAGAGTGCGACCCTGTCTCAAAATAAAGAAATAAAAAGAAAGAAAACTACTCTGCTAAAATAGAAATAATCATAAATTTAATACTTAACCGTTATTCTGATCAGTTTAAAACAGCTCCATTAAAAATAACCACAAACTATTGCTTCTCGGCCTTTTGGCTAAGATCAAGTGAAGGGTAACCACAAACTGTAATAACCCAAGAAGAGTGGATATAGATGTTTAATATTGAAATTGATTCTTTCTCATCTTCAGGCATTAGTATGTACCTGTTATTCCCTTTGCTTATAACACTCTTCCCTCACCCTCTTCCTTGGCTAATCACCTACTTTTCCTTCCAGTCTCAGTTTAGATGGCAACAGCACTGAGAAAACTTGCCTTGTCCTCTCTTCCCCCTATCTGCTCGTCTCAATCCAGCATACATGTGCCAGAGCCGCAAGTTGCCTGATGACTTGGCAAGACTTATGAAAGAAGAACCATTTCTATCTTATGGGTATTGTGGAATAAGTGGTTAAATTAAGTATTTAAGAAATATAGAAAAAATATTCTTTCATTAAAAAGAGATTGGCTAATATTTGTGGTAGGCAGTCGCTAAGATGGCTCCCAATAATCCCCTTCTCATGATATTCACATCCTTGTATCAATCTCCTTTTCTTCAGTATGGGAAGAACTTAGCGATTAACTTCTAATTAGTATAACATACTAACATGATGAGGTGTGACTTCTATGATTAGGTTTTCAAAAAACTGTGACTTCTGTCTTTCTGGCTGCTCTCACTCTCTTGCTTGCTTTGGTGGAAGCCAGCTATCTTAAAGTGTACTTCTCCATAGGAAGGTCCACGTAACAAGGAACTGATGCCTGTAACCAACAAGGAACTGAATGAAGGCCTCAGCCAAACAGATGAGAATTCCATCAACAATGACATGGGTGAGCTTAGAAGCAAATCCTCTCACAGGCAGATGAGGCCGCAGCCCTGGCCTACAACCTGAATGCAAACTTTAGGAGAGATATCAAACCAGAGGCACCCACAAGAACTATGAGATAATAAATGTTTGTTGTTTTAACTAAGTTTTGGGATAATTTGTTATATAACAGATAATCAGTACAATGTTATTTGTAATTAAGTCATTTTGTGAATAATGCTAGGGCCTTGAGAGCATCAGATGTGGAATCATTAGACATGGTGACTGTGCATCTTGCAATCTTTGGGAGAGTGTTAAGACTTATTTTCTGTTCTCAGCTGTGCATCATTGCAAGAAAAATAAAATAATAGGAAATTTTATTAAAGACTTCTTTTCTAGTCCTCAGCTGAGCCATCAATGTGGTGGCATTATTAATAATCAAATAATGGTATTAGAATTACTACTAGCAGCTTGATTTGTAAAAGCTGGAAACTAATTTTGATTTTCTAAATCGTATCATTTATCATATGACTTGGAAATTAAATTTGAAAATCTGAATTTGGATCTGAAATTGAATCTTAGTTCTACCATTTACGATATGTATGAACTTGGACATACAGTTGACCCTTGAACAACACAGGTTTGAACTGGGAGGATCCACTCATACTTGGATTTTCTTCCACTTCTGCCACCCCTGAGACAGCGAGACCAACCCTTCCTCTTATTCCTCCTTCTTAGCCTACTCACCATGAAGACAATGGAGATGAAGACATATATTATGATGATCCACTTCCACTTAATGAAGAATAAATGTATTTTCTCTTCAATTTTCTTAATAACATCTTCTTTTCTCTAGCTTACTTTAAGAATAGAGTATATTATATATATATATATATCTTACAAAATATGTGTTAATCAACTGTTTATGTTATTGGTAAGGCTTCTAGTTGACAGTAGGCTATTAGTAGTTAAGTTTTAGGGGAGTGAGAAGTTATACGTGAATTTTCAACTGTACAGGGGTCAGCTCCCTAACTTCTGTGTTGTTCAAGTTAGTTATATTTTCTGAAACTCTTCTAGTCAGTTTCTTCATCTACAAAACATGACCACGCTTACCTACCTCACAGAGGAACAAAAATATATGAAAATGTCTAGCACAAAACCTGGCACAGAAGAAATGTGGAAAAAAATAGCCATTAAATATGAATCTAGGAGCACGGTTTTATATTGTAGCCTTCAAATTATAAACATGAGTTTGGAAAGACTAGAGAAGTCCGAACAAAAATATGATTACCCTATTTAAGGTAAAGAACAAAAAGTTGAGAGAAGGGAGATTTGTTTAGCTCAACAAAGTAAGAGATAGTGGATAAATGTCATTAGGCTTAAGAAATTAGTCTAATCAATTGTTTTTAATTTTTAACAGGGGATGCGTCCAAATACAACAGCACCCTTTATCTCCAGGGCCTACGTTCCAGCACCTCTAGTGAAAGCCTGAAACCAGTTCCGAACCTGACTGGCATCATTTCAAACACGTTTCTCTTCATCTCTCCCATACAGAAATTTAATGCCTTTTCCATCTTAACTACGGCTTATCATGTACTGTGGCTGTAACTTGTGCAGTTTGAAGGGCCACAGCAAAACTAGCAGGAATTTTTTTTCTTCTTTCATGGAACGAAGGTTTTTTCTTACCATAGATCTTAGCAAACTCAGCATATGATTTTTTTCTCTATTAAGTTGAAAACTTTCACCTTTTCACTTAAAGGAAACACTTTACGGCTTCTCTTTGGCAAACCCGAATTGCCAGCATCACTACTCTTGTGCTTTAGGGCCGTTATGAAGTAAAATAAGAGTTCCTTGAGCACACAGCACTTTGATGCACAACAGGCGATCTGATAACCTAGATGGTCACTAAGTGACTAACAGTAGGTGGTGTAGACAACGTGGAGATGCTGGACAGTGGGAAGATTCACTTCCTTGGTGAGATGGAGTGAGACGGCATGAGATTTCATAGTGCTACTTAGAACGGTGTGGAATTTCAAACTTATCAATTGTTTATTTCTGGAATTTTCCCTTTAGTGAAACCAAGGAAAGCAAAATCACAGATAAAGGGGATTTCTGAATATATAAACAAAAAGCATTTACTGAATACAAGAATAAACTATTTCTGCTCCTCTCTGGCTTAAAACTATTCTGAGAGTTCCCCTTAAGAAGATAGCACCTCTTAAATGGAAAAGTGATTAGCTATTATAAGTTTAGAAAAAACACAACAAACTGCCATAGAATCTTTTTTCATAAAAATCCTTAAAACGAGAATGAACTAATCACTTTCATTCATTTCGTGTTAGCGTGTATTGTGCCCAGTCTTTTTAAAGATGGTGTCATCCTGGCAAAGCTGAATGAGAAATGAAGCCTACCCTCTCTTCCTGTTTCAGAAAGCTCCTGGTTAGAATTTTACTAAAGGAACTCCCCTTAACGTACTCTTCCTGTAAAACTTTCTTTCTCTCTCATCACCTTCAAGAGTTATCTCTTTATTTGTATTTTGTTTGAATGCTTGCTGGTCTTATTTGTTGAATATAATGTTTCATTTATTATAAACTGCCTCACCATGAATAGCATTAATTTAGAGAACCCAGCTTACAATGCCCTGTGTAACCTGATATAAAACCCAAGTGAAAAATCTCAAATCCAATAGATAGAGATCTAGATAGGGTTCCTCCAGTCTCCACACTATTGATCTCTGGGCTGGAAAGTTCTGTTGTGGGGGATGTTTAGCAGCATCCCTGGGCTGTACCCTCTAGATGCCAACAGCACCTCCCCCACCCAGAAATTTCACAAGCAAGCGCTAGGGAGTAGGTGAGGACAGGAGGGACAGGGCTTCCATCCGATTGCACAAACTAGCGCCAGTAGGAATTTGTCCTTTTTACTTCCATTTATTACATTGCACAGTAGGAATCAATGCCCTCATTGTGTGCGTTCAGTCCAACAGTCCCTAAACTAAATCTGACAAAGGCTGGCAGCATATTAAATATCCTGCCCCCAGTGGTGAATGCAGATTGGAATTAGTTTTGTTCCACCCGCCTAATAGTTGGTCTAAAACAATGTTTCTACTGGGAGCCTGTTAGATATGCAAATTCTGGGCCTCACCTCAGACTTGAGTCAGAATCCCTTGGGCTGGAGCCCTGGAATCTGTGTTTTAACAAGCTTTCCAAGTGATTCTTAAGTATGCTAAAGTTTGAAGTAAACTGTTATAGGATACACGCATGCCCTCATAACTGTGGCCTAGACTCATGATCCCCATGAGGGTTGCCTAGTCTATTTAACTGGGCCTGTGCTCCAAATACTTCAGTTTGCAGAATCAAATGGAAGCCCTGCCCTGAAGCTCCGCCCTCAAGGCCCAAACCCTAGCCCATTTCCTTCTGCTATATTTATTTCTCCCTAGGGACTGGATACTCTCAGTGCCCCTCAGTCCTGATTAATGCTTTGTTTCACAGAAATAGACACCGAGAACCATAAAAATTACTACCTACAGTAGTACTATCACTCACTAGAAATTCTGGAAGTCACTTCTGATTTGCTCAGAGATCAGCGTTGACCCAGATTTAGGTAAAATACTTGGATCACTGTGATTTTGATTATTGTCCACCAGACTCAATGACATCCCAGTCAAATTGGGCTCCTAGCCCTGGCCACATGCAGTGTTGCAACACTCTTCCCTGAGGAGTCCCTTATTCAAGTACCAGCAGGCTTCATGGCAAGGCCTAAGTCAGTTATGATCTTACATCACTGGTAGACACTTGGGCTTAGAGACTTTATAGTATGAAGTTCTCTGGTGTGTCAGGATGCTGGAGAACCCAAGAATTTAGTAGGATTTGGCCCAACAACACCACAGTCTTTCCTGGAAAAAATAGTCCTTGCAGAAATTTTCAATTTCAATTTTCATTTTTTTTTAAATAAAATAATTTGCTTCCAAGTTATATATGGGTGGAATCTGTGGTGTAGGGCAGGGGTCACCAACCCTTCGGCTATAGACCAGTATTGACCCATGGCCTGTTAGGAACTGCACCGCACAGCAGGAAGTGAGCAGCTGGGGAGTGAGCATGACCACCTGAGCACCTCCTCGTGTCACATCAGTGGCGCATTAGATCCTCATAGGAGCACGAACCCTATTGTGAACTGCACGTGCGGGGGATCTAGGTTGCATGTTCCTTATGAGACTCTAACTGATGCTTGATGATCTGAGGTGGAAGAGTTTCATTTCGAAACCATCCTCATCCCCGGCCCCATCCGTGGAAAAATCATCTTCCAAAATGGGGTCACGGTGCCAAAAAGACTGGGGACTGCTGGCGTAGGGGGTTTCACAGCAGCAGCGTAGCTGGGGTGAAGGGCTCAGCATTGGGAAGGAAGGAAGTTTTACTCTATTGATTGGAAAGTTAGGTTGGAGCAGATTATTGACTACAATTTGCTTTGCATTTGAGAAGTTTGTACATTATTTGTTAGATAATAGAGAGCTATTGAAGGATGTGTACGTGTGTGTGTTTATTTTTCTTCTCCCAAAGGGAAAGCAGAGTATAGCCTCCACCCAGGCCAAATGATAGAAAATTTCCAATATCAGCTGAGTACAGTGGCTCACGCTTGTAATCCCAGCACTTTGGGAGGCTGAGGGGGACGGATCACCTGAGGTTAGGAGTTCGAGACCAGCCTGGCCAACGTGATAAAACCCTGTCTGTACTAAAAATACACAATTAGCCGTGAGTGGTGGTGTATGCCTGTAATCCCAGCTACTCAAGAGGCTGAGGCAGGGGAATTGCTTGAACCCAGGAGGTGGAGGTTGCGGTGAGCCGAGATCACACCACTGCACTCCAGCCTAGGAGACAGAGCGAGACTCCATCTCGGAAAAAATAAAATAAAATAAAATAAATTAGAAAATTTCCAATATCCAGAAGTTCCCCTCCTGTCCCATTCTAGTAACTACTTCCTTTCTTCTCCCTAAAATAAACCACTCTCCTGATTTCTGACACAGGTTATTACTTTTGACTGTTTTAGAAATTGATGTAAAAAAGCTGACTTTTTTTCATTGTTGTGTAGTATTGCATTGCATGAACACCCCACAATTTATTCATCCAGTCTACTAGATTGGGTTGATGCCAATTGAGCCTATTATGAATAATGCTCCTATAAATGCTCCTGTACCTTTCTTTTATGTCTGTGGTCATACATTTTCGTTTGATATATATCTAGTTGTGAAATGGATGCAATATAGGGTGTATGTGTGTGTTCAACTTTAGGAGATAATACCAAAGAGTTTTCCAAAGTAATTTTAATAATTGAAATTTCCACCAGCCTTGACAGATCTGAAACAGGGACAGGATCAACACTATGTTTTGGGACGCTTAATCCAGCTGCAACATATAAGATGGTTTAGGTGTGGTTATTTTAGAACACAGGGAGGAGAAACACTATTGTGAGAGCCCAGGTGAAAAAGAATATAATCTTGAACTTGAAGGAGGGAGGAAAGGCTAGGACAGAGATTAGAGATTAGAGATACTGTGGAGTTTAGGTTGGTAGGTAATTGGAGAGGGAATCATAAGTGAAAATGACGTTTTAAACCTGAGTGAATGGGAGACTGTAGCGTCAGGAGAAAGAGCTGTCTGGGACAATAATGAGTGTAGGCTGAGTTAAGACGAGGTTAGGTTGCTTATGGGAATCTAAGGGAAGGTGTCTAAGAGACAACTAGAAACCGTAGTAGTCTGTTTTCATGCTGCTGATAAAGATATACCCGAGTCTGGGCAATTTACAAAAGAAAGAGGTTTAATTGGATTTGCACGTGGCTGGGGAAGCCTCACAATCACGGTGGAAAGCAAGGAAGAGCAAGCCACTTCTTAATTGGATGGCAGCAGGCAAAGAAAGAGAGGTTGTGCTGGGGCATTCCTCTTTTTAAAAACATCATATCTAGTGAGACTTATTCACTATCACAAGAACAGCACAGGAAAGACTTGCCCCGTAATTCAATTACCTCCCACTGGGTCCCTCCCACAACATGTGGGAATTCAAGATGAGATTTGGGTGGGGCACAGCCAAACCATATCAAAACAGAGCTCAAGAATTTGTCCAGGGCGGGGAGAGCATTAGGGAAAAGACCTAACACATGCTGGGCTTAATACCTAGGTGATGGGTTGGTAGGTGGAGCAGACCACCATGGCACACGTTTACCTATGTAACAAACCTGCACATCTTGCACATGTACCCTGGAATGTAAAAAAATAAAATAATCTGTCCAGCTGCTGAAGCAATTTCATGAGGATGCTTTTCTACATTATTATGATAGACCTTGGTTTAGAAAACTATTATACTGGTTTAAGACTTCCCTTTATATATCTGCCAGTCACCTAATCACGCTCCTAGATATTAAAATTTCACTCCCTATGTTCAGTAATTCTCAAGTAGGATGAACTATTGTATAGATATATTCGTACCGGCTTATAAAATGTATGCCCTGTGTTTTAATGAAACCATAGGTAATACACATTTCTCTGATCTCCTTTTATATTGCCCATTTACCTACTGGCTTAGTCCAAGTTTTCATCATTTGCCTGAAGTGCTGTCCTAACTTCTTAGCTCATCTCTTGCCTTCCAGTCTCATCACCCTAAAATGTACTCTCTGCAGTGAGATCCAGAACGATCTTTGAAAAATGCATATCTGAACATCTCATTCAAAAATTGTTTGTTCCCTTTACTTGCATAATAAACAAACACCTTCATGATCCAGCTACTCTGATTTCTTGCCACTCCGTTATTTATATTTTGTGCTTCAGTAGTAGTTTCTCATATTCATGACTCTATTTAATGCTTTCATGCCTCTGCATATACTGTTCCTCCTGCCTAGAACACCATTCCTTTCTGTAAATATTGTTGCCATAATTCAAAATTCTGCCCTTGAAGTGTTTTTAAATGTATAGACTTAATTAATCAAGCAATGAGAAAGAGAGACAAGCGCAACTGGAGCAAAAGGAAGCTTTTCTGAACATGTGGAGTATGGATCTATGAGAATTAGGTACTGTAATTTAAAATAATGTGAGGACATTTATTTTAGTCTCAATACAATTGTGTGATTCACTTTTCCAACCCTAACATACTGCAAAACATATTTATAATTAGTAAAATAAAATATAATAAAATGAAACATTAAGATAATGGGGAAAATGCAGATTTTTTAACATAGAATATTTAATTTATGAGGCTTGAAAGAGAATACTGCTTTAAATTTTCAGTTTTTCTGAACAAATATTCTTCTTCATGCTCCCACAGCAATAACATGAAAATTAAAAAGATTACTTAACAATACTTAAACTTATTTAAAAATGTATTGAACACATGCAAAAATGATTATGTTATAAAAAAGACTTGTACAGATTTCCACCTTTTTTAAAACTGAGGTTATACAAATTTTGGAAAATAACATGTACATGTTGTAAAAAATTTAAATAGTTTACTCAGTAGAAGGATAAAATCCACCTCTTCTCATTCTTCTTCCAATGCCATTCTTCAGAGATAATCACATTTAAGAGTTTCTTGTGATGTTTTCCAATATTTTCTGCATTTATAAGCATGTTTAGGTACACACACATTTATACCTAAACATACTTATAAATGTGCACATACTTATACATGCTTATAAATGTATGCATGCTTATAAATGTACACATACATATATATTTTACATTTTTATATAGACTGGATCATGCTATACATATAACTTCTCAAACTACGTTTTGCACTTAATAATCTATATTGGGTATTTTCCCATATCAGAACATACAGATTTACCCCATTCTTCTTAACCCCTTCATTGAATGGGTTGTATGGATGTACCACAGCCTATTTATCCAGTTCTCTGTTGATGAATATTTAGAGTGCTTTCAGGTTTTCTTCTTTACAAATGTGGTGGGATATTTTCAAAACCTAATAGTTTTGAACTGTTAGGTTGTTATCCCCCTGTTTTCTCCATTCCTTTATCCAAGTAGGTGGGGAGAGATACAGAGCGGGAGTGGAAGAGTGGGGTGAGCATGTGCACTTCATGAAAGACCAGAAGCCAAGCCTGTTTACTGACAGTGTCCAGACAGAAGACTAGGCTTCAGAAAGGCATGGTAAGCACATTCCTTGACGACTCCAAGGACCCAGAAGGATATGTAATTCCAGAGCCTCTGGACCTGAAGGGATTGTGCAGACTGGGCATGGACACCTTGGCTGTAACCAATGGGGAATGATTGCTCATGATCACTGTCTGTAGGGACCTCCCCAGTGCCTTGGTCCTACTGGACAAAACTTTGTAAAGTTCTTAGAGAGTGGCTAGGAAAGGAGGAAGAGGAAAATAAGGGTCAGGGTTCTAAATGAAATTGATTTTAAAATATAAAGAAATGCAATTCAACTTTTTGGTGTTTTGTTGATTTGTTTTGCACATCTAAGCTTCTGGACTGGAATTCATACCATCTTCATAAACATTTGCAATTTTCAAGATACCAAGATATTTAATATCTCTTTATATTTAAAGTCAAACTTTAATTTTGGAGACAGTTTATCCATAAAAACCTAAATCTTTTACATTGATTAAAGAGAAAATGTGGGCTGGGTGAAGTGGCTCACATCTGTAATCCCAGCACTTTGGGAGGCCAAGGGGGGTGGATCACTTGAGGTCAGGAGTTAGAGACCAGCCTGGCCAACATGGTGAAACCCCAGGTCTACTAAAAATACAAAAATTAGCAGGGCATGGTGGTGTGTGAACCCAGCTACTTAGTAGGCTAAGGCACGAGAATCACTTGAACCTAGGAGGCTGAGACGGCAGTGAGCCAAGATCGCGCCATTGCACTCCAGCCTGGGCGACAGAGTGAGACTCCATCAAAAAAATAAAGAAAGACAGAAAGAGAGAAAGAGAAAATGCCCATTTGAAATGGCGTTCTCTTTTTTTTTTAATTTTATTATTATTATACTTTAAGTTTTAGGGTACATGTGCACAAAGTACAGGTTTGTTACATATGTATACATGTGCCATGTTGGTGTGCTGCACCCATTAACTCGTCATTTAGCATTAGGTATATCTCCTAATGCTAGCATTAGGTATATCTCCTAATGCTAGCATTAGGTATATCTCCTAATGCTAGCATTAGGTATATCTCCTAATGCTAGCATTAGGTATATCTCCTAATGCTATCCCTCCCCACTCCCTCCACCCCACAACAGTGCCCAGTGTGTGATGTTCCCCTTCCTGTGGCCATGTCTTCTCATTGTTCAATTCTCACCTATGAGTGAGAACATGCGGTGTTTGGTTTTTTGTCCTTGAGATAGTTTGCTGAAAATGATGGTTTCCAGTTTCATTCATGTCCCTACAAAGGACATGAACTCATCATTTTTTATGACTGCATAGTATTCCATGGTGTATATGTGCCACATTTTCTTAATCCAGTCTATTGTTGTTGGACATTTGGGTTGGTTCCAAGTCTTTGCTATTGTGAAAAGTGCTGCAATAAACATACGTGTGCATGTGTCTTTATAGCAGCATGATTTATAATCCTTTGGGTATAGACCCAGTAATGGGATGGCTGGGTCAAATGGTATTTCTAGTTCTAGATCCCTGAGGAATCGCCACACTGCCTTCCACAATGGTTGAAATAGTTTATAGTCCTACCAACAGTGTAAAAGTGTTCCTGTTTTTCCACATCCTCTCCAGCACCTGTTGTTTCCTGACTTTTTAATGATGGCCATTCTAACTGGTGTGAGATGGTATCTCATTGTCGTTTTGATTTGCATTTCTCTGATGGCCAGTGATGATGAGCATTTTTGCATGTGTTTTTTGGCTGCATAAATGTCTTCTTTTGAGAAGTGTCTGTTCATATCCTTTGCCCACTTTTTGATGGGGTTGTTTGTTTGTTTCTTGTAAATTTGTTTGAGTTCATTGTAGATTCTGGATATTAGCCCTTTGTCAGATGAGTAGGTTGCAAAAATTTTCTCCCATTCTGTAGGTTTCCTGTTCACTCTGATGGTAGTTTCTTTTGCTGTGCAGAAGCTCTTTAGTTTAATTAGATCCCATTTGTCAATTTTGGCTTTTGTTGCCATTGCTTTTGGTGTTTTAGACATGAAGTCCTTGCCCATGCCTGTGTCCTGAATGGTATTGCCTAGGTTTCTTCTAGGGTTTTTATGGTTTTAGGTCTAACATTTAAGTCTTTAATCCATCTTGAATTAATTTTTTTATAAGGTGTAAGGAAGGGATCCAGTTTCAGCTTTCTACATATGGCTAGCCAGTTTTCCCAGCACCATTTATTAAATAGGGAATCCTTTTCTCATTGCTTGTTTTTGTCAGGTTTGTCACAGATCAGATAGTTGTAGATATGCGGCATTATTTCTGAGGGCTCTGTTCTGTTCCATTGGTTTATATCTCTGTTTTGGTACCAGTACCGTGCTGTTTTGGTTACTGTAGCCTTGTAGTATAGTTTGAAGTCAGGTAGCGTGATGCCTCCAGCTTTGTTCTTTTGGCTTAGGATTGACTTGGCGATGCAGGCCCTTTTTTGGTTCCATATGAACTTTAAAGTAGTTTTTTCCAATTCTGTGAAGAAAGTCATCGGTAGCTTGATGGGGATGGCATTGAATGTATAAATTACCTTGGGCAGTATGGCCAAAATGGCATTCTTTTATCTTGACACAGTTACCTGTGGAATTTTTGGGTATCCATTCTTTTACTTAAAAAAGAATTTCAACAAAAATAAACCATACCTTTACTAGAGTCTCAAGTTGTTAGATTTTTTTTTTTGAGACAGGGTCTCATTCTGTTACCCAGACTGGAGTGCAGTGGCACAGTCTTGGTTCACTGCAACCTCTGCCTCCTGGGTTCAAGTGATTCTCACGCCTCAACCTCCTAGTAGCTGGGATTCCAGGCTTGCACTACTATGCCCAGCTAATTTTTGTATTTTTAGTAGAGACGGGATTTCCCATGTTGGCCAGGCTGGTTTCGAACTCCTGACATCAAGTGATCCGCCCACCTTGGCCTCCCAAAGTGCGGGGGGATTACAGGCGTGAGCCACCATGCCAGGCTTGTCAGATTTATTATATCACTTTGATCACTTTGTTTTCACACTGACATCAAGCAATATCTGAAACGCATGTGAAGAGTCAAGATTTAATAATTTATTATGAAGAGAAAAAAATGCTTTATGAAGAAGTAATGCCTGCATTAAGACTCTTACTTTTTTGTTTGTCCTTGCTTTTACTTTTTTTTTTTTTTTTTCCTTTGAGACGGAGTCTTGCTCTGTCGCCCAGGCTGGAGTGCAGTGGCATGATCTCGGCTCACTGCAAGCTCCACCTCCCGGGTTCATGCCACTCTCCTGCCTCAGCCTCCTGAGTAGCTGGAACTACAGGCGTCCGCCACCACGCCTGGCTGATTTTTTTGTATTTTTATTAGAGACAGGGTTTCACCATGTTAGCCAGGATGGTCTCGATCTCCTGACCTCGTGATCTGCCCGCTTTGGCCTCCCAAAGTGCTGGGATTACAGGCTTGAGCCACTGCGCCCGGCCACTTTTACTTTTAATTGATACTTTTACAATCTCTATTGAAGGATTTAACCTTCTTTAAAGTTGGCAAAAAATTAACTCCATTAAAAATCTCATGGAAACAATTTAACCATTATTCTCTAATTTAGAGGCGTTGATTAAAATTGTTTTCAACAAGGAAAGACAAAAAAGGATCCTTAAAATGTCTTACAGCTTAGAACTTTATGATGTCAACTTACACTTTATATTGTCTTTCAAACCTAATTCTCCAGCATGTTTATATAGCACTTGGGGGCTGTCAGCCCGCCAGTGCTGGGGAGGCCAGGCTACTCTGACAAACAGCCAAAGAACTTGAAACAAACTGTAGAAAGTACACTCCTGCCAGGACAATGCAAGCTGTTTAGTGACCATCTAACTGTTCTGCTAGTTTTGTTGCCATACTTGGTAGTCCCAGGAATCTGGCTAGCTTCAGAAGTTAAGCAAAACAAAATACAACTGTGCACAGCCACACCCGAGGGTGACTCTGTCTCCAAATACCATACAAGTCCATGGCTGAAACACTTGAAAGGCTTGTATCCCTGCAGATGAAATCCTTATAAGATTGAGTCTTTAAAGACAATCCTTAAGCACATAAATATTGTCATTTACAGCACCATTTCAGTGCTATTTTGCCTTTCCCATTATAAAGGTGGCTAATGCACATCATAATTACAGTTCCTTAAAATTTATTCACTCTTGAGCAGATCAGCTCAGAAATGTTGGCACAGTTTCAGGGTTCCTGCTTGCCAAACACCCTTTGATCCAGTGAAATCATCGTATGATTCAAAACAAGGCCTACAGCCTTTCAAGAATTTACATCTTTAAATCCTCATCTTCGTCGCAAACCCCCCATGTTCGATCTAAAAAAAGAGTTTCCCTTATCAGTGACAAAGAAATAAGATTTTTCCCTGTGGAATTAATAATATGCTTTCTTTTTTTCTCTTCATTTACTCATCATTTGAACTTACACTGAGTGCTTCTTATGTACTAGAGACTGTGACCTGCCCTACAGTTATGGAACTAAACTACCTCCCCTAAACTGCATAAGGCAGAGACGGTCAGTTAAGCAGATAATGCTTTGTAGTGCTTCAAGTAAGAGCAGGGTCAAGGGAAAACAGAAGTAGGACCCAAAGCCTTTTGGTAAGGGCAAAAAAGATTCCAAGTAGAGGTGAATGCTGAGCACAGCATTGAGGATAATAGCAGAGGGCAGATGACAAAAGCAAGTAAGTTGGGTGTTCAAGAGACAGAAGAAACAGTATGTGTACCCAGATCTGGCAGTGAGAGAAAACGTGACCAATTTTAGAGAAAATTAAAAATGCTTTGCTTGTCTTGAAAGACCTCCATGGAGTAGCTAGAAAAGAGGAGGGATGGATAAGCACACCAAGATTTTAAATCACCATTTTTTGCCCTCCAAAGAAGTTTGAATTTTATTCTAAAGTCATTGTGGTCCCTCAGAAGAATTTTGAGCAAAGATGTGACATGATCAGTTTGGGGTCTTAAACAGATAATTCTGAGGAACTGTAGAAGAAAGTTAAAGACAAAATACTTAGCATAGAATGACTACATTTCAGTTCACATTATGGAGCACTGAGAAGCTATCTGGCACTGAAAACAGTGCTGGACAAAAAGCTCAGAGGTTGTGCCATTACTTCTGTCGATCAGGACTATTATAAAGAAAGAAAAACTAAGGAGAAGGATAAAAGGAAAGAAAGAAAGAAAAATGGGGGAATGGAGAGCCAGAGGGAGAAGAGAAAAAGAGGGAAAAAACTGTGGAGGTGATTAGAAGTAAAGCTTGCTGTACATCATAGGTCTCCAATCAGAGATGAAAGAGGGCCAGGGAGGACATAAGATAGTTACGTGGCATTCTATTTCTCCAAAAAAGAAACAAATTATTCTTTTATTCACCTTAATATCCCAACAATGTTGCATCAGTTACTCTTTCTCATCTAGCCTGTTCTCAAAGTAATACAAAGATATTTGAGAAATTTCTTCATACCTTCCATGATTATGATTGAATACATATCAAATTGATTTGATCAAAAACCCCGATGGCTCTCTTTCTGTCACACGTCTTAAATCTACCAACAACTATTATCAGCTCTCCCCTCAAATTATATCCAGAGTCCAAACACTTCTCACCATCTTCATTACTACCTTGGTCCAAGACACCATTATCTTTTAACTGGACAATTTCAAAACTTCCTAACTCTTACCTGCTTCCACTCTGTAGGCATCACTCCTTTGTTCGTCATCCTCCAGTGGCTTTCCATCATCTTATCATAATCTACAGACTGTGAGTGATCTTGTCCCTTGCTACCTATTTGTCCCCATCTCCTCCTACTGTCCCCTCTTCTCACTCTTATCCAGCTACGCTGGGCTTCCTTTTGTCTCAGATGTACAGTTATCCCAGGGGCTGGGCGCAGTGGCTCACACCTGTAATTCCAGCACTCTGGGAGGCCGAGCTGGGCAGATCACTTGAAGTCAGGAGTTCGAGACCAGCCTGACCAACATGGTGAAACCCCATCTCTACTAAAAATACAACAATTAGCCAGGTGTCATTGCAGGCACCTATAATCCCAGCTGCTCAGGAAGCTGAGGCATGAGAATCACTTGAACCCGGAAGGTGGAAGTTGCAGTGAGCCTAGATGGCACCACTGCACTCCAGCCTGGGCAACAGAGCAAGACCCTGTCTCAAAAAACAAACAAACAAACAAAAAAATACAGTTATTCCAGGGCTTCTGCGCTAGCAGCATCACTCTGCTCAAAACATCCCTCCCTTGGATATCTGTTGTCCAAATGTCACTATATCTGAACGGTTTTCATGAAGCCATCTTAAATTAAAATAGCACACCTCACCATTCACATTTTTCTTTGTTCCCTTTGTTTTGTCTCTTCTCACCCCACACCCTCTACCAGATGTAAACTCCTGAAGGAGGGACTTTAGTTTGTTTAGTGTTGGTTCCCACATGATGAAGAATTTACCTGGAACAAAATCGGTGCTCAGTATTACTTGACTAAATTAATAAGCAAATGGATGAATAGAGTTGTCCCCTGAACAGCATTTCTTTTTTGCTTGATATTTCTAAGTAACCATTATTATTTACAAACATTATGGCAGAGAGCTCAATCCCTTCACTTTGCAAACAGAAATTCAAACATTGCCTAAATCCTAGAGGGTAAACATCTTTAGTATGGAAACGAAAATGGCAGTTATTCAGCAGTGGTTTTAGGCTAAAGTTTAGTAAACTGAACCAGAACTTAAAATATTTTTAAGATTTCCAAATAATCTGGAATGAGCCGAAGTTCTGTTCCCAGGAAGATGGTAACTTTTCAAAGGAAATAACATCTTTGAGATGGGACAATTCAGAAATACTTAAGGACAAAGTAAATTTAAACATCATCCTTATATGCTGAGAGATAACCACTGTTACATAGGTGTATCATTGAAAATTTTGTTGACATGATATTGAATTGATAGATTAATTAGGAAGAGTGTTTAAATAAAACCTTGGCAATATTTACTCTTTCTAACCATTATTTTTATTCATGTATTCCATTTATTTATTTATGTGTATTTTTCTTTTTTTGAGACAGAGTCTTACTCTGTTGCCCAGGCTGGAGTGCAGTGGTGTGATCTCAGCTCACTGCAATCTCCACCTCCTGGGTTCAAGTGATTCCCCTGCCTCAGCCTCCCAAGCACCCGCCATGACGCCCAGCTAATTTTTGTATTTTTGTAGAGACGGAATTTCACCATGTTAGTCAGGCTGGTCTCGAACTCGTGACCTCAGGTGATCTGCCTGCCTCGACCTCCCAAAGTGCTGAGATTATAGGCTTGAGCCACCATACCCAGCCTATTCCATTTATTTTTACCCTTGAATCAAATTTCGTAGTTTTCTTTATACATTTTAAGTTTAGTCACAGCTATTTTGTGTTTTAGCTTGCTGCTGAAATCAGATTTTCTTACATTACATATTCCAAATGTTTGCTGAACTGCTTTTGAATTCAATAATTGATTTTGTACTGACCACAGTAATAATACTTTTTAATACTTTTTCAGTTATCTCAGTGTTTTGTGGCAATCACATCATCTGTCAATAATAATAACTTTGTTCCTTCCTTTTCAATATTTATATTTTTGTTTCTCTCATATATTGTTATTTATCCCTTTGGTTAAAGTTTTCCATCAATGTTAAAATATATCAGTAATGATGGGTTATCTTATATTGTTCCCGACTTAACTTGGAATGATTCTAGTATTTCATTTAAACTTTGATGCCATAGTTGTGTTTCAAATAGACACTTCTTAATTATCTCTCTTCCCTTGATAATTTAAATTACACCTAAGCAAAGATCTTTGTGGATAAATATTTGTATTTCTTATTTTCCTTAAAATGGATGTAACGATGCTTGATACACGGTGCCAAACTGTTCTCAGTGCTGGCTGTACACATATACCTGCAGTGTGTAAGTCCCACTCTTATCAGCATTTAGCATTGCCAATGTGAAAACATCCCAGAATTTTAGTTGATAAAAATTTGGGGGCTTGGTGAGGTGGCTCAGGCCTGTAATCTCAGCACTTTTGGAGGTTGAGGAGGGAGGATTCCTCGAGCTCAGGAATTCAAAACCAACCTGGGCAACATAGTGACACCATATTTCTATAAAAACATACAGAAATTAGCTGGGCATAGTGGCGCTTGCCTGTAGCCCCAGCTAAACAAGAGGCTGATGTGGGAGGATCGATTGAGCCTGGGAGGTTGAGGCTGCAGTGAGCCGTGATCACTCCACTGCACTCTTGCCTGGGTAACAGAGTAAGACACTGTCTCAAAAAAATAAAAATAAAAATAAATAACTTTAATAGATAAGAAATGTCATATGTTTAAATTTTCATTTATTTGCTCATTATTGTATTTGGTTAATTTTTCACTTACTGATTCTCTATTTGTATTTCCTCTGCGAATTCACTATTTTTTTAATTTCACATTTTGATTTCTCTGTGAGTTCTAAAAACTTAATAGAGAATTACTTCTTGATTATTGTATGTGCTCATTTTAACACATTTGTGAATAATGCCAAGCTGTTCTTCAGAAATATCAAAATAGACAGTCTTCAGCCACATGTGAAAGTGCTCATTTCTTTCAACCACTCCAACACTGAGAATATTTTTTAACTGAGTTGCTAATTGAGTAGGTGAAGAGTACATATGTTAAATATTTAATTTTCATCTCTGAGATTGTTAATGAATGGAATCATTTTTCATGTTTATCATGAGTTTTTTTTTCTTTCTTATTTGCCTCTTCATCTTTAAATCGTATTTATTCTTTCTCTGGATGTGTACTATGAGTTATTAATGCTTTATCATAAATAGAAAATAATTTTTCAGTTTGATTTGCTGCTTAATTATGCTTATAAAATTTTTTGTTGGTTTGTTATATTGAGCATGCTGGTGCCCACCCCTAGTCCTCCAGTCCAGTCTCACCTCTTATTCCAGCCACTGCTGTAATGTTCAGCTTCCTCCTGGCTTTGGCTGGTTTCAGTTGGGTGCAATGTGAGTGCATCTGCTTAAGCCCCCTGTCCCAAGCCTCCTGCTTTCTGCTCTGGGGTTTCTCTCACCCCACAGTAGGATATCTCCCAAAATTCACTTGTACTCATTGGTGCAACCTGAAAATATGGAGGAGTCAACATCCTTTTGTCACTGCCACTATTGACTATTAAGGCCTGGGAACAATGGAGCTTCTTCTTTATTTCTTCAAGTGGATCTTCTGAGTCTTCTCAGAACATCCTTAGGGCTAGAGTAACCTGATGCACAGAGGGTGGCCAACTGAACAATGCATCCTTCTGTTAACTTTTTCTGCTAACCTATCTCCTTCCTTCGGTGACTCACTCCTGCTGTCTGGGATCATATTTCTAAATAAACTACTCACACATAAACCTTTGTCTTAGACTTTGCTTTGAGGCTTAGTTGTGTATGCTTTTTACATATAAGGTTTGTCCGTGTCTCTGTGTGGGCATGGGTATGTATGATCACATATCTAAATCATGCATTTTATGGTTTCTGACTATAGTTTCACGGGTATAAGGCTTTCTCTGTCACCAAGGTCAGATAAATATGTATGTACATGTTAATCCTTTTGGTATAGAGTACAAAGTCATGATCTGTTTTGTTGTATTTCCCAAATGATTAAGCAAGTTTGAAATAAAGCCTACTGAACATCCAGCCTTTTCTCACTGATTTTTGTCAGTTAACATTTCAGTTTCAGGAGAATTACAGATTTGTAAGAGACTAATCTCCATTTTCCTACTCTTCTTCACACATGTTATGATTATGACTTAATTAGCCAAATATATGTAAATGTAAAGATCCACAGGAGAGGAGCAGATGCTTTTTCTTGGTTTACTAACTGGACTTAACAGCGACTGGTGACACTCCATATAGAGGCCTGTCACAGCAGAGTAAATTGCTAAACACTTGCTTTTCCATAAATCTTAAATAGTTGGGGTTATATCCTAATTCCAGGAGAAGTAGCAACAACAATGTAATTGCTTCAAATTATGGGTACTTTTAGGGGACACAAAATTATCTAGCTTTTTTTTTAAATTTAGAAAAAAAATAAGCAAACCTACTTATCAGCAAGGTGACAGCCACATGAGGATGGGGTATAGAAAACAGACAGTACACTAGTGTTCATGATTGGTGTCACTGCCTTAACCTTCCCAATATCTCATTAAATAAATAAATAAACCTGTTGCCCCACAATCCTGCACTAAATATTTATGTGTACAGAAGGCTGTTTCTGGCCTTCACATTTGTGTCACTGAACTTTCAATCCACTCTTGTGATGGTACTACCAGAGATTTACTGAGGCTTTTAAAACATGTTTTAACACTGAACAGAACACATTAGAGAAACGCGAATCAAAACCACAATGAGATACCACCTCACGCCAGTTAGAATGGCAATCATTTAAAAAGTCAGGAAACAACAGATGCTGGAGAGGATGTGGAGAAATAGGAACACTTTTACACTGTTGGTGGGAGTGTAAATTAGTTCAATCATTTGGAAGACAGTGTAGTGGTTCCTCAAAGATCTGGAACCAGAAATACCTTTTGAGCCAGCAATCCCATTACTGGGTATATACCCAAAGGATTATAAATCATTCTATAACAAAAACATAGGCACATGTATGTTTATTGCTGCACTATCTATAATAGCAGAGACTTGGAACCAACCCAAATGCCCATCAATGATAGACTGGATAAAGAAAATGTGGCACATGTACACCATGGAATACTATGCAGCCATAAAAAAGAATGAGTTCATGTCCTTTGCAGGGACATGGATGAAGCTGGAAACCATAATTCTCAGCAAACTAACACAGGAACAGGAAACCAAACAGCACATGTTCTCACTCATAAGTGGGAGTTGAACAATGAGAATACATGGACACATGGAGGGGAACATCACACACCGGGGCCTGTCAGGCAGTGAGGGGCAAGGGGAGGGAAAGCATTAGGACAAATACCTAATGCATGCAGGGCTTAAAACCTAGATGACGGGCCTGGGCACGGTGGCTCACGTCTGTAATCCCAGGACTTTGGGAGGCAGAGGAGGGCAGATCACCTGAGGTCAGGAGTTCAAGACCAGCCGGGCCAACATGGTGAAACCCTGTGTCTACAAAAAATACAAAAATTAGCTGGGAGTGGTGGTATGTGCCTGTAATCCCAGCTACTCGGGAGGCTGAGACAGGAGAATTGCTTGAACCCAGGAGGCAGAGGTTGCAGTGAGCTGAGATTGTGCCACTGCACTCCAGCCTGGTCGACAGAGCAAGACTCCATCTCAAAAAAAAAAAAAAAAAAAGCAACAACAACAACAACAACAAACCTAGATGACAGGTTGATGGGTACAGCAAACCACCATGGCACATGTACACCTATGTAACAAACCTGCACATTCTGCACACGTATCCCAGAACTTAAAGTAAAATTTTAAAAAAAAGGAAAAAAGAAAAAAGTAACCACTGGACAGAAGAAATCCCTTCTCAATATTTTCCTTCTTCAAAAATATGTTGGTTCTTCTTGTTTACTGATCCCTCTTGTTGAACTTTAAAACCACGCTGTCAAGTTCACCCCAAAACGTGGTAGACACAGAGATGCACCCCCAGATGCCACATCAAGGAAGGGCTTGTTGCCCAGCTGCTGGGAGCACATGGACAACTTCCAGCTGTTGACTCCTTTACGGCCACGCACTTCCAATGCCACTTCCCTTGAGTAAATGGGCAAAGTGGTGGTAAAGAGAATCAGTCATTTCAGCAGACCTGGGATGACTCTGGTGGGCAACACCTGTTCCCAAGCTCCTTGCTGGCTTGGCCAAGGCTTTGCTGGGTCTGAATCTCATCTTCATTTTTCCTTCCGCTCAATCCTGTGACTTCCCCCTTCTTTTCTCAGATGTCAATCTCTAATCAATGTCTTATATCCTAAATTCCACCTCGACCTCTTTCTTTGAAGAATTCAAACTGTGACAAATTTAAACAGGGCCAAACCTATCTATCTAAACAGATACTTTCTTTTAAAACTTAGTTTTTCCATTTAGAAATACAGTGTCTCTAAATTTATTCATCTTCTTATACATTTCTTAGCAAACCTTGCTTTACATAAGTGTTACAGATTTGTTTGTTTGTTTTTGAGGCAGTCTTGCTCTGTCGCCCAGGCTGGAGTGCAGTGGCACAGTCTTGGCTCTCTGCATCCTCTGCCTCCCAGGTTCAAGCAATTCTGGTGCCTTAGCCTCCTGAGTAGTTGCGATTACAGGTGCCCACCACAAGGCCCGGCTAATTTTTTTTTTTTTTTTAATTAGAGATGGGGTTTCGCCATGTTGACCAGGCTGGTCTCGAACTCCTGGCCTCAAGTGATCTGCCCACCTCAGCCTCCCAAAGTGCTGGGATTACAGGCATGAGCCATCGTGCCTGGCTGGTTTACAGATTTTTTTAAGAGTTTTCTTGGTTTTATTATATTGGTTTTTATTGTTTCTGCATTATAAATAGAACTCTTTCATCATGTCGTCCATATGATCCATAATGTTATGTAATAAAACATTTTTTTTTTTTGAGACAGAGTCTCGCTCTGTCACCCAGGCTGGAATGCAGTGGCGTGATCTCAGCTCACTGCAACCTCCGCCTCCTGGATTCAAGCAATTCTCCTGCCTCAGCCTCCCAAGTAGCTGGGACTACAGGCACATGCCACCATGCCCGGCTTTTTTTTTTTTTTTTTTTAAAGTAGAGACAGGGTTTCACTGTGTTAGCCAGGATGGTCTCGATCTCCTGACCTCATGATCCACCCGCCTCGGCCTCCCAAAATGCTGAGATTACAGGCATGAGCCACCGCACCTGTCCATAAAACATATTTTAACAGTAACTTCAGGGAATTCACTTACAAAATGCACTTATTTAAAATATTGTTTACATTTTTTTTCTATCAAACTTTGTTTTTCTCTATTATAACTTTTGGCTGACATAATGAAATTATAAACCTCATATATCAAAGAGATTTCATTCCAGCTTTCTACATTCTGAGAGAAATTTCAGTAATAATAGCAGCAATCTATTGAGTACCTTTAATGTACCAGGCAACAGCACATCAATGCTCTAGTGATATTTTCTATAATCCTAGCAGCCACCCTGCAAGGTTGCATTACAAACGACACTTTTCAAAGAATGTGTGCACCTTACCCATTATCAACAGCTAGTAAGTTATTGAACCAGGAGTCAAACCTAGGGGAAAAAAATCTAAAGACACTTTTCACAGGCAACAGAACCAAACTGAGCTTTCCCAATTTCTCTTTTGTCACATATATCTCACACACACACACACACACACACACACACACACACACACACAAATGCCACGCGGAATTTCTGACTGCATATTCTTTGTATACCATTCAAACAAAAAGAAGCTTATATACTCAAAAGTTAAATTCCACCTTCACCTTACTCCCTTCCAAATGCTTTTCCTATTCCAGGGGTAGCAACTATGAATAATTTTTATAGAACATGTAAAGAAAGCCAACTTCATTCTCCTTAAGTTCTATATTGTATCTCATAATGTATCTGTGCTATATTTATTTAATTAGTACCCTAATGGATATTTGGATTGTATGTAGTTTTTAACAATAGTGAAACTTTGTAACTTTTCTTAACTAAAAACCTACTTTGAGTATTTTAATTATAAAAATAATATATTGCTCACTGAGTTGGCGAAAATATTGAACCAAATAAAAGAGGCTGTGAGTTTGCTTTCACCAAATTTGCTTCTGTCTCTTTAAACAGACTTTGTATTTAGTAGGAAATTCTGAGAGTTTCTAGGCATGAGGAATTACAGAGCATTCCCAATTATGTATCCTATTGGTTATATCATTAGGAATGGAGAATATTGAGGTCCAACATACGTGATCACACTGACATTTTGCTTGGTAGTCTTTTTATAGCCCAAATTATTTAAATCCCAAAACAAAATATATTTATTGTAGAAAAATAGAAAAGGCAAATAAGTAAAATACTTTAAATCACTAAATAACTACTGTTAAAAATTTGGCTAGAGATCTTTTAAGAAATCTTATAATTATGTATACATACATGAATCGTTTACATACCCGATGTAAGATCATGTAATTTGTATTAACTATTTTTTAACTTAATGCAATAATATGTCTTGAGATCTTTGTGCAAATCATGATTAATTTAAGTGGAAAATGAAACCTTGTGTTCTCTTTTTCAAGAAAACTGGGATGCCACTTCTATAGCTGATAAAAGTATAAGCAGAGTGGAATGTTTAAGCTAATATTTCTCATTCTTTTATTTTTTTCCTATCTCTATGTAAACACTTCAGCCTAGCCTTAAGCCTCCATGTCCTTACTTTATTAAAATTGGACTCTACCATAATTGTACTTCATTTTAATGGACATCCAACTTTCATTTGCCACAAACTCCATCAAATCATGTTTCTTCTTATGTATGGTCTCTAGCATATATTTGCATACTGTTGAGCAATTTGTTGATTTGTCAAACACTTCAGTATCTTGTGACTGCTTTCTAAAGGCCTGTAAGGTTTCTTTAGTAGTAGTAATGGCTTGAAACTTCTATGTCAGAAGTTGTTCCAAACTTAGTCATTCCTCTTTTATTGTCTAATTTTAGTGCAAATTAAAGAGATGCATAAATCACTTTTCTTAACTCACAATTTCCACCTGTGGTTACACACAGCTTGCCTTGTACAGTTGTGCATGCAGTACACTGAACAAGTCTAGGGGTTACCATTTATACTGCAGAGATAGATAGATACATACCTACATATATATGGATCTTTCCAGTAGATAGCAAAGAAATGCCTCATTGTAATAAAAGCAGGTTCTTATGACAATTTTCAAACAGATGATAAGGGGCACATTTTTCTAATTTGCATGCTAACAGATTGAAGAGATCAGTTGTAGTGAGCAGCTCTCATACTATCCGGGAAAGGATAGTTTGGCTTTATGATCACAAGTCTGAGAAAGAAGTATATTTGCTATGTATCACACTCTTTTATTTTGATTATGCTCTGCCTCATTTTGTTGCAGTTGTTTGCAGTCTCCACCACATATGCGACTGCAGCAACCACAATACTAAACATATAATATTCTCCTTCAGGGGGCTTGAGTGCCAGTCAGGTGGTCCTGAAGGCCAGAACTGGA
The DNA here is from genome assembly GCF_009828535.3 of Hylobates moloch. Taxonomy (NCBI): domain Eukaryota; kingdom Metazoa; phylum Chordata; class Mammalia; order Primates; family Hylobatidae; genus Hylobates; species Hylobates moloch. The sequence continues at coordinate 152,753,726 of NW_026652276.1, read as the reverse complement.
CTAGGCAAGGTCTTGATACCTCAGGAAATTGGGGTGCCAAAATCAAGGAGAGTTGAAGCAAATTATTTGTAAGAAAGGTCTTTAACTATTATAACTCATACAAATACACATACAGACACACACACACATATATATATACATGCATGTATGTATATATGTAAACAAAATATTCTCATCTTACACTAATTTATTTCACTACAAAATTAACTAATCTTTACCATATTTTTGTCCCTAAAGACATTCTATCGTGGGAATTTAATGGTTTAGAATGAAGGTTTAGCTGTATGCAATGCAAAACCAGAATCACAGTGACTTGTTTGAGATTAATTTTTATTCTCCTGACTTGAATAACACAAACTGAATTGCAGACATCACTTGTGCTAACATATCGTTGGACTTAAAATTTAGTCACATTAAAAAACAAATCTAGCCCCACTGCCACAACTAGCTGTAAGAATGTCTAGAAAATGTAATCTTTGTTCTGGGCCACCATGAACCCAGCTGAATATTTTATTGCTAAGGACAAAGGGAAGAATGAGTGAACTCTGCCCCAGGCTGTGCTCAATAACCTCATGATTCAGTCCAGAAAAGAACCCTAACAACCACTTTTCTAGTGGAAGCTTCTTGCTTTTTTCCTTAAAATAGTTGATCTAATCCTTTTATAACGCTTCCTAAAATTGAATTGAAAACACAAGTAACTCAAAATGGGAAATCAAGTTTTATGAAGTTTCTTTACCTGAATCTATTAGCTATCATGACTTGGGCCAACATATTCATTAGAATGGTCCAAGAGTCATTCATTCAAATAAATATTTATTGAGCAATAAGTTGCTTACATGAATTCCGAAAAATATATCCGAAAAAAGTAACAAAGAAGACTCACAGTATTCATTTATCTGTACATATAATTTCATCCAAATCATCTGAATCAATAAATATTAAGGAAGAAATAGAAGCCAATTTGCCAATGTTATTTCTATCATGAAAACAATTATGTATTTCTGACTTGTGTAATTTAAATTTTCTTATAAGATTCAGAATATAAGGCCTTTACTTTTACAAACAAAAATAAAACAAAAAAGATAGATGAATATACAAACAATCTTATAGCCAGGAAGTTTTTCATGTAAGTTATTTGGATAACGTCTGATAAAGTGAAACATGTTTTTCGTAAAAATAAACCTGTCTTTAAAGATAGAGAATAATAAGAATAATACAAAGTTAAAATAGAATAAAAAAAGAGTTTGAAAATGAACTTCAGAAATTCATAACACACTGTCATAGGGAATTTATACATTCGCCCCCAGTTATTTGAGGAAAGGCCTTTCTTGATATTAGTTGGACTCATCAGTGTACATTGAAGGTGAATATTGATGACAGGTCACAAGAAAAGGTTCTCAGGAAGTGAGTGACAAAGTATAGCTCTCTACCAAATTCACTTTATAGGATAACACAGATGGCTTAAGCTTCTGTGAATTTTGCCGATAGGCATTTTAAAATTCTGGGTCATGATAATACAACATGCTGTATCAGATGACTTTCATCCTGAGGCTCTTTATGCCAAACAGGACAATGACAAATTAATATACAGTATATATTTCTTCCACGTAGTCTCATGAAGCCTGTACATATTTCTTTAAGCAGAATAAATATGTGCATTTTCTGACACTAGCATTTACTTTTTGGGAAAGAAATATTCAGACAGTAAATATATGCCTTTCTCGATTAAAAATGAAATTTTCCAAGGCATACCCCAACCAGATTGTGCTGAATGTGATAATTTGCACACTGAGTGTATCCGCCCCCATTCCTTACTGCCCATTTGCATATAACATTTACTGACCCATGAGCACAGCATTCCAGTAAACCCACAATGTATGGGAGTTCAGTGAGGCTCAAAGCAAGTACAAAGTAAACGTGTAATGTCTGTTACTCAGTAAGTAGGATGGCAGTGGGGGACGCTGACACTTTCCTTTTTAAACCAGAAGTTACTTCCAACAGAGAAAACAATACCATGTCTTTCTAAGAAACACTAACAATCATATCATATCTTTTCTTCCTGTGTTACCAACCACTTACACTGAAAATGACGACACAGAAGGAAATGGAAAGACCGGGCAAGTCTAGCTACTTTTCTTTGTGGTTCTTCCTTTCTTACCAGTATGCCAAAGGCAGAGAGTGTTGGCAGAATGAGCATATATCAAGAAGTGAAATGAAAGCAGTTAGGTTAGTTTTGCACAGTGGTTACAGTCTCCTTGTAAGAACAAAATGCATATGCACATACAAGCTATAATCTATGAATTGTGGTAATTTCTGTAATTCTGCATGTAATTAAATGTTTTTATACTTCCATTTAAAACCGACACATCATCTTTAAAACTGATGTAAAGATAAATGATAAAATTCATACTCAAATTTTTTAATTTAAAAATGCATTAATTTTAAATTTTTCTTTACTTAGAATAACATGAAATGGCAAGAAAAAAAAAAACTTGTGAAAAGTTGAGAAAGGCTGCAGAAAAAAGGAAAGAGCTTTATATTTTAGTGCCTTCAATGGAAGTATTCTACTTGAACAAGTGGACTCATATTTTCATTTTGTGCTGGGCCCCACAGTGTATGTAGTTCTTGTGTGGGCTCCACTGTCTCTGTCACTCCGCAGCCTCTATAATATGACCTAGGCATTGTCCTTTTTATGTCATTGCCAACTAAGTCTGACTCTCTGTCCCTCCTACCCCCAGGATTTATGAGTCACCTGGTTCCTTTGACAAATTCCTTTTCTGCTTAATCTAGCTGGGGTGGGTTCTATTTTTTACAGTTAAGCACACTGATAATAAAAATAATAACTAAAATTTATAGATTATTACTGTATGCTAGTACATATTCCCATAATGGTGAAGTATATACTATTATCTATAATTTACAGACAAGAATACCCAGGGTTAAAATCAAATAAGTTGTCTGAGTTGACTAGCTCATGCATTCAGGGCCAGGATTCAAACCCAAGAAATCTAACTCCAACTCCGTGTGGAGCCGTGTTTATGTTAATGTTTGTCCTCCTAAACATTGTTGATCCCTATGGCAAGAATTTTACTAAGTTCTAAATAGGCACAGTGCCACCTAAACAAATAGCCATTGTTACAATCTGAGACAGTAAATGTTTAAGTATTGTTGCTGAAAACATAATTCTTAGGGAAGATCCAGTAAACTGTCTTTTCTGAGAACCACTTTGGTGGCGATAGAGAATGTTCCATGGCTTTTACATTTCGGGGAGTTGTTGTCCCTGGGTTTCATTTCCCTGGATTTTAGCTTTCTGAATTTTACAAGATTTTGCCAGCACATGATAACATTGATTAGAAAAGGCAGACAAAGTGAGAAAGTTAGATAGCTTGAAATAGGAGTACTCACCTTTTTTTTTCTGTTTATCAGAGGTGCTAAAATAGCTTTCCCAACAAGTCTTTTTCATGCTGCGTGTGCTATGGTTGCCCTAGGGAAGTTCACACAGATATCCTGGCAGGATAAAAATTTTGCAATTACAACTGATTCTTCAGAGTTCTTCACAAATAAATGAGGGACCATAAAGTTTGAGATTGATGGAATGTGGGAGCTTGAACAATACTTACCTGTACATCATTTTGCCATGAGTCCCTCAGTCTGTGAAAATCAAATCATTCTGACTTAGGGATGCATGTCATTTCAGTTTTTAATGTTTTCAAATTTTGCTGATAAAAGGTAACAGAGACACAGTACTTTTTTAAAAGCATGCAATTTACTATTTTTTTAAAAAAAAGTTATGTGGGCTAAACTGTGCAAGTTAAAACATTACAAACCATAAAGGTGAGGATCATAGGACAAATATTTCTCTACCAGCTATGAGTGGGATGCTGCCTTTGTGATTTATTCTAAAATAACAAAACAGTCTGAAACAATGAAGTGTTTCTCTGCGCTTCATGAATATATATTAATTCAGTTCATGACAGAACAAGTCATTGGCTGCCTCTGCCAAACAGCCAAAAGGGAATGATTGATTATTTTATGCAGAACCTCACAGAGTCTAAAGGTACTTTAAATCTGTGGTAGACGAAATGCAAAATACTGCCAAAATATGAATGTAACTCTTGAATATTATCACAATATTTATATTGATGACCAGAAGTACTTGAGAATAATCACAAACTCCTCAAATCTACTACAGATATCCATATAAAAACTATGTTTTCATTACTTCCTTAAACGAAACTATTATTACCTTTAAAGTATATACACACTAGAAAATAGATTGATTAGCTTCAGTTGCTCACTTCATACATGCTAGTAGTTTACTGTTTTCATGAGAAAATGTTTTTACCATAAGTTAATATGAGCAAATAGCTTATTTTGTTTACAGTCAAATAAGGAAAATGGCCCTTCCCAAAAAGCAAATTGACTTAACGTTTTTATTTACTTAGAATCTGAAATCATATCTTTGTGTAATTAGGTAACCATTTATTACTAAACTCATTTTTCAAATTTCTGGCTACTTAAAATTATTTTAGGGGAATGAGATTGCTGACACTTGCCTCTATCCACAAATATATTGTCTTATTTTGGCCCCTAAACATAGATCTCATGATACGAAATGAGATTTATTTAAAGGGCATTTACAGGAAGCAGGAGTGGAGGACCAGGGAGGTTAAGAAGGCAACAGGCCAGGACAGGCATGCACTATGGCAACGGCTGCTGTAGGCAGCAGGGGTGAGGCTGCCAGAACCTCTGAGAAACAGCACGCCCACACTCTCTACTTGAGGAACAGCTACTGTCCTCCCTCAGTGCATGCAGGGTTCCTTGGGCACAATTACTCCCTCACACTGCGGGGCTGATGAGGCCCCTATGGCTTCAGAAAAAGCTCTGCCTAGTAGTGCCAGTAAAATACAAAACTGAATTCAATTCGGATTTCACGTTTATTTTATTTTTTTGGAGATGGAGTCTCACTCTGTCACCCAGGCTGGAGTGCAGTGGTGCGATCTCGGCTCATCGCAACCTCTGCCTCCCAGGTTCAAGCAATTCTCCTGCCTCAGCCTCCCAAGTAGCTGGGATTACAGGCGTGCACCACCGCCTGGCTAATTTTTGAATTCTTAATAGAGATGGGGTTTTGCCATGTTGGCCAGGCTGGTCTAGAACTCCCACCTCGGCCTCCCAAAGTGCTGGGATTACTGGCATGAGCCACCATGTCTGGCCTGAATTAGGATTTTAGATAGCACTCCTGGCATGTACTTGAGGCGGGGTGCTGTCTGCATGAGTTCGAGCTTGCCCAGACCTTGCTGCTCCTGTTGCAGCTAAAATCAGAGGTGGCCTGAAGGGAGGTGAAGCAGGGAACCAAAAGCTTCTGCTGCCCATAGGTATTCTTTATTTTAAATAAAGAATAAATCTACCACCTTCACCAGTCAGAACACCACACATATCCTTATGCATCTTCATTTTTCTAGTCAACACTTCTATTGTTAGTAATATAGGTCTCCACGTAACCTCCTCCTAATAATCTTTTCATTTGATTCTGTATAGTGCCAGCTTTGCTTAAGCAAAACTATATCACAGGTTACTTACCTTTTGAATTCTCTCAAGTCCTCATAGGTTTGTTTGTGCTATTTTCTTGTCACACTGTGATCACAGATGCTTCATGCACTACCAGAGTATGTTAGTCCAGGCCCTCTAAGAAGCAGGTTCCAAGACAGGACTAGCTGTGCAAGAGATTTATTAAGGCAATGTATTAGTCCATTTTCATACTGCTATGAAGAAATACCCAAGACTGGGTAATTTATAAGGAAAAAGAAGTTTAATGGACACACAGTTCCACATGGCTGGGGAAGCCTCACAATCATGGCAGAAGGTGAAATAGGATCAAAGGCACATTTTATGTGGTGGCAGGCAAGAAAGCATGTGCAGGGGAACTGCCCTTTATAAAACCATCAGATCTCATGAGACTTACTCATTATCACAAGAATACCATGGGAAAAACCCACCCCCATGATTCAATTACCTTCCACTGGGTCCTTCCCATGACATGTGGGGATCATGGGAGCTACAATTCAAGATGAGCTCTGGATGGCGACACAGCCAAACTATATCAGACAACATCTCCTCCTTTGAGGAGGAGATGGGAAAGGACAGGGGAGTGGGGACTGGTCAAACCAGGATGCAGCCTGATCGCAGGTAAATGAGAGAGGAAAGGAAAAGGGAGGGTAGAAGTGTCGTTTTTGTTGTTGTTTAAAATATTTAATTGACAAATAAAAATTATACACAAGGTGTGCAACATGATGATTTGATACGTGTACACATTATATAATGATTGCTACAGTCAAATTAATTAACACTTCTATTACCACCTACAGTTACCATTTGTGTGTGTGTGTCTGTAGATAACACTTAAAATCTACTCTTTTATCAAATTTCAAGTACACAATACAGTATTATTAGATATAGTCACTGTGCTGTATGCTAGATCTCCAGAACTTATTATCTGAGAGAAGAGCAGAGCCATGGGGGAATCCACCTTCATAGGAATCCAGCAGCCTGCAGGAACTGTGCTGGGTAAGTGACCCTACCACTCCATCACTGGCCAGGAACCACTTATGGGAAGCATGGCCTCCATCCAGACAGGTATGTAGTTCGTAGTACCACAGCTGGGCTCCTCACAGTCCCAGATCTGTGAGGCTCACTTTCATGGCTGGCCACTAGACAAGGACTTTCACCAGGAGAGATAGAAAAACACACCTGCTAAACATATACTCATTAATGGACCAAGTACCCTGTTTAGAGATAATTTTGAAAATGCTTAAGGCACATATTCATGAAATTTAAGACTGTGATATCTGATTTGTAAAGATATTTTGGAGCAGGGAAATTTTATAACATTTTTTCAAATCACAGCTACTTAGACATCAGCTTATTTCAACAGCTCCTTAGTTTTCTTGCAGTGAACCAATGAGATATAGTAATAGCTACTTCGTAGGGCTACCATAAGAATCATATGAAGATAATGCAGGTAAAGCTCTTAGCATAATGCTGCCAAATAGTAAAAGTTCAATTAATATTACCTATTATTGAACTACCATTAAAAACTAACATTAATATTAAGCTATTGTTGAACTACCATTAAGCTTAATCAATATTAGCTACTGTTGAACTACCATTAAAAGCTAATGTTACATGTATCCATATAAAAATCACCTATTTTCTGTATGAATCTTGAATCTATATTCCTGAGGAAACACACATCTCCTTTCCCATTGCTACAAAAACAAACAAACAAAAAACCTGAAAGGAACGGGTCACCAAGTTTGATCTTTTTATTTAAAATGACAGATCTCTGTAGTCATGAATGTACAGCTCTCAATCTATCAATTCTATTTTGCCATCTGCTGCTGCCAAATAATTCACCCCTAAAACTTACTGGCTTAAAACAACAAGTATTCATTATGTCTCAAGTTTCTGCTGGTCAAGAACTCTGAAAGGGCTCTTGTGTGAAGTTCTCACTTGGAGTCGCTCATGTAGTTGCAGTCAGATGTCAACTGGTCTTGCAGTCATCTGAAGGCTTGATTGGTTCGAGAAGATCCATTTCAAGGGTGGCTCCCTCATTAGACTGGCAAGTTTATTGGAGGTCTCAGATTCTCTGCACAGAGCTGTTTGAGTGTCTTTTCAGCATGATTGCCAGCTTTCTCCAGAGCAAGTGATTTAAGAAACAAAAGTCAAAGTTGCAATGACTTACATGACCTAATGTCAGAAGAAACACACCATCACTTCCATTGTATTCTGCTAGTCACACAGGGTTAGCGCACAAGGCTATGAATACTCGGAGGCAAAGATCATTGGGGCCATCTTGCATTTAATGTATATATTAATATATTCTACAGAATATAGATACATATAGTATCCAGAAGAAACTATGTTATAAGAGTGCTGACTGCACTGGAGAATACAGACAAGAACCATCTTTCAACAGAGCTCAACTAAGCCTTAGTTTTTCACTTGTATACACAGGCAACTGCCACCTTGTGATCTGCCTTACTCTTTTAGGAAAGGTATAAAGCAAAGGCTAGAAATAGGCAGCTTTCAAGCAGAATTCAGCCCAAAGTCAGATTCAACTTGGCCTAATCAGTGCATTTAATGTGTAATGAATATGTAATCAAATACCTTTAGAATAGTATTGGGTTCTTTACTTTGGCACCACTCTCCGCAGTCTTAAATTCTACAAGTTGTATATTATCTGCCTAAGCCCTAAAGGCACTTGCAATCCCTGCCTTAAAGAAACTGAAGGCCAGGCACAGTGGCTCACACCTGTAATCCCAGCACTTTGGGAGGCTGTGGGTGGATCATTTGAGGTCAGGAGTTTGAGACCAGCCTGGCCAACATGGTGAAACCCCATCTCTACTAAAGATACAAAAATTAGCCAGGCATGGTGGCAGGTGCCTGTAATCCCAGCTACTCAGGAGGCTGAGGCAGAAGAATCATTTGAACCTGGGAGGCAGAGATTGCAGTGAGCCGAGATTGTGCCACTGCACTCCAGCCTGGGCAATAGAGCGAGACTCAGTCTTGAAAGAAGGAAGGAAGGAAGGAAGGAAGGAAGGAAGGAAGGAAGGAAGGAAGAAGGAAGGAAGGAAGGAAGGAAGGAAGGAAGGAAGGAAGGAAGGAAGGAAGGAAGGAAGGAAGGAAGGAAGGGAGGGAAGAAAGGAAGGAAGGAAAGAAAGAAAAAAAGAGAAAAAAAGAAAGAAAGAGAAAGAAAGAAACTGAGATAAGAAATATAAAGAAAAGAGCATGAGGGTGGGGTAGGGTTGGGAAGCTAAGAGAGACTGAGAGCTCTTGAAGCAGCTCCCTCGGCTGTCCTCCTTCCCCATGAGAGTATTAAGAGAACAAATAAAGGTCTTGGCAGTATCACTGAGGATTTAACATAGCCAATGACAGTATTCCTGAGAATGAAGTTTGTTAAATACTGAAGCAAGGCAATGGAAACTCCTTCTCAGGAGGTCTTTAGAAATAGGAAAGATTGTAATCTTTCTGGAAGAATTTAGGTGTGGTTTTTCTTGGGGGTAAATGGGTTGGTAATATAACTTTACAAAGTTTCCTATATTAATTTTTGACCCCCTTCTATGACTTTTAAAAAAGTTACCCCCCTTTCTTCCTTTCCTTCCACGCCCCAAAGGCCCCTTGGGTGCAGAGTACATCATGACTTTATCACGAAGCTCATTATTTCCCTCTTCTGGGAAATGGGAGACCACCCATGCTGGCAGTGATAGGCTGCCACCTCAAATCTGCATATTTGGCTTGCTGTAAATTGTCTGTCATTTTGCCATTTGTAGAATTATTTTCAAAATCTGGTCATTAGTATTTTTTTTAAGTCTTTATTATTTTGTATCTTTTTCCAAAAAGAATTCTCCATGCAGAAGTATTATAACTAACTTTTAGTATATCCAATAATATATGTATATTTTTAAAGCTCAACACTTTCAAGGAAAGAAAAAAAGTAGTCTGTAATTTATGCTTTATCCAAGCCTCATCATTTTCAATGTGTGTGTTCTCATGTGAAGAAATCCAATGCTTCCAACATATTCTTTCAATGTTATGTTTTCTTTTCTAAACAAACAATGTGATGATCAATTTCAGTCTTATGCCCAGGCTTCTATACAAGTGTGTTTTCCATTAAAGTTCATCATAACTTTTCCCAATGTGTTTCTCAAACAAATCAAGATGCTTTTATCCCTACATAGCTAAATAGTCTTGATTTAATTTGAGAAAAATCTTACATATCAGAGGTCAACAGAAATTGTAGATGTCTGAGTGCCACTGTTAAAAATTTTATTGCACTAATAAAAAGATACTATATATATCACCTTTTATATACAAAATCTAGAAATTCCTTAACTCCCTTTTTCCCTGTGTGGTGCTGTAACTTTCCATGTGTTCACGCAAGGGAGTCTCACCTTTTAAAACCACATTCTTTCTTTTTTTAGTTTTTCCAATTATGTACTATAAAATTTCAAACTTATAGCAAAGTTGAAAGAATTTTACAATGAGCATCCCTATGTACATTGACTTTCACTATAACCTTACTAATACCTCTTTACCACATCTAGGCCCATTTTGGTTAGTATAAAACCATCACCCCTTACTCCCCATAGGCTAACACACAGGTTACCTTGAGAATCTTTGCTGTGTTGCCTTATATCCCCACCAGACAAGAAAATTTAGACAGGCTTTATATGCTGTGGTTTGAATTACAATGATAGCAGATTAAAAATAATGATGACTGCAATGGATTAAAATACATCAAACATGTAGGGATTTATGAATTTATAATAAAACTTTAACAAAAATTCACTGGTCATCTTGGAGGTTGGTTAAGTCCCAGCTTATCATTCTGAAAATAAATCCATAAAGGGAAAAAATAAAGCATTTGTTCTTTTTTTTCCTATACAAACTGTATTTCTCGGTAGTTAAATCACAGACAAGAGAAAGTTATTCTTAGAAAATGATAGCTAATAAATGCAGGCAGAATGAAAGAAGAGTCACAATTTTACAACCCCTAATAAAATAAAGTAACTAGACAAACATCAAAGGCTGCTAAAACCTTTAAGTGAAAGAAAGGTTAATAGGAAAAGTTATAATGAGATCATCAGTCTGAAATCTCTTGAATGCACTGATTTTTTTTTTTTTTTTTTTGACAGTCTTGCTCTGTCGCCCAGGCTGGAGTGCAGTAGCAAGATCTCAGCTTACTGCAACCTCCGCCTCCCCAGTTCAAGAGATTCTTGTGCCTCAGCCTCCCAAGTAGCTGAGATTACAGGCATGAGCCACCACCCCTGGCTAATTTTTGTTTGTATTTTTAGCAGAGATGGGGTTTCACCATGTTGGCCAGGCTGGTCTCGAACTCCTTACCTCAGGTGGTCCTCCTGTCTTGGTCTCCCAAAATGCTGGGATTACAGGTGTGAGCCACCACACCCAGCCCACAGATCATTCTTAATATTGATAGGGACAGGAGGCAGGGAAATTCTGGGCAGAAGAGGGCCCCCGCGAGGGCCCTACCTGCAAGCCAAAAAAACCTGAAACCGTGGCCCAAAGTCAGAAGTTACATCCCTGTTTTTCTGCTTGAATGTTGCCTTTTCCAAAATCACTCATGGCCCGCCCCACCTCCCATTCTGTGCTTATAAAAACCCCAGAACTTAGTGGCAGAGAGAGAAGCAGCAGCTGGACGTCAGAGACTACAGCTGGACGTCGGAGAGAAGCAGCTTGACTTTAAAGGGACAGCTTGACAGCATAACCTCGGAGAATAATCTGGCCAGAGATAGCTGGATTTCAGGGGAAGATTATCATCCCTCCCTGTCCCCTTTTCAGCTCCCCTTCTTGCTGAGAACCACCTCTATTGGCATTTCTCCTGGACATTGGACAAGAACTCGGAAACCACGAGTGTGGATGCAAAAGGCTGTCACACTTGCCCTTTGCCCTCTCTGGTAGAAGGCAGCCACCTCACGCAAAAAGGCAGAGGGCCCACTCACTGAGCTGTTAACACTTAAGCCGTCCGTGGATGGCTGAACTAAAAGAGCGCTGTACCACTCCCTCTGGGGCTTCAGGGGTCACGAGCACCCCCCAGATGCTGCGGCGTGGCCAGCACAGAGTTTGCTTTTGCCGGGGCTCAAAAGCACTCACCCCAGCTCCCGCTGCTGTTCACCTGCGTGCTCCCTCCGGCGAGGGATGGAGAGCAGCGGGTCTGAGTGAGTGGAGTTCGCCCCTGCCAGCGCGGAAGTGGCCGGCCAGTTTCAGCGCCTGCGCACTACAGTTCCCACCTCATTTGCTCGCACGTTCCCTCCCACGAGGACTTGAGAGCTGCGGGATTGGTAAATGAGGTACCCCCTTCACTAGTCCTACGAAGGGGTCAGGGAAATATCCTGCTTCAATATCACTAAAGAAGAACAGAAGACATTGTGGGTCTTCTGAATGATGTAGTATGCAAGGCTATCTGTAAAGTATTCCTCCCTAAAACAATTGTGCTAGAATCCAAATCAAGCCTCTGAAGAGGTCTAACTCCCAATATACCAAAAATACAGGCAAAAAGGACATAATAAGTAGTAATGAGGAATCAAGCAACCAAATGCAGAAGATAGGACATTATACAGGACCAATGAGCTGATTTATGCAAAAACTAAAGGACATTAAAATGGAATAGGGTGATAAGTGGAAGTAATTGAAAAGAGACTTAAGAAACACATTAACCAAATCCTAATTATGGACCTTGTTTGCATCTTGACTGAAATAAACCAATTGTAAAAAGACATTATTGAATAAATTGAAAAAATTCGAGCATGAAATAAATATTAAATGATATGAGGAAATTAATAAAAGTATTTAGTATTTAGTTATCTTTATCTTTTAGAGTTATAAGCAAAATGATATGACATTTGGGATTTGTCTTAAAATACTCCAGGAAAAAAATATGGATAGATAGCTGAAACAAGATTAGCCATGTATTATTCTCTCTGCCCTTACATATGTTAGAATTTTTGCATTAAAATAAGAAAGAATAGAAAAAATGTTATCAGGAGTGGTGATAATAAAGAAGGCATGTGAGGAGAAAGAATAGAATAAGCAAAGTTTCCTTAAGCTTTAAAATATGTTGTACTTACTTAAAAAAATAAGTTGGCAAATATGTTGAAAAATTATGTTGGAGTCCTTCTGTGTGTGTGCGTGTGTGTATGTGTGTGTGTGTGTCAAGGGGTTCCTTCAGTTGCATATTAAGGATTCAGTAATTTATTTTGTAATAAATGTGAACCCAGTAAGGAATTTTTCACTGAACAGTAGTACAATTAACCCTGTTTTGAGAAAAATAAGTTATCTTAAAAGTTTTGCAGTCAACCAATATTAAGTCACTGGAGCATAACTTAAAAAGAAAATAGAAAGATTTGCTTGTTTGTTCATTTTTATACTATATAATAATATTATAATAATGGAAAAGTTTCCAAACTATTATGCACCTCCAGAGATTCTGAGATGTTCTGTACTTTCTCCATCCTACTCAAACCCTAACATTAAGGTGAGAATCTTCATTTAAGGGGGAATAGATAAAATGGCAGACTGAACACAGAGAAGCAAGAGGTCTCATATCAGCAAAGGGTGAGAAGCAGAAGGAAATAAATGCAGGAGCTACCATCAATACCCAAATACCTTGCCCAAAGCCTTGCCATTTTCCCCACTGACAAGACATAGAAAATGAAGCATCAAGGTAATCAGGCCCAGACAGATTCTTGACAGAGTCTGTCATCAGCTAGAGCACACAGAATAAGCAGCTGATCTATTAGATCTAAAGCTAGAAAATCAAGGAGAAGAAATAATGAAGCTCTCCATTGGGATTTGTAGACATCAAGTTCAGATAGCATTCAGCTACTCTGTCGGCCTCCTTAGACAAGCAGGAGTTTTCCCCAAACATGGAGGGCTTCAGTGACTCATTTCTTGCGAATGGTTAAACAAAGCTTCACTGGGTAGGTCACTGCAAGGAGTCCCAGAGAAATCTGGCCGCAGCTTCAAGCTTCGCAGGTGGTCTTATGGAGACAGCAGGGAAATGAGGTCACACAGTTTAGGGAAAGCCTCCTAACAGAGACAAAGATTGGAAATTGAAGAACAGATACAAGTCGCAAGAAGAGGTGGTATCGATGAAGTGGAATCAAGGAGAGGGCCTAGCGTCAGAGCTGCCAGGTGGGCTGATCTGGTGGTGGTAGGAGAGCCAAGGGAAGGCAGGGAACCTAGGAAATGCAGAAGGCAAGGAAAAAATGAGGGGGAAAAGAGAAGGTGGGAGCAAAAACAAGGGAAGTTACGGGGAGAAAAGCAAAGAAAGTACAAAAGTGGGTGTTGAACCAGCCTACCGAGCCCCTTTGTATTTGTACATCTTTAATGTATAACACATTTACACCTAACACCCAATGTACCTTGGAAAGAATAATATCAAGGTATAACATCAAGGTGAACTCAAGTTGCCTTCTCCCTAAGATGTGCCTTTTTAATGAGATATTAAACTGCTTGGATTTTTTTTCTCAGAAGTGAACAATATTCTTTGCCTAAGTATATGGTAATATATCATTATCTATTATTCAAAAAAAATGTAGAAGCACTTCGTTAGACATTTGTTTTTATTACTTGCTTAGGTATTGGTTTCTATATCAAAATATGTCATATGCCATCTCCCATCTCTCCCCTGCTTGGACCATCCAGCAGTGTGAAGATGGCTCTGCCCCAATAAAGGGGCTGGGTCCTTCTAGCCTATTTGCTTCATTGTGTGTGTGCTTCCAAAAAAATGGAAGAGGGAAAAAGCCTCTTGTCTCTGCTCTAGTTCCCAACCCCAGACACTCCATTCTAGTGTCTTCACAATCTTTGTTTCTTTCTTACTGGACTTTATAATATGAGTCCATTTACCTGGCTTTGACTTTAAATATTTGCTAGCCTAGGAGTAGCTTTAATGCTGTGCCTAGAGCAGAAGAGAAAAGGAGAAGCTGACACAAATTATAGAGGCCTGGTGGTCTTCAAGGGGGTCTAAGCCCAAGTATGATGCATATCAACAATGAGATTTGTAGTAGGTTAGTCCTTGCTGGGAAGACCTGGGAAATTTTGTCTCCTAGGTTTCATTCTCCTTCCTGTCTGACTGCTGCTAGTTACTGTGGTTACCTGCCTTCATCTGACCCAGAACTCACATCTAAGAGTCATTCTCAATCTCAACTGCCTCTCCTAAGAGTACACTATGACACTTTAACAAATACTGTTGCCAAGGTCCTGGCCTTAGCAATAGCATTGCAACTGGCTGTGGTGATGCCTGGGCTTTGGGATCTTTTGAAGCTCCTCACTAACTTTATTGTGCAGCAGAGATTACAAAATGCTACCGTAATTTTTTCGGTACCTCAGACCTCTGGTTGCCTAAGTGGTACTTCAATCAATGATCTCCGCTCATGTAAATCAGGAAGAGGGAGTGGGCTATATTGTATCCAAGGTGCCATTTACTAATAAAATAATGAAGCTAAAAATGATAGAGCCAGTCTATTAGTATGCATTGAAACAATGTAGCCTTACCTTAGACTTTTCAAATAAATTAACAAGCCATCTGGACTGAATGACCTATTTTGGATGCAAGGAAGATGTTTATGTTGCAGTTGGTTTAATGTGGAAAAGGAGCATAGGAAGACTGAAATCAGAAATATGTGGTGTTCATAACAGAAAGTCAATGCCAGATCCAATTCTAGAGTATCACAAAGTACATGAAGAAAAGATGTCAAGCATTGAATAGAGAAGGAACAAGAACTATAGCAGTGAAATGGGGACCAATGATCAGGAATAGGAAATAGAAAAGGTAAGAAGAGACAAGTACTAGATAGCTCCAATTAATTCTAGTGCGAAGAATATTGCACAAAGCCACATCTGCCCACTTGTGCTGTGCAAGTATAATTTAGCACCTGGCTGTTCATAAGTCCTAAAGAAAGGTAGTTTATTTTGTTTTCTTTCAAGCACGTTATATCAGTCAGCATAGGCTCACTCCAATACCCAAGCCATGCCATTTTTCCCACTGACAATAGAAAATGAAGCAGCTGGGCATGGTGGTTTACACCTGTAATCCTAGCACTTTGAGAGGCAGAGGCGGGAGGATCACCTGAGGTCGGGAGTTCGAGACCAGCCTGACCAACATGGTGAAACCCCATCTCTACTAAAAGTAAAAAATTAGCCTGGTGTGGTGGTGGGCACCTGTAATCCCAGCTACTCAGGAGGCTGAGGCAGGAGAAGCTTGAACCTGGGAGGTGGAGGTTGCAGTGAGCTGAGATCACACCACTGCACTCCAGCCTGGATAACAAGAGCGAGACTCCGTCTCAAAAAAAAAAAAAATAAAAGGAAGGAAAGAAAATGAAGCATGTTGCAGTAACAAATGATGCCTCCCCCACAAAATTTCAGAGGAGCCAAACTACAAAATGTCACAGTCACAGACCACGCCCATTGGGAGTAGGTAAGGTGGAAGGGGCCTCTTTTTCCAGTAGTAACTCAGGAGCCCAGCCTGATGAAGCAGCCACCATCTCCAGTGCGGTCCAGCTTCATGTCACAGCAATAAAAATGTCCTGGAGGGTCTTGCACTGGCATTTAAATGCTCCAGCTCAGAAGTGCCCCAACTTACTTCTATTTACAACTCACTGGTGACAACTAATCACCTGGTCCCACTCAACCAGAAGGAGTCAAAGAAGTGCAACTTAACTACGTGCCAGAAAGTGAGAAGGACCAGAAATATGGCAAGCAGCTTGAATGGTACCATGCTTCACTGAGAAAAAGTCAGCTTTTTGTTTTTCTTGCTGTTTATGGAAACATCTATGGATAAAGATATAGCATGTTGTATAACTTTTTTTTACCCACTAAAATGTAATCTTCATGAGGGCAATAATTTTTTAACTTATATATGTCTATGGCTTAACCTAGGAGAGTTCAAACAAATATTTTAGGGTAAATAAACTTGTGAAAAGTAAGCATAGACAAAAAGAAAAGAGCTAGGCGTAATGTTATCATTTATCAGAATGATTACTATTAATATTAATATTAAAAAGTATTAATAGAGTACTTACTATTCATTACGTTAAAAATAACCATGTAACAGTGGAACAGAACAGAGAGCCCAGAAACAAATCCACACACCTACAGTGAACTCATTTTCAACAAAGGTTCCAAGAACATACAATGGGAAAGAAACAGTCTCTTCAATGAATGGTGCTGGCAAAACTTGAGATCCACATGCAGAAGAATGAAACTAGACCCCTATCTGTTCCCATATACAAAAATCAAATCAAAATGATTAAAAAATTAAATCTAAGATCTCAAACTGTGAAACTACTACAGGAAAACATTGGGGAAACTCTCCAGGACACCGGCTTGGCAAAGATTTCTTGAGCAATACTCCATAAGCATAGGCAACCAAACCAAAAGTGGACAAATGGGATCACATCAAGTTAAAATGCTTCCGCACAGCGAGGGAAACAATCAACAAAATGAAAATACAACCCACAGAATGGGAGAAAATATTTGCAAACTACCTGTCAGACATGGTATTAATAACCAGAATATACAAGGAGCTCAAACAACTGTATAGGGAAAAAATCTAATAATCCGATTTTAAAATGGGCAAAAGATTTGAATACACATTTTCCAAAAGAAGACGTACAAATGGCAAACAGGCATATGAAAAGGTACTCATCATCATTGATCGTGACAGCAATGCAAATTAAAACTACAATGAGATATCATCACATCCCAGTTAAAATGACTTTTATCCAAAAGTCAGGCAATAATAAATGCTGGCGAGGATGTGGAGAGAAGGGAACACTTGTACCCTTTTGGTGGGAATGTAAATTAGTACAATAACTATGGAGAACAGTTTCCAGGTTCCTCAAAAAACCAAAAATTGAGCTACCACATGACCCAGCAATCCCATTGCTAGACATATACCCAAAAGAAAGGAAACCAATATATTGAAGAAATATATGCACTCCCATGTTTGTTGCAGCACTGTTCAAATAGCCAAGATTTGGAAGCAACATAAGTGTCCATCAGCAGATGAATAGATAAAGGAAATGTGGTACTTATACGTAATGGAGTACTATTCAGCCATAAAAAAGAATGAGATTCAGGCATTTGCAACAACACAGATGGAACTAGAGGCCATTATGTTAAGTGAAAGAAGCTAAACACAGAAAGACAAATGTCACATTTTCTCACTTATTTGTAGGATCTAAAAATCAAAACAATTCAACCCATGGAGACAGAGAGTAGGAAGATGGTACTAGAGGCTGGGAAGCGTAGTTGTTGGGGGAGGGAGGGAGAGGTGGGGAAGGTTAATGGGTACCAAAAAATAGAATGAATGAATAAAACCTAATATTTGATAGCACAACAGGGTGACTACAGTGAATAATAATTTAATTATACATTTAAAAATAACTAAAAGGCCAGGTACAATGGCTTACGCCTGTAATCCCAGCACTTTGGGAGGCCAAGGCAGTAGATTACCTGAGGTCAGGAGTTCAAGACCAGCCTGGCCAAAATGGTGAAACCCTGTCTCTGCTAAAAATATAAAAAATTAGCTGGGTGTGGTGGCAGGTGCCTGTAATCCCAGCTACTTGGGAGGCTGAGGCAGGAGAATCACTTGAACTGGGAGGCAGAGGTTGCAGTGAGTCAAAATCGCACCATATATAGCCCAGATAGAGCAAGACTCTGTCTAAAATAAATAAAATAAAAATAATAGAATAAAATAAATAAAAATAACTAAAAGAGTATAATTGGATTGTTTGTAACACAAAGGACAAATGCTTGAGGGGATGGATACCCCATCTTCCATGATGTGATTATTACGCATTGCATACCTGTATCAAAACATCTCTTGTACCCTATAAATAGATACACCTATTATGTACACATAAAAATTCAAATTTTAAAAAAACACCAAGCAAGACATTTTTATAGCTAAACGATTTACCAACTACATTCAAATGATGCTGTCACCACTTCCTCAAATCACTCCAGGAGTCTTATCCTAATTCAGATTAAGTATAAATTCTTTCATTTTAACCACAAGTAGCCAAGTCAGCCTTGAAATTTAAAAAGAAATTTGGGGGAGGTACAAAGAAGATGGACTTGCCTTGTTAGATAGAATCGCAATAGATAGAGCAACATTTTGTGCTCCTGTACCTGGATGGGAAGTCTTAATCATTTACGTTGACATGAGTTTTCCTTAAATCTATACATTGAATGCAATCCTGGTCAAAATTCCAGTGGGACTATATTCCTTATGAAAATTTTTTATTTTAATTTCATCAAAGTCCTAACTTCCATAGGTCACCAAATCTTACCCAAAAAGTCTTTGACATTTGCTAAATAGCCATATTCGGCTAGACAAATTCTCAAGACCATTGAAACCTGGTGGTGATTTTGTGAAGAAATAAAACCAGATGGGGATAATCACCATGCCACCATGGAAGAGGAGACGAAGCCCAGTATTCTCTCCTACCCTGGGGCCACCCTCAGAGTGTAGCGATGGGGACTCTAGGCATGAGGTCCTTCCCCCTTCACCAGGCCCCGGGACCCTCCCAACTACCTGCTAGACCTTGTGACCAGTTAAAGAGATGTGCCCTTGGAGTTCGAACTGAGTCTTCCCCCAACCTTGAGCCCAGAGTCTGAGCTGCACAAGGGCAGGATCTGGCCATTGTGTGGTTTGAATCCAGCAAGGAAGCCCAATGTTACGGACAGGATGACAAGTGACATCATATGGTGACTGGTATAGAAAAAAAAGAAGCAGCCATCACCACAGGAATAGTTCTAGTTTTGTGGCCTTGCCTAGGAGGCTCTGCATTCTGGATGTTGGTCACCCCTTGTGGTCATAAAGAAAACATAGCTTCTTAAATAAAGTTGCATGTGCAAGACTCAAAGGCAGAAGGCTGGCACATTAGCCCTGGCCACTCATCCCCCCAAACCAAGAGCTGAGCCTCATTCCTGCTGTCTCATTTCTACATCCCAGAAACAGCCACCTTCCAAGCTCATGATGGAGTTTCCTTCAACTTCCCTGAAGGGAATTAAACAGAAACCAGGTCAGGATGTTCCGAGTAGACCATTCATGCCTGAGGGCTGGTCAATCCCCAAAAGAAGCTCCAAAAGGGACCCTTGGGTCTCTTGGACCCCTTAGAGCTTTTCCTTCTAGTGAGGACCCTCCATGCACTTGGGCTCTGCCCAGGATTTACCTGGGGTGGACAGGTAGGCACAGAGTGACTGTTAAATTCCACAGGATGAATTATTAATCTTTCTCATCTATGGTTAGTTTCTCCTGGTTTTCTCCTGTTACAGATAATCCTGTAATAAGGTTTTCTGTTTCTGTTTTTTTACCCAGGGTCAGCACACAGTATGGAGGATAAAAGCATGGAAGCCAGGCCAAATGGGGGGGGGTAAATGCCTGTCTCTCTTACTAGTTGTGTGACCCTCGACCAGTTTCTTAACTCTCTGTCCTTCAGTTTCCTCATCTGTAAAATAAGTCTAGGGTGGAAATCTTGCAGATAATACATGATAGAAAGGTCTATTGCCGCCGGGCGCAGTGGCTCATGCTTGTAATCCCAGCACTTTGGGAGGCCGAGGCGGACGGATCACGAGGTCAGGAGATCGAGACCACGGTGAAACCCTGTCTCTACTAAAAATACAAAAAAATTAGCCAGGCGTGGTGGCTGGCGCCTGTATCCCAGCTACTCGGAGAGGCTGAGGCAGGAGAATGGCGTGAACCCGGGAGGCGGAGCTTGCAGTGAGCCAAGATTGCACCACTGCTCTCCAGCCTGGGCGACAGAGCGAGACTCTGGCTCAAAAAAAAAAAAAAAAAAAAAAAAAGAAAGGTCTATTGCCACTTTAAGTGGCCTTCTGGTGGCAAGAACAATGCAATTATTATAGGGACTTCTCAGATGGATCATGACATTAACTCTAAAAAAGGTAACTATTCTGTTTCAAGTTCATCTTTGGCAGAACACAGCCAGATTCTTATTTTTTATGTTTTCCAATTGGTAAGTATCACTACAGTTATAAAGGTTAAAATGACAATTGTAACTTCGGAAACTTCTGATGGAAGATGGAAGGGGGCAATAGCTACACACATTTATTTATGAAAACCACACAATTTATTAGCTGTATTAGGTACTATAGCAAGAGTCTGCATGCAGCATTACAGCTTTCTATTCTGACAACCCCATTATATTCGCTGTGAGTGGAAAAATCTCATAGGTTTTTATTGTTGTCGTTGTCTTTACTTTGTACATAGCTATTTGCTGTATCAACTTGCTTCTTTAAATAGACTCCTACAAAAATCACGTCTGAGCAAGGTTTTAACTCTTGATGAAACAGACTTGCTGGGTGAGTGGTCTGTCTCAGTGGCATGAAAAAGGGAACAGATGTTAGAGCCTAAGCTGAGTGAAGACAATGTCTGTGCAGTGTGTCCACATTGGGGATTCAGGGCCTCAGCATGTTGCAGGGAGCAACCCTGTGAGTAGAAGTGAGTAGGAGCACAGGTGCAGTGTCAGAGTTCAAGCCAGGTGAGGAGAACATTCACGTGGAAGGAGGGCATCCCGGTGGGTATAGCAGGGTGAGGAGGGAGGTCCAGGCACACAGGTGTGGACCGTCAGACTCCACCTGAATGAGGGGAGCATCAGCTTGGCAGAGGAAACTGGCATGGTGTATCATAGCCAGAGCAGGGTGAGGAAGGGGTATAGACCAAGAAGGGAGTGTCTTGGCAATGCAAGCTAAGCAGGCACAGGGAGAGATGGGTGTGGGTATTCATGCAGGGGCAGGATTGTTGTAAAAAGTTTGAGCCCAAGAAAAGTAAGGAGGGTATCCATGGGAAGGGGATACCCTCAGCCCTACAAAGTGCTGGGATCACAAGGGTGAGACACCATGCCTTAATTAATTAAAAATAATAATAAAGTATAATGCTGTCATCTGATTTCAAACATCCCTTTAGAGTTGGGTGAACACACCTCAATGGCACTGTGATGACCACTAAGCAGGGTCTGTGCTGGGTGTGGGAAAAGGGATAGCTAACCATTGTGGGCACAAATTACTCCATGCTCTAGGTAGTTGTGATGAGCCGGATATTTGTGTCCCCCCAAAATGCATATGTTGAAATCCTAACTCCCAACACAATGGCATTAGGAAGTGGGGCCTATGGAAGATAATTAGGTCATGAGGGTGGAGCCTTTATGCATGTGATTAGTGCTCTTACAAGAAGTGTGGCCGGGCGCGGTGGCTCACGCTTGTAATCCCAGCACTTTGGGAGGCCGAGGCGGGCAAATCACGAGGTCAGGAGATCGAGACCACGGTGAAACCCCGTCTCTACTAAAAATACAAAAAACTAGCCGGGCGTGGTGGCGGGCGCCTTTAGTCCCAGCTACTCGGAGAGGCTGAGGCAGGAGAATGGCGTGAACCCGGGAGGCAGAGCTTGCAGTGAGCCGAGATTGCGCCACTGAACTCCAGCCTGGGCGACAGAGCGAGACTCTGTCTCAAAAAAAAAAAAAAAAAAAGAAGTGTGAAAGGAAAATATCTTGGGCCCCCAAAATCACTAAGGAAAACTCAAGCTGGGAACTGCTTAGGGTAAACCTGCCTCCCATTCTATTCAAAGACATTCCTCTGCTCACTGAGATAGATGCTTATCTGATTTGCCTCCTTTGGAAAGGCTCATCAGAAACTCAAAAGAATGTAGGCATTTGTGTATCACCTATCTGTGACATGGAAGCTCCCTCTGGTCTTCGAGACTTCCTGCCTTTGCTTCAAGTTGTCCCGCCTTTCCAGACCAAACCAATGTACTTCTTACGTATATCGATTGATGTCTCATGTCTCCATAAATGTATGAAACCAAGCTGTGCCCTGACTACCATGGGCTCATGCCATCAGGACTTCCTGAGGCTGTGTCACGGGCTCATCCTCAATGTTGGCAAAATAAACTTTCTAAATTAACTGAGACCTGTCTTAACTTGTCAGGGTTCTCAGAAGAAACATGAGAGCACTCTCTCTGTTCTCCACCATGTGAGGATCCAACAAGAAGGTGGCCATCTGCAACCCACAAGAGGATCCTCGCAAGAATCCAATCACGTTGGCACCCTCATCTCGGACTTCCAGCTTCCAAAACTGTGGGAAATAAAATTCTATTGTTTATAATCCATGAGGTTTATGGTATTTGGTTATAACAGCCCAGACTCTCCTAAGAAGGTGACCATGGAATGTAGTCCCTCTACTTTCTCTCAAGAGTGACATGTCAGTATGTGAATCCTGGAACTGTTACGGCTATGCTGTGATGGGGAAAGGCAACCTGAAAAGAAAGCCAACTTAGAAGAGTGTAGGATTTAAAACTGTTAATAGCAGAGATTTAGAGCTTTGGCCCTGATTGTACAGAACCTAAAACTGCTCTCTCTTTAAACTACTTGCTAATGGAGGCAAGACACTCCTTTATTATTTAAACAAGCAATCTTGGTGTTCTGATATTGTAATAAAAACATTTGAACTGGTAACAATACCTTTACTACAAAGTTAGCGCATATCATTGCCAGTGAGTCTGCTAGCAGCTCCGCACATGGTAAATAGGAGAGACTTATATTCTGGGTTATTGGGAACAACAGGTAGGATTATTTATAGATACACAGTGTAGAAATCGGAGCTTGGAAGCTTCCTGTTAACCGGTAGAAATCCATAGCCCAGCTTTATGATTTCCCATTGGGTCTCATATGGGACTACAGACAAGAGCCTCAGGGTCATTCCACCAGTTAAATAAAGTTTCTTTTTCTTTTTTTTTTTTTCAAAGGAGTCTTGCTCTGTCACTCAGACTGGAGTGCAGTGGAATGATCTTGGCTCACTGCAACCTCCGCCTCCCAGGTTCAAGCAATTGTCTTGTCTCAGCCTCTCTAGTAACTGGGACTACAGGCACCTCCCACCAGGCCTGGCTAATTTTTTATTTATTTATTTATTTATTTTTAGTAGAGATGGGGTCTCACCATATTGGTCAGGGTGGTCTCAAACTCCTGACCTCAGGTGATCCACCCACCTCAACCTCCCAAAGTGCTGAGATTATACGTGTGAGCCACCAAACCTGGCTTAAAGGAAGTTTCTTTATTTTTGTTTATTTATTTTTTTGAGACAGAGTCTTGCACTGTTGCCTGGGCTGGTGTGCAGTGGCACGATCTTGGCTCACTGCAACCTCCGCCTCTTGGGTTCAAGCGATTCTCCTGCCTCAGCCTCCCAAGTAGCTAGGATTACAGGGGTGGGCCACCACACCCAGCTAATTTTTTTTTTTTTTCATATTTTTAGTAGAGACGGGGTTTCACTATGTTGGCTAGGCTGGTCTCAAATTCCTGACCTTGTGATCTACCCACCTCAGCCTCCCAAAGCACTGGGATTACAGGCATGAGCCAGGCCAATGAAGTTTCTTAAATGTCCATAATTAATACAAAGCATAAACTTATTACTACCATAGCTATATAGTTTAGGTGTGATCCATATATAAGTAACAAAATGAAGTTAATAAAAAGAAGTTTGTTCAAATAAGACTAATACATGAAAAAATGAGGCAAGATTTAAAAAAATAGCTGTAGGGTAAGAAGAATTTAAGCTAGGGAAGCTAGAATTTCTTAGCAAAGAAACTGTCAAGTTTACCAGTCTAATAATGTTCTTGGTAAATTTTCTTGTCAAAGGACTTCCGACAGACAATTCTTGAACTTTTAGAGAAAACATAAAAATACCAAGAGATTATGTCAGAGAACAGCATAAAGTTGATTAGTGGAAATAATTTTCATTGTGGGCCACACCAAGACAAACAATTAGGGAAGTGCACATGTAATTCTTTGAGCCATTAATTTGTAAATGACAAAGATCGGAAATAAGGGATTTTCTTCCCCCAAGAGACATCCTAGTTACTAAAGCTGTGATACAAAATATAACAAAAATCAACAAAAGGAAATTGAAAAGGAATGTATGTAATTACAGCAAAGACAGGATGCATGATATTTTTCACCACCTAATATTACAATAGGTAAATGGATTAGCTAACTATACAATCTGACTTAGAAAACACAGAAAGGATTATTTAAAATAATGCCATATAAAGGTCTTAGTTGACTTCCTTTTGTCTAATGGTATTCACACTTTAGTGACAGTATGTTAAAAGTTTATGAGTAAAAGTAGGAATGCAGTAAAATATTTTTAGACCACCTACAGCTAGCATACATTAAATTATACAACACATTCTTTTCAATAAATGGCCTTTTTATATCATTCCAGTTACTGATAGAAACT
Organism: Hylobates moloch; assembly: GCF_009828535.3. NCBI lineage: Eukaryota > Metazoa > Chordata > Mammalia > Primates > Hylobatidae > Hylobates > Hylobates moloch. The sequence goes on along the minus strand of NW_026652276.1, from coordinate 152,728,898 downwards.
GAAAACAGGGTTATGACATTCAATTAATTCACAAAATGCAGCTGTTCTTCAAGTTTTTGGCAGCTGTCCAACAATTTTAATGAAAATTTTTAAAAAAAGAGAACGAGGAAAAAAAAATCCACCAGAAATAACTTCAATTTTTCTATTAGTCCTTAATATGATGGAAAAGGTCAAAAGATGCAAGCTCTGGGCAAGTATTACCACAAAAATTAGAATCAATATGGGCAGAATGTAGACCCAAGAAATGACATGTAAATTTGAAAATGCAATGATATTGCAAGCTACTTCCACAAGATAATGTTACCGCATCACTAACTTGGTCAGACTCTCGATTTAAAGTAGAAAAATCTAACACAAACCAGCTTAAACCCAAAGGGTAGTATATTGACTTGCATAACTAAACTACAGTAAACACAGGTGTGGAGCTAACTAGAACAAAAGACTCAAATACTATTAGAATTGATCGTCTCTGGCTGTCTGCATTAGTTTAGTTTTCTTCTACTGTCCATCCACCTTCTATGCTGGAAGATGCATGGCTGATGGCAGCTTCTAGGCTTGGGCACTACTGAACCTGAAAGACCCATGCTTAATGATAAGACAATGGAAACATTCTAGGGAAGGATTTTAAACGGCCTAGTTTGTGTGGTTGACCAAGAGTTGTGACTCAAGTTTTATGGTCCACTTCAGTCCCCACCTTTAGACAAGAAACTGTGACTGGGAGGTGGGCCATGTAGTTCCTATTCTTATTGGTTCATTAACAAATCCTCTCATTATATGGATAAGATAGAAGAATGAATACTGAATAACAATACATATAGAAGAAATTCGAATTAGTATTAATTAGAGAAAGAGTAGAAACAGTCTGTACAAAATCATCAGGTTGTAAAGCAACCCATAGAATGGAAGAAAGTATTTGCAAGTTACATATCTGATAAGGGTCTACCATTGAGAATACATAAAGCACATTTTCAACTCAACCACTAAAAGAACTCAACTAAAAAATGGGTAAAGGTCTTGAGTAGACATTTCTCCAAGGGAGATATGTAAATGGCCAACAAATGAAAAGATGCTCAACATCATCAGTCCCTAGAGAATTGCAAATTGAAACTGCAATGAGTGTTGGTGAGGAACTGAGAAGTTAGAACCTTCATACATTGCTGGTGAGAGTGTAAAACATTGCCATCACTGTAGAAAAGAGTTTGGGGGCTCCTCAAAAAGCCAAACATAAAATTAGCATACAACTCAACAGTTTCTTAGATATATGCCTAAAAGAATGGAAATAGGTATTTAAATGAAGACTTGTAAACAAATGTACTTAGCAGCACTATTCATAATAGGCAAAAGGTAGAAACAACCCAAATGTCCACCAACTGATGAGCAGATTAACAAAATCTGATATACTCATACAATGGAATATTATTCAGTCATGAAAAGGAATGAAGTACCAATACATGTGACAATGTATGTGAACCTCAAAAATACTGTCAAACAAAAGAAGATAGACATAAAAGGTCATATATTGTATAATCACACTAATATAAAATGCCCAGAATAGGTAAATTCATACAGACAGAGAGCAGAACCTGCTACTCAGGGATAGGCAACAGAATAAAAGCGCAGCACAGGAAGGGGAACTTGCAGTTAGGCCATTTGAGGTCCTCTCTGTTTCACATGTCAAAACAACACATGATATTAATTTTAGGCCTTATGCCACAGAGCTTCACTGCAAATAATAGACTGCTCCTTTCTCCTTAGTTCCAATTTGAAAAACCTGGGGGGATTATTCTGCTTAGACTGGCAAAGTTTGCATGCCTACCCTTAATGCCAGGAGTATAGCAAATTATGTTTGTCAGCCTAACTGGGACACAGAATTGAGGATGAAACAGTGCCCCCAAAGAGGACATTCTCTTTTCAAAAGACAAGGGGGATCAAAAGGCAGCATAATTCCTAATCACCCTTCTTTTTCTCTCCTTCCTTTCCCTCGTACCTGCTTCTCTATATTAAACTTCCTTTCTCTTCCCTTCCCTTCTCATCCTTTCTCTTATCTTCTCTCATTTCTTTTCTTCACTCTGTCTGTTCTCTACATCCCTCTTTTCTTTTCCTTTTTTCTTCTTCTTTCTCCTCCTTCTCTTCATTTTTGTTCTATTCTCTGTCTCTCACTCTCTTTCCTTATCCCTCTGCCCACTTTTAATAGTGCATTCCAACAAAAGCCACCCACAGTCATCACCTACACAAGTTGTAGGTCATCTGGTGGCCTTCAACTTTATTTCTACTTCTTCCTGAATTATTCAGAACAATAGATAAATGGTAAATAATTGGATAGAGCCTGCATTCGCTGCTAATCTATCTCGCCTATCCAAATTTATGGAAAATTGCCAAGTTCTTGGCAAGTGTGAAAACAGATTTTCTTTCTTTGTTATAACTACAAATGAATTTATGAAACAAAAATTATTTTCTAAAACTTTAGAAGCCTTGAACTTGCTCTGCTAAAGTCTCTCAATACCTTTGCATTTTTTATGAAAAAGATTTCTTTTGAACTACTTTCCAACATGTACTACCTCTAATTAACATGATTATTGAACTTTGCTATTTGCTTTGTGTGCAAAGGTGGTAATGAAAATATCATTAATAAGAACGTAGCAGTGGAATAAAGGCCACAAGGAGCACACAGTTAATGTGGTAAGGAAGACAGTTTGGAATTATGTATGAAGGCAATTGAAACACTTCAGGCTCTAAGGAAATAAGAGTAACATCTTTAATAATCCATTTGATTGCCAGTCTATATCAAACAGACCAAATATAATTAAGGTAGGTTTAAAGCTATGGGTACTCAGGCTATTTGCTTCCTAATGGTCATTCCTTAGAAATTGTCTTATTCACATCCCCCAGTGCCTGGCAGAGTATGTGGTTGATGGTAGGAACTCAGTCCATTTTACTGCCTGCCTGGCTAAATCAATAATAAATGAAGGGTGCTAGGTTATCTAAAACAGTTTCTTCATACAGTTAGAACACTTTAGATCACTTGATGGCCCATGTCTGGCCACACATGGTGACCCAGGCTTCCTGCAACTGGTTTGGGAGTCTCTTCCTGCCACTGTAGCTTGCAGATGAGAGCAACAAAGACTCTGCTACCAAGAATCCTGAATGCCACTGCTAACAGAGATCAGCTGCAAAACGATTCCAGGACATCAAGGAAAATGACTTCCAAGCTGATTCTTCTTTCTGAAATTTATCTTAAAAATTATGAGAGTATGGAGAAGAAAATCCCAGTATCTTCAAATGCTTAAGTTAAAAAGAATCAGAGAAACCCATATGTTAATAGATAGTGAAACCCATGTGTTCACAGATAATATCCCTTTTTTTTTTTTTTTTAGGAAAAACCGCATTACCCTTACTTGGTTAAATGACAAAATAACCAAGTAAATGAGTCAAATAATTCATTTATCAGAATAATCAAAATGAGTCAAAATAACTCAGAACAAATTAATAACACTCAGACAGGAAACGATAGACAGAACCCTAAGTGAGGAAAACTTCCCTGTGGACTCACGTGAGTGATGGGGCGAACATTCATGACAAAGCTAGTAGTTCTTTCCAAGACTCTTTTTTTCTTTTTGGGATCCTCAGTTCTAAACAACCCAGCCAATCCAGTCTATGTGTTCAAAACAGTATCTCTCACAGAAGTGTGGGTGGGTGCACTTCAAGCCTAAAGGAGGACAACCCGAGTCATCCTAATGTGAAACCTCGTGCTCCCGTTTCTACCTCAGTCTGAGTACTAAAATAAAACTCTGGAAGATGAAAATCTTTCTTTTTTCTTTTTAAGAAAATTAACCTTTAGTAGTATAATCCCAAGACCATGTTCTACTTATTTATTTGGAAAAATTGAAGCTGAGGACCACTGTTTATCCCATGACAATCTATTCTATGAGACAAAACAGGAAGAATCATTGTTCTGACTTTGAAAAATATAAACTCTAAAAATACTTATATTGGAAAGCTTTAAATATTACATTGGTTAAAAACATTGTTAATGGAACTTTCTTTTTCTATCTGTAGTGGTTCAACTTCTGGTGAGAGTATATGCTGATAGAAAATCTAGAAGCCATGGCTTTTAGGGAACTAAAGAAAAGTAGCAAAATACGATTGATTTGCAAAGATTTTGAAAAAGGAAACTGGAACAGGAACAAAAAGGCAATGAGCTCCAGAAAATAAGCTACCCCCAAGTCAAGATAATCTACTACTAAAAGTAGATCTACCATTCAACCCAGCAAATCCCACTGCTGGGTATCTATGCAAAGGAAAAGGAGTCATATCAATAAGACATCTGCACGTGTATGTTTATTGCAGCACAGTTCATAATTGCAAAGATATGAAACCAACCTAAGTGCCCATTGACCAATGAGTGGATAAGAAAATGTGGTATATACACACCATGAAATACTACTCAGCCATAAAAAAAAGAACGAAATGATGTATTTCACAGCAACCTGGATGAAGCTGAAGGTCATTATTCTAAGTGAACTAACTCAGGAATGGAAAACCAAATAGCATATGTTCTCATTTATAAGTGGGAGCTAAGCTATGGGTACACAAAGGCATACAGAGTGATATAATGAACTTTGGAGATTCAGAAGGGAGAGGATGGGATAAAAAAAAGTACATATTGAGTACGATGTATACTACTTGGGTGACAGGTGCACTAAAATCTCAGACTTCACCGCTATACAATTCACCCATGGAACCAAAAACCACTTGTACCCAAAAAACTATTGAAAGTAAAAAAAAATTAAAGATAATCCAGAAAGAAAGTAATAAAGTCCTGTGAGGAATCATTAAGGAGGGAATATCTGGAGATAGCCTGACTAGCTGTGTGACCTCAAGAAAAATTAATATATTTCATGTAATGATTGTGCTTTACACTGTCCCCATGTTTTTTAAGTATGTAGCACATTTGCAAAGCTTTTCATAAACAGGTAAGAAAAATATTTTATTGTTTTAACTTTTAGTGCAGCTTTGTTATATAGGTAAACTCATGTCATGGGGGTTTGTTGTACAGATTATTTCATCACCCAGGTACAAAGCCTAGTACCCAAGAGTTATTTTTTTCTGCTCCTCTCCCTCCTCCTACTCTCCATCCTGCAGTAGGCCCCAGTGTCTGTTGTTCCCATCTTTGTGTTCATGAGTTCTCATCATTTAGCTCCCATTTATAAGTGAGAACATGCATTATTTGATTTTCTGTTCCTGTGTTAGTTTGCTAAGAATAATGGCTTCCAGCTCCATCCATGTTCTGAAAAAAAGACATGATCTCTTTCTTTTTTATGGCTGCATAGTATTCCATGGTATATACATACCACATTTTCTTTATCTAGTCTATCTTTGAATGGCATTTAGGTTGATTCCATGTGTTTGCTATTGTGAATTGTGCTGCAATGAACATTCACATGCGTGTGTCTTTATGGTAGAATGTTTTCTATTTCTCTGGGTATATACGCAGTAATGGGATAGCTGGGTCAAATAGTAGTTCTGTTTTTAGCTGTTTGAGGAATCACCACCCTGTCTTCCACAATGGTTGAACTAATTTACACTCCCATCAACAGTGTGTAAGTGTTCCTTTTTCTCCACAACCTTTCCAGCATCTATTATTTTGAGAAAAATATTTATTGACTTGGTAATAGTATACATTCCGGCAAATGATTTTTTTAAGTCAACATTCAACTTAGATTATTTAACATTAAAAATATTTGCTAAATTATCTCTTATGTCAAAAAAATTATTTATTTTTATGTTTGAACAGGAGGCTGCATGGAGATGACATTCCAAGAGTAAATCTGTCCTTCTAGATTTAAATAGTAACCCAGAAAGTGTTGGGTAAGAAATTTTGTCAAATTTTTCCTGCACAGACTGGCAAGGATAAGGATTATTTTAAGAAAAGCTGAGTTTGACCAGAGAGATGTCTTTTTTGGGTCTTATGTATATTTGTAATTTCAATTTACATAGCATATATATATAATAACTAATAATATACAACATAGATGTCTACATAGCCAATTATCTCAAAACATAGCTGCTGAAAACAACCAGTATTTATTATCCTCCTTTCTGAATGTCAGGACTTTGGGGGTTGCTTGGCTGGGTGCCTCCAGTCAGTCCCCCACCAGGCTACAATCCAGCGCAATACTGTGGTTATCTCAAGGTTCCCCTTGGGGAGATCCACTTCCAAGCTGCCTCATCTAGCTATTGACAAGCCACAAGCCCTCTCTGGCTGTTGGCCAGAGACTTCAATACCTTGCCATGTGGGTCTCCCTGTAGGTCAGCTTAAAACATGGCCACTGGTTTTCCTCAGAATGGGCTAGAGAGCAAGAGAGAAGGGGCTCAAGATAGAAACCACAGTCTTTTTACCACCTAATCTCACAAGTTATATCCTATCCTTTGTATTCTGTCCATTAGATGTGAACAGAATCCAGCCCACATGCAAGAAAAAGGGATCACACAGGAATGTGAAAATCAGGAGGCAGAGATTACTGAGGGCATTGTTGAGGTTGTGCACACGTGCACATGCATGCATGTATGCATGTACATGTATATGATCATGTATATGTGTATCTACTCACACATACACTCACGTTTAAATACACACACATGCACGTGTGTGCACACACACGTATGTTTATGCATGCATGTATCTATATATTTCTAGAGTATTTATGCTTCAAATGCCTGACTGTTATCTCATATGTGTGATAATATGCGGCATTCCTGCTAACATTCACAAGACTTCTGTCAGTTTAGGCAGAGAATAATTGTCAATAATTATCACCAAGTCTAAATTAAGTGAAGTGAGGAAAGGGTTAGTAATTTCAGCGGCTTCTGGCATAACGGAAGTTAACTTCTATAAGTTATCTGACTTTTCCATTCTGTTCCATCTCTAATTTCAGGCTAGAGGCTTCTGTCCTTGTCCATGATTTAGAAGGGCTGCTCTGGCCCTCTTCATTGGAGAAGAAGGAGTGCCTACTGGAGATCTTACCCTACCCTGAAATGATGGGCATGTGTTCACCTAGACCCAAGGGATAAGCAAATGGTGGCTGTTTGTGAGGATGGACAGAGCTTAGACATGGGGACCCATTATTCTTGGGAGGAAAGGTGAAATCACATTGAAGCTGTACTGGTTTGGAATTGAAAATTATTATTATTATCATTTTAGTTAAGCTGAAGTTGTGTCTAGTGGCATCTAGCTTTTCCAGACAGTGTAGGAATGTTTACAAATCTGAACCACTTTCTGTTCCTATACAGGTAGGTATTTGGAAGATTGTGTGCAAATTCTGAAAGAGATGAGGTGCATATGGACGAGTTAGAAGTGGCTGCTTTCCTGAAAGAGCTTAAGAAAAACTGCATGTGAGCAGTGTTTCTTCAGAACCTTGATGGCAAAGTGTCACATGGGTTTGGAGTAAGGCAGTGTTTCTCCTATCAGCTCAAAACCCACCACCACTCTGATAACTCAAAAACAAAAAGTTGATACTTAGAACATCAGGTGATAGCATCCTGGGCATGGATCCTACAGACTAGCAAAGGACAATTGGCCTTAGAGAAATGAAATTTATTTCAATAGTCTGAAGGGCAGCAGGCATTAGCAAGGAACAGGAGGGCAAGAGAAGACAGCTTTGCAGGATGCTGCAAGATGACTTGAGGCTACCCATTGGTGACTTCAAGAAATAAATGGCAAACACTTTATAGATCCAGCTTGCAGGGCTTTTCATTGGCATTTGGATATTAAAAGTTAAGCAATGAATATGAAAAGACAAGTCACAGAAAAAAATACATATGACCAATAAGCTTTTGGAAAGATCATAAACTTCCCTAAATAAATATAAACCAAGACATTGAGATTAAAAATTTCTCCAATTAGATTGGCAAAGGTCAACAAAATTGATGTCAAATAGAGAAAGATACCCTATCCAGAAAGGGGTATTATCATATATGATCCAATAATCTCATGAAGGAATTTCAGCTACTGGAATAGTAATCCAGGTATGCTAAGACATTTGTTACAACATTGTTTGTCAGAGCAAAAACCTGGACAACATAAATGTTCATCAGTGGAGTAATAAGTAAATAAACTGTAAGATACATTACAATGGAACATAATGCCACAATTCAATTTTGTAATTCTATGTACACTTACTTGAAAAGGTGGAGGTTGATGAGATGGTAAAGAGAAAAATGAAGGATGAAGAACAAATTACATGGTTTAATCTCATTTAAAATCCACCTATACACAGAGAAGCAAAAGTTAGCCTACCACAGTTTCACAGATGCTGGCAAAAGATGATACTTCTGGCTTAGAGACAAAAGATAGCTTACTACTGATGGTAGTAGCATAGATAGAATATTAGTATTTCCACCAGTTCTCCTACCCACGATTTCCAGAAGGCAATGTGAAATGGGCCAGGTGATATGGGCACATAGAGTGGGTTGTGTTACGGAAGAGGAAATTTAAACTTAAGGAAGCCAGACCTTTTATACTGGGCAGTAAGTTGCCTCAGTTTATCTTTATAATAAATAAGGGAGACATTATCTTTATTATACTGCTCAGTTAAAACAAAAAACAAAAACACCTACTTTTTGCTCTGAAGGTAGACACTATATCTACCAAGGCTGTAGGTAGACATTGTATCTTCAAAGGCTGTTTGCTATACAAATATCCTTGAAAATGTAGTCCTTACCAAAGGTAGTTAGTGCCTTTGCTTATGTGCAGTAACAGGAGAGACTCCTGGAGAATTTTCCCCCAATACTTCATTGTTATTTGCATTTTATGTAAACAAAAAAAAAATTGTAGCTATCAATTAAAATGGGACGTTATTTTACCTAAAATTATAACAATGAAAATTTTGATAGGCTGGTCATTGAATATCATAAAAACATGTATTTTTATAAATTTTGAATATTTATTTTTTTTGAGATGGGGGTCTCACTCTGTTGCCCAAGCTGGAGTAAAGTATGTGATCATAGCTCACCATAGCCTTGAACTTCTGGCCTCAAGTGATTCTCCCGCTTTGGCTTCTCAAAATGCTGGGATTATAGGCGTGAGCCACTGTGCCTGGCCAGATATATCTTTTTATACATGCGATATAAGAATATGTATATTGATTGTGGCCGATATATTGTTTATTCTATGAGTGATATGAGTGATAATGATCATTGTATCTAATAAATATTTTTCACTCACTTAGAAAAACAATATCTAGATTGATAACTGGAATTATTAAAGACAAAATTAGAAAGAATGTTTTAAATTATGTAGTTTTAATGATAGCAATCACATGCATAATTTTTTCTCACACATTTTTCACTGAAAACTTATCTTAAAAACTTATTCTATATCAATACAAGAATCTTTTAATCTGTAAACAATACACACTACCTGTCTAGGAGAGTTAATTAAATAATAAATTTTTTGAACTGAACTTCCAGCTTTTACTGTTGAAGAAACTGAGGCCCAGAGACATTAAGTGATTTGAAGGTGGCTAACAACTAGTTAATGTCAGAGTTGACACTAAATCCTACATGCTCTGACTTGGAGCAGAGGGTTCTTTCTACTTATCCAAATCCATATACATGATATGATAGAGCTTTCAAACTGGGGTATGCATACCGCTGCAGGCAATGGCAGCAAGCCAGGGAGGTAAAGCCACAGGATAAACACAGGGTGTCTTGCTTCAATGTAAATATTACACAAAGATTTGAGGAGAGTTTGGGGAAATGCTTTATTTTTATATTAAAACAAGATTGATTGTAAAGAAGAATGCCTATTTTACATGAATTTTAAAAATTTCAGGCTGGATTCCTCAGGCTATAATCCTACCCCATGGAGGTAAAAGTTCTCTCTGCTCACTCTACTGGGAATAATTCTTTTGTAAAAATTTCATGTCACCAATGTGAGAATGTCTGGGAAGGAGCTTTTGTCCAAAAAGTGCCTTCATTAACCTCCATCCTTGACATTCCATAATTAAATTTGCTTTATTTTAGCCTTCGTGATCAGTTAATTTTTTCTTGAAGAAGGAACACATTAAGATCTTATAATAAGTGAGTCTTGAGTTCCTTTCCTAAGAATAGGGTTTTTTTCAAAATTAGCTTTTTAATATGAGGTAAAATGCTGAAAAAATAAAGAATAAAAATTTTAAATGTGATTTTAGTAGAAATTAACTGGCGACTAGTTTACATCTGCAAGAAGCTCCTTAAAACTATTTTGCATATGGTTATAAAGTCACATTTGTGTAATGTAGAAAACTGAACAAGTATTGTGCATTTCCATTTTTTCATGTAGCATATTCCTGAATAATATCTGCAATGCTGTAACACATATCAACAGCAAAAATGAGCCAATGAATTATTATATATGCCTTCTCAGTGGACCATTTCTCTCATTTGAGTTTTATTTCCAGGATAGAAACTACTTAAACAATAGTTCTTAGATGATTAATCCCTCCACAATAACTTGGAGAGCTTTTACCCCCACCTCAGCCCCAAATACATATTAGAACTACTGAAACAATGTGTACTTGATTTCCCCACGGAGACATTTTTTAATGCTTCATTTCAACACCAGCATTATTTTAATGCAAGTAGCTTGACCCATTTCAGAAAGCTACATTTGATTCCTAGATTTCAGGTTCAAATTTGGAGCCAAGAAACCAACTCATTTAATCCAGTCAATGTTAATTAAGCGCAGTATGTTAGGCTCTGGCAGAAGAGAGAGATGTCTTAAACAGGATCCTGCCTCCAAAGTTACCCAAGCTAGAGGGAACAAGGCTCATATAAATAAAATCACAAGATAATCTATGCTAGAGGTTCCAGTACAGTTACAGAAGACCGCAATTTCAAAAAACAAAAACAAAAAACAAGGTTGAAAAGATTGGCCAAATAGTGGCTCAATTTGTCCATTTTCTGCCAGAGAAAGGATTTCTCAGCTACTGAAACAATATGCACTTATTCTTAGCCAATAAAGTCAGTAGAGAGTTCCTTCCATTTTTCTGTGCACCTGGACTCTTGAGGAGCCTTAATTCTACCACCCCCATCTTCATCCCAGGTCTGGGTCTATGATGAGGCAAGTAAGGCAGTGGCCTTGGATCCAGATGTAAGCAGCACCAAAAACTCAGCATTCAAAATAAATATCTTTTTTTTTTTTTTTTTTTGAGACAAAGTGTCCTTCTGTCACCCAGGCTGGAGTGCAATGGCTGGATCTCATCTCACTGCAACCTCTGCCTCCCAGGTTCAAACTATTCTCCTGCTTCAGCCTCCCAAATAGCTGGGATTACAGGCACATGCCACCATGCCTGGCTAATTTTTGTGTTTTTTTTTAAATAGAGACAGGGTTTCTCTATGTTGGCCAGGCTGGTCTAGAACTCCTGACCTCAGGTGATCCACCTGCTTCAGCCTCCCAAAACACTGGGATTACGGGCGTGAGCCACCGCACCCGACCTCAAAATAAATATCTTAATGCAATATTTTAAAAAAAGTATGCAAATAACATGCATAAAGAACAAAATGTCAAACTTTTAAATAGAGACACTATCAGTAGTACTGGCTTTTTTCCTCTTGCGTCAAGATCCACAGTGACTCTGCAGGGCACCTCTTCACCCCCACCCCATACATGAGGCCAGTGGTCCACACACACGTCTAATTTCCAGAAACCTAAATTTCCTGATATTCAAATCTCGAGTCAAAGTGATTACTGGGTGACTGCCCTTCAGGCGCTCTGACCTCCTCCTGGTCCCAGACATAGCTGACCCCCGCTCTCCGGTATCCACCGGACGCATCACCATGAGCAGGGGTAACACGCGTGTGTCTGAGGCACAAGCGTGGGTGTTGCAGGGCCACACGCGCAAACGTCACAGAAGTCAGCGTTTGGCTTCAAATATTTCCCAGTGTGGACTGGCTTTTAGTCAACGGGAATGCGGTAACTGTTGGTAACAGAACAACGAGCTGCGCTCCAAGCCAACTCTCTCTTCGGTGCCACCGGCGGGCGAGGCCGGATTAATCACCGCTGCTTCGGCCGCCCGTGTGTCCTGATGTCCTGGGACCCGAACCCTGTGCCCCGTGCCTTGCGATGCTGGGGCCTACGGAGGGCGTCCGAAACTGCCTTACAGAGCAGCCGCCAGGTAAGCGGCACCTGCCTTCACAAGCCATCAGCCCCTTTGGCCCCCTGCCCCAGGGCCCCACCTCCTGCCTGAGGACTCCAGGCAGGTACTGAATTTGGAGGGGAATTTTAGTAGCCTGAAGATGGAGATAGATCAGATTTCAAATTAATTGGTTAACATAAAATGAGAACAAAGAGTCCAGCACAAAATTGGGATGTGAACAGCGATGAGCGGTGGCGAACCCCCCTCAGCATCTCTGCCTGGGCTAGAGGTCCTAATCTCCTGGGTGGGGTTTGAGGACTTCCCAATCCACACTAATAGACTTACACTGACCTTTTACCACTCAGCATCTGCTGCGTATATAATTATAGTGGTTTGTAGATTAAGTGAAACGGAGATTAAGTAAATTTTGCAGTCTTGATTCTCCAACAGGGGTGTGTGTGTGTGTGGATGTGGGTGTGGGTGTGTATCCCTAATATATTGTTCCCAGCAAGTGCAAATCAACACCTTGAAGAGAAAACGTTATTTGATGAGCCCTAGCCCTACAAGCAGAGTCGAGAGCAGTTAAGATAATAATTAAAAGAATATTTGGATATTTGGGTGGGGAAAAAAATCTCAGAATTGTGCCAGGTAAGACCTAGCAAGGCTTTTTGGAGTTCTCTGACTCATCTGCAAAGACGGGGGGCTGCTGTGATTAAGCGAGGCTGAGAGTTCTGTAATGAATTGAAAGCTCTTCACACTAAGTCCTAACTTGTGCCTGCGTGTTGCATGGAGGTATAAGAATTTATCATCAGAGAGGACATTTTCTTCTATAAGTTTTAATACTGACCTTATTCTTCTAGGATTTAATAATCCTACCATTTTCAAACATTTTTTTCCCTTTGATTCTAGATCCTCAGGCATCGGGTGGTGGAAGAAGCAGCTGCTGTTCTCTCCATGCTAGAACTGTTCACATCCCAATTTTGTGATGGGCTGTTTTTATTTTCCTTTTAGGCTAACCAACTAATTTGAAATCTGACTTTTCACCCTCTTCAAGCTACTGAAATTCAGGCCTCTAAATTCAGTAACTTTTCTGAGTGACATCCTCTACCAGCCAAAACAATGTTGTAGATTGAAATTTTACCTTCTTCAAATGCTCCTCTGCCTCCTGCTGTCCTTTTGTTCCTCTGCCTCACTTGACAACCATCCTCCTCTGTCTCCTTTCCAATATGTTTCCCTCTCCCTTCTGTCCATGTAGACACTTCATCGTGATCTTCCTTGGATCCCACTCTCCCCTGGTTAACTGACTTATCAGATCTGCACAGCTGCCCTGATGAGATCTCTGATGAGTTCCACATTTACCCTTGCAGCTTTCTGGTTGGGCGCCTTGACCAGTATATTCCACCAGGGCCTCAATTTCAGCATTTCTCAGCTGCATCTGTCTTCCCTCCCGTCACCTTTCTCATCAAGTCATCACATCATCATCATCATCATCATCATCACCTGTGACTTCCCTCGTGCTAATTCTCTGCCTCCATTTACTTGCCAGTTCCCATTCATTCTCCCTAAACACGCCCCATGTCAATCTGGTCACTGCTCACTCACACCTGCCCCCACCCTGGGGCAGGCTCATTAGCTAGCGGACTTTGTTTCCCAGAGGCAGCCTTGCTTCCTGTCTGCAGTTCTCACTGCACCCCAGGCCCCCATACACATCACTGCTCTAGTCATCTTCCTGAAGCCTAGCTTTGTCACATGTTTTTTCTAGTTCAAAAATCCAGTAATATCTTCCTATTGCCCCGGAAGTGAGCACAATGCTGAATCACCCAATAGTTCTGTGCTTCCAGGGTACCAACAAAGCCAGGGCACTAACAGAGAAGGAGGAAAAATGTTTGTGAAATAATTTGATATTGGATATTGTGTAAAAGCATTGACATTGTTATCCTGGGAAAAATCAGAACTAATTAGACTTTCATACATGAATTTTACCACACAGTTACTTAGAATATATATTTCATATATATGTACATATACATGTGTTTATATATCATATAAAATTAAATGATGTTAAGTTCTTGACTTCTCAAGGCCTGAAGAAGTTTTCTCCGGGCACTGATTAAGTACACACTTCTGAGTCTAAATTTCAAAGTTGGCATAAATAATATGACCCCAACCCATCTTTCTTAATTTATTTCTCACAATTGCCTTCCACGTGACTTTTACTTCAGCCAAAGGCTGTACAGCCCCACATACCTTATACATTCTTCTGTTGCTTCTGTTTTGTGCACTTACTCTCCTCTTCCACCAACATCCCGTTTCTAATTTCGCCTCACCTCTTAAGGCCCAGCCTGTCAGTTGTGCCCTGAAATCTTCCAGCATGTCCGGGCTAACAGTACAGGCATACTTCATTTCTACCGTGCTTCACTGTATTGTGCTTTGCAGATACTGTTTTTTGGGTCTTTTGTAATGTTACTATCGTAATTGCTTAAGGGACCACTAACTGTGCCCCTATAAGATGGCAAACTTAATTGAATTCCTTTAGATGAGGGCATATGGTACTAGTGAAGCTGTATGTTAACTGGGAACTGGAATTGTTCCACCATGGATTCACTGAAATGTGAATTGGCACATTTTCATGTTTCTGGGCACTTTGATATTAATATTTTGTACAAGATTCATGCAAAATTATTGATTGGAAAGAAACATGCTATGATAAAAACTTGTGTAAATAAATACTTATGATAGTGATTTACATATTATAGTGATACATTCAATTTCCCTTTCACCTCATATTTTTTGAAATTTGATTTAAATTTTAAAATATTCATTCTATGGCTACAATTTTCAAAATATGCATTACTTTCTGATTATCAAATTAATATGTGCTTATTGTAAAATACTAAAACATCACTAAAAATATATATTGCCTAGAAAGTGAAAGTCCCTCATGATCTCAAGTGTTGACTTTTGCTAGTAATTTGAAGTGTGTGCATTTTGTATTCATATAAATATGACTTTTAACAGAAATATTGTTACATTTACTGCCAATTACTTTTTATTTATAAATATATTTTAGATATCTTTAGACGTCTAGATATCTGTCTGTATTATTAGAGTTCTCTGGAGAAACAAAACAATAGGATATATAGCGATATATAGAAAGAGACTATTATTATGAGGAATTGGCTCACTTGATTATGGAGGCCGAGAAGTCCCACAATCTGCTGTCTGCAATCTGGAGCCCAGAAGAGAGCCAGTAATTTACTTTAGTCCAAGCCCAGAGACCTGAGCACTAGGAATGCTGATGTCTGAAGGCAGAAGATGGATGTCCTAACTCCAGAAGAAAGCATGAATTCACATTCCTCTGTTTTTCTGTTCTATTGGGGCCCTCAGTGGATTGGATAATATCCACCCCTGTTGGTGAGGGTGATCTTGTTTACTCAGTCCACTAATAGTAATGCTAATCTCTTCCAAAAACATCCTCAGAAACACACCCATAAATAATGTTTTACCAGCTATCTGGGCATCCCCTAGTCCAGTCAAATTTATATATAAAATTAATCATCAGACCACCTGTCTATATTTTGAAACTACTTCACAGTATTCCATTGTGATGTCACATATCAATTTAACCTGCATTCCAATTAATGGGGACTATTTCACAACCACAGAAAATGTATGCTGAAATAAGCAGTGAAAATCACATTTGTCTGGGTATATGCATGCACCTGTGTGTTTCCGAGTCCTAGAAGTAGAATGGCTGGATCAATTTAAAAGCACATTTATAATTTTAATAGAAGGCTGCCAAGTTTTAATTCTTCTTTGGCTGGGCTATAACCACCCCAAACACTATGCAAAGATGTGACTGACTGTACGTAGTAGAGGCTGATAGTTGACATCTTTAAGTTAAAATACCCAGATGAGGGCTGGGCTCGGTGGTTCACGCCTGTAATCCTAGCACTTTGGGAGGCCGGGGCAGGCAGATTGCCTGAACTCAGGAGTTCGAGACCAGCCTGGCCAACATGGTGAAACCCCGGCTCTACAAAAAATTAGCTGGGCGTGGCAGCGTGCACCTGTAGTCCCAGCTACTTGGGAGGCTGAGGCAGGAGAATTGCTTGAACCTGGGAGGCAGAGGTTGCAGTGAGCCGAAATCACGCCACTACACTCCAGCCTGGGCAGCAAAGCAAGACTCTCTCAAAAAACAAACAAAACAAAACAAAACAAAAACCCAGATGAGAATGTCTAAGCCTGATCCAATGAGTTTTTCCAAGCCCCAGGTTCGACTTGTGTAACTGGATAACAAAGCACCCTGATGGCAATGCCTAAACCTGAGCCTATGAATGCTCCAAGCCCCTAGATTCAGCTTGCTTAACAAGGCGTCATGGGAAGTTTGGGACTATACATTTGCAGCTGCTCTCCATCACTAGGATACCTATCTTCCTCATTTCTTTAAATATGTTCATTGCACTAAATATAACTCCTGTTAAAGTCCTCTACCAAATAGAAAAACCACTGTCAAAATTTCATATATCACCCAGAAAGATTTATAAGTCATTATAACCTCACCATTCATAACAAATCCCAGCTAAAATTCGGTGATTGTTTCGACTCTGATAATTACAATGTTTGTCAGATTCCAGGATTGCAATGATCATACTTTTCACTTTTGTCATGTCTTGTTAGCTCTACTTTTTCATGGCAAATTACAGACAGACTTTACTTTTTTCATATTATTTTAGGTCATGTGGCCTATTAACGTTATTTAATAATTTCGCAAAGGACTTTAAGAAAAAAAAGTAAAGCATTTAAATAGCTGTTGCTAAAGTTTTATTTTTAAAACAGAGCTATGGGTATAAAAGTTGCTTCTCCACCAAAAATTCTCACAGCATGTGTATGTTAGCAACTTGTGAAAAACGAAGTCACTGTTGCTTGCCAAGCAAGGGAAAATGTATTTATTCATTTGTTCAGAGAAAAATGACATGTATTCATTCATTTCACATTTTTTGAGAACTTACTGGGTGCCAAGCATAATGTGATAGGCACAAAAAAGAATGTCCTATAATAACATACATTTTATCCTACTGTCTCCACCTCCAACCGTGATACTGGGCAAATTCTCTATAGGAAACCTATCAAATACTAATTCTTCATGTTCAAAGAAACATTTAAGAATAGTTCTTTAAAGACCAAATTACCTTGCCTCATAGAGAATAAAAAAACTTGCTTTTGGTGTGTATGTACACATACGTAATTTTTTCTCTCCGACTAAAAATTATTTAAACATCTGTGCCCAGGATTAAGGATAATGAAATTCAACCACAAAAATGACTAAATAATATATAATTGTGGTGTTGGAATTTATCAGTTTAGAATGGTTACCTCCATATTCACCTTTCTTTTGATCTTCATGTAGACATTATTGTTATTGACTGCAAATGCCTCAGCATTTTTGTTCATTGAAATGTAGTTTGACAGATTAATTATATGTTATCAGGCAGTTGAAGATCAGCTAAAGATATGTGGCCACAAGAGGGATGCTGATGTTTTTGAGCTGTTCCTTTCTAAAAAGTAAGTGTACTTAACATAAAAAATGGAAGAGTATCATGTTATCATGATCATGTTAAAATGCTTCATAGATTCAAATGTTATTTTCCATTTTTCCCCCTCAAGGACTGGGTAGGACTCCAATTATTTTACCACTTCCTGGAATCCACAGTTTTCTGTTGGAGAGACAAGATACTGAAATTGATTAAAAAAGATAATTATGGAGACAGGCTGTTTGAATCCCAGCTCTGTCTCTTCCAGCTGGGTGATCTTGGGTATGTCATATAACCTCCCTATTAGGATTGTCAGATTTAACAAATAAGTATATAGGACATCCAGTTGAATTTGAATTTCATAGAAACAATGAATATAATTTTATTTAGTATAAGTATGTCCCATACAGTAGCTGGAAAATTCATTGTTTCCCTGAAATTCAAATGTAGCCCGATATCCCGTATTTTATCTGGCAACGCTATTCCCTGGGTGTAATTATACTACCTCATTCTCAGGGTTGTTGTGAAGCTTAGGTGAGTTAGTAAAAGTTAGTCAAAGTTACTGGTACACAGCAAGCACTCAATGAGCATTAGTATGGTTAATATTATTACTATTATTAGGAATCATTATACCACATACTATGATAATGACCTCCATTATACTACAACCTCTACCAATCCCCATACCAATTTTACTGGTAAGTAGAAAAATCCCTCTCTTATATCAGCAGACCACTTTGATTCCACTCAAACTCCCCAAGGTGGCAGACAACAAATTGGGTTTTTCTATAGAGTAGAATGAGATAGAACCCAGGTATGAGAGGAAGAGGGAGTTATAAATAAGATTAGACTCTGATACCACAGTTCTCACTGGCCAGTAAGTGACACTGAAGTTTGCATTTTAAGCACAATGACCCTATTCCTACATTTTGTCCCCCTTACTTTGTGCTTTTTAATTCCTCTGAATTCTGTGTATTATTTTTAAATAGGTTTGAGATATTTTTGCTCATATGTAATCTTTGGAACTCAGCTTCTTGTAAAGAAAATGCCTTAGTTTATCAACAAATTTAATCACTTTTATTTCTAGTGATTTGGGGAAATCCTTTATTTTAAATATATTTATTTTATTATAAATAAATATTTATGTTCATCAGTACAGAGAAAAGTGTTTACCTTTGTAATGGCTCTGAATCTCTTGGTAGTAAAGGAATAAATTGATGACCAGTTTGAAATGTTTAAAAACATATTTTTTAGTATGGAACAGGTATGGTAGAGCATTCTGACACACTTAACATCATGCTTTGGGCCTCTCGATAGGTCAGTTAGTTTTAAAATAACAATAAATATTTCATGTGGTCAAAAGATTGCATCTTTTATGATTTTGAAAATTGTGTACTATTGATCACTATAGTAAGTAGATAATAAGAGTAGCTTTAAAATACTAGAAATTTGAGACATTCATCACCTGACAGTAGGTAATTAATCGACTCCTTGTGAGAAGGATAACACCTTTTACATTTTAAGGACACTAAGTTACCATTTCATTCAGCTGTGGACAAAAACTATTTCCCAGTCCAGATGCCAATACACTGGTATACTGAGTTATTTACCAAGTTTCTGTTGACTCTGGGAAATGGAAAGCATCTTATTGATGTGTTCTTGAGTGATCATGGAGAACATACATTGTAACAAGATGTTGACAATTATTGTCAGCATGAGTCATAGCCATCATTAGTAGAATTACCTCTCATTATCCTTTGACTGGCCTCACCTTATAATGTAACAGCCCATTATTGATTTAGGACAGGTTTATGTGCAGAATAAACCCTTCTGACATGAAAGAGTTAAAGTACTCTTGAAAAGTGAATTTATGTGATATTAGATGTGGGCTCGTAAAATTTTTTTTAATTAAATTTTAAAAAAGAAAAATGAAAAAGGAATGTATTACATTACCTAATCAATGAAAATTCAACATTGATATTACTGCTACAAAAAAATTAGTGACAGTAACTTGACACAGTTAATACTTTAAAGTTTTAGTGTATTAAAACAACTTTCGCGCCACTGCACTCCAGCCTGGGCGACAGGGCAAGACTCAAAAAATAAAATAAAATATAATAAAATAACTTTTATGGGAAATCCTCTGAGTGGGGCATGAGATACTCTGATGTAGCCATGTAATGATTTCTTTATTATTTATCATAGGAACAGATGAAGTTAACGTACACTCACTATCACCCCATGCAATAGTTAGGGTGCCCCAAGGTCCAGCTACTCTTTCCCTGAAATAAGCTACATATCTACAGTGAGAGAGGAGAATGTATTATTATTTGTGGAAATTTCCTAACTAAAAGTTGCTTTGAGGCCAGACACAGTGGCTTATGCCTGTAATCCCAACACTTTGAGAGGCTGAGACAGGTGGATCACTTGAGCCCAGGAGTTTGAGACCAGCCTGGGTAACATGTGAAACCCTGTCTCTACAAAAAATTAGCTAGCTGTGGTTGCATGCCCCTGTGGCCCCAGCTACTCAGGAGGCTGAGGTGGGAGGATCACATGAACTGAGGAGGTGGAGGTTGCAGTGAGCTGAGATGGAGCCACTCTACTCCAGCCTGGTCAACAGAGCCAAACCCTTTCTAAAAAAGAAAAAAAAAGAAAGTTGTTTTGGAAGAGTCTGAAATACTTTGTTGTGCCAGGAAGTGCTCAAAAATTAATGGTACATATCAAAGAGACACACGATTCTGCTTGAAATGTCTTTTGTAAAGGAGAATTTGATAATTGTTTTAAATGATAAAGGATTAAGTAAAAAAACTCTTGAAAATTCAGGGAAGATGGGGAGGAGAATGAATGAGATAGAAGAGGAGGGAACAGATGTTCATTTTACAGAAGAATAGCAGCTAATAAATGTTAAAAGAATAAGAACATTAGGAAAATCATTTTATAATCCCAAATCTATTGGCTCAGGTAAGGATCATCAATTGAAGCTAAACCTATTGAGTAAAGAGTTGTCAGGGAGCAAGATATACACATGATCTCAGATATTCGCCTCGTGTATGACTTTCCAATTATAAAATTTGTACTTTTACAGTGGCAAGAACTGGCAGATACCCTCTTAACCAAATGACTGAATTTAGCTTCATCAAGAGTGGGGCAGACTGACATCATTTGGATCCTTATGTGATTCAGTAATTACCAGCCATGTAATTGAGAAGTAGACATGATCTTCCTTGCATTTGATCATTAGGAAACAATCCAAAAAATTAATAATGTGAGACATTCTACCAGACAATTATCCTGGACTTTCCTGGAGTTTTGCTCTTATCACCCAGGCTGGAGTGCCCATGGCACGATCTCAGCTCACTGCAACCTCTGTCTCCTGGGTTCAAGTGATTCTCCTGCCTCAGTCTCCCAAGTAGCTGGGATTACAGGCATGTGCCACCACGCCCAGCTAATTTTTGTATTTTTAGTAGAGACAGGGTTTCACCATGTTGGCCAGGCTGGTCTCAAACGCCTGACCTTAGGTGATCCATCCACCTCAGCCTCCCAAAGTGCTGGGATTACAGGCGTGAGCCACCACGCCCAGCCCGAAAAAACCAATGGTAAGGGAGAAAAAGGAAAGACGATGATTACCTTTAAAAAGACTCAAAGGTTATACCACCCCAAAATGCAATGCATGAATGTTAATGGGATACAGGATTTAAACAAACCAAAAAGAATGTAGGAACAACAGGGAAAAATTTGAACATGAATGCCATATTAGATTACATTACTGAATTCAATTTCATCTTCTTAGGTGTGAGGATGGTATCGTGGTTGCGCAGGACAATGCCCTGATATAGGAGATACACATGCTGAACTCCTTAAGCTGAGACACCTGCAATAAGCCTGCAACTTTATTTTCAAATGATTCACCAAGAAAATATCAACCAATAAATATATAAATTAGATAGATAGTATGAGCATGTGACAATATGTTCAAAATTACGATGGTTATACAAGTGGTCATTGTGCTATTCCTTCTTTTCTCAGGTTTGACATTTTTCAATATAAAAGTTGGCAAAAAAAGGTTTATTTTGTTTAGAAATGTTTGCATGCTTTCAAAAAATGTATGTTTTTATAAAAATTAGAAAAATATTAGTCCTTCAGCGTCCCAAGGTTTAAAATAATTGTGATAAAATTTTACCATAAAAGAATTGGTATCTGTAATAATAATAAATACTGATATTTTTATGCTTTGAAAAGTACCTGGCACACAATATGTGATCTATAAGCATTTGATAAATAAATAGATATGTACATGTATACATACTTGGGTTCCAAGTATGCCCTGAGAAATAAGAGATCCAACTACTCCAGGCCACATCAATCAAATGACCAACTATCCTCACACAGGGCCCTCTCCCAAACCCACATCTGCCCCTTTGATGAGTGAGCTGCCTTAGCAACAAGAACCAAGACCACTTGGATAGATGGAATCTCACACAGTTCAAGAGAAGTGGGTAATATTTTAATCCTATAATTAATAAATAAAGGGAGAATAAAGCACTTCACACAGTGTCTGTCTCTTGGTGTCCTGCAATTTCCATCTGAGTCCAGTCTGGCCAAATACTTCAAGGTTATTGCCCCACATTAATAACCCCACAGACAATATTGAAGCAGGACCCAGCTACGTTTCCCACATTTACTTGAAAGTCCAGTATCAGCTTCACTTTTTTCCTTTGTCCTCTCCCCAGTAAAACTTGTTTTGAATTAAGGTTCCAATAAATTCAGCCATAATGAGGTGTAAATTTTTGCTAATGTGATAAAGTGCTCCCTTTCAAGTATTAGCTTTAACTAGCTGACAAAATCTTAATCCAAGTGAATGAAGTTATAATGATGGAATTTCTGAAATAAGCAGGTGAGTGTGCCAATAATTTTGAAAGGACAAAAAGAGGCCTTTCTAGTTACTACAAAGCCATGCTAACTACATGCCCAGACTTACCTATATGTGAACTAATTGTTGCTAATGTTCACATTTTTTTTTTCTTTCCAGGGAACTGACAGAGGTCATTGATCTTTCTAGGTTTAAAAAATTAAAATACTTATGGCTTCATCATAACAAGGTAGTATTGTATTTTATCTTTCAATTACTAAAATTAAACTACTATCTTAATTTTATATTCCTAATAGAGCTAATCTTTAAAAGTATTAAAATTTTTCTTAAAATTTAAATTCAGCTAAGAAACCAATATAAAACAAATATATCTGGTACATATATATATATATATATTTGGTATACATACACATATATACACACGAGATACATTGAATAAGGGCAATCTGTGAGGTGCTATCAAATTGCAGTTTTACTTTTGTCTCTCATGTCCTATCAAAGCCACTTAGTGGAAGCTACTCCTACTTAGACTCCTGAAAGAAAACCTGGGCAGCCCCATAACCTTTTTCATCTCTCTTAGGTAATACAAAATCTTGCAGCCCATTGAGTCATAGTCATAGTCCCAGTTCATAAATGAGAATATAATAGTCAACTGTCAATCTTCAATCACAAATGAGATATGCCCCCATCTATATCCAGCTATGGCTGACTGCAGATGGCCACCTGCCTTCTTTATTAACTAGAAAGCCATGGTTGGCTGTTTTCCTTCCTTCTTATCTCCATTTCAGCCTTCTCCAGGTTTGGTATGGAATGGGGTGGCGTAGTGGTAGAAAAAAGGCAAGGGAGAAGCAAAGTTCTTTGCTTTGTACCCTGTAGTACTAACAGATGTTCAAGGTTGATCCTTCCCTTTATGGCTTATTCAGAAGTTCCTCTGCTAGGCCTCTCCAACACTGAATCCTCTTCACTGGCCACTCCTGGCTCACCTCACCTTTATCCCAGGGGTATTTACAACTGAGGGTCTTTTGGCCTTGGCAAATCACCCTCATGTGCAGAATCCCTTATACAGTGCCCCAGGTCAATATACCTAGTCCTCAGACTCACATATCTTTGTCCTGCAATCAGAGGCCAAGAGGGTTAGTACCTCCCAGTTGCTACCAGATATGGTTTGGCTCTGTGTCTCCACCTAAATCTCATCTCAAATTGTAATCTCCACATGTTGAAGGAGGGACATGATGGGAGGTGATTGGATCATGGGGATGGTTCCCTCCATGCTGTTCTCATGATAGTGAGTGAGTTCTCACAATATCTGATGGTTATTAAAGTCGCACTTCCTCCATTGCTCCCTTTCTTACCTGCCACCATGTAAGATGTGCCTTGCTTCCCCCTCACCTTCTGTCATGATTGTTAAGTTTCCTGAGGCCTCCCCAGCCACGTGGAATGGTGAGTCAATTAAACCTGTCTTCTTTATAAATTTCCCAGTCTCGGATAGTTCTTTATAGCAGTGTGAAAATGGATGAATACAGAGAATTGGCACTGGAAGAGTGGGGTACTGCTATAAAGATAACCTGAATATGTGGAAGTAACTTTGGAACTGAGTAACAGGCAGAGGTTGGTGGAACAGTTTGGAGGGCTCAGAAGAAGATAGGAAGACATAGGAAAGTTTGGAACTTCCTAGAGACTTGTTGAATGGTTTTGACCACAATACTGACAGTGATATGGACAATGAGGTCCAGGCTGAGGTGATCTAAGATGGAGATGAGGAACTTATTGGAAACTGGCGTAAAGGTCACTCATACTATGCTTTAGCAAAGAGACTGGTGGCATTGTGCCCCTGCCCTAGAGACCTGTGGAACTTTGAACTTGAGAAAATTATTTAGGGTATCTGGCGGAAGACATTTCTAGCAGCGAAGTGTTCAAGACATAACCTGGCTGATTCTGAAAGCATTCAGTCATATGCATTCACAAAGAGATTATCTGAAACTGAAACTTTTATTTAAAAGGGAAGCAGAACATAAAGCTTAGAAAATTTGCAGCCTGACCATTATTAGGTAAAAAAGAAAAACTCATTTTCTGGGGAGAAATTCAACCCAGGCGCAGAAATTTGTGTAAGTAAGGAGGAGCCAAATGTTAATAGCCAAGACAATGGGGAAAATGTCTCTGGGGCATGTAAGAGATCTTCAGGGCATCAAAGGCCCAGGGCCCTGCTGCTCTGTGCAGCCTCAGGGCTTGATGCCCTGCTTCCCAGCCACTCCAGCTCCAGCTGCTAAAAGGGGCCAAGGTACAGATTGAGCTGTTGCTTCAGAGGGTGCGAGCCTCAAGCCTTGGCAGCTTCCACACGGTGTTGGGCCTGCAGGTGCACAGAAGACAAGAGTTGAGCTTTGGAAACCTCCACTTAGATTTCAGAGGATATATGGAAGTGCCTGAATGTCTACGCAGAAGTCTGCTGCAGGGGTGGAGCCCTTATGGAGAACCTCCACTAGGGCAATGCAGAGGGGAAATGTGAGGTTGGAGCCCCCACACAGAGTCCCCACTGGGGCACTGCCTAGTGGAGTTGTGAGAAGAGGGCCATCATCCTCCAGACCCCAGAATGGTAGCTTCACCGACAGCTTGCACCATGTGCCTGGAAAAGCCACAGGCACTCAATGCCAGCTAATGAAAGCATCTGTGGGGGTTGTACCCTGAAAAACCACAGGGGCAGAGCTGCCCAAGGCCATAGGAGCCCACCCTTTGCATCAGCATGCCTTGGATATGAGACATGGAGTCAAAAGAGATATTGGAGTTTTAAGATTTAATGACTGACAGCCCCACCTGGTTTCAGAATTGCATGAGGCCTGTGACCCTTTGTTTTAGCCAACTTCTCTCATTTGGAATGAGAACATTTAC
The DNA here is from genome assembly GCF_009828535.3 of Hylobates moloch. NCBI lineage: Eukaryota > Metazoa > Chordata > Mammalia > Primates > Hylobatidae > Hylobates > Hylobates moloch. The sequence goes on along the minus strand of NW_026652276.1, from coordinate 152,703,498 downwards.
CCAATGCCTGTACATTGTATCTTGGAAATAACTAAATTGCTCTTCATTTTACACGTTCATAGGTGGAAGGGACTAGCCTTGTCTCAAGTGAGACTTTGGACTTGGACTTTTGGGTTAATGCTGGAATGAGTTAAGACTTTGGGGAACTGTTGGGAAGGCATGACTATGTTTTGAAATGTGAGAAAGACATGAGATTTGGGAGGGGACAGAGGCAAAATGATATGGTTTGGCTCTGTGTCTCCACCTGAGTCTCATCTCAAATTGTAATCCCCACGTGTCAGGGGAGGGACCGGGTGGGAGGTGATTGGATCGTGGGGGCAGTTTCCCTCATGCTCTTCTCATGATAGTGAATGAGTTGTCATGACATCTGATGGTTTTAAAAGTGGCACTTCCTCTTTCATGCTCTTTCTTGCCTGCCACCATGTAAGAGGTGCCTTGCTTCCCCTTCGCCTTACACCATGACTGTAAGTTTCCTGAGGCCTTCCCAGCCATGTAGAACTGTGAGTCAATTAAACCTCTTTTCTTTATAAATGACCCAGTCTTGGGTAGTTCTTATAGCAGTGTGAAAATGGACTAATACACTATCCAAGCTGATTTAACTTCCTCAGGAAGTGTCAGGCACCAGGCCACCATGCCCCCAAATGAAGGAACATGTCTCAAGATCACCAAGTGTGGCTGTTGAAGTTTCTCTTAAAGGCTAGGGTTAAGGAGGCAGTGTTCTCCTACCCCTCCCTCATAGTGAGGGCCTGAGTGTTGGACTCAAAGCTTCTTCCAAGCAAAAGAGCAAGACTGAACTAAAATTCAAACCCAGACAATCATTACAGTAAGTTAGTGACTAGGTTGTTTGCAACTTTCAAAAATTCATCTTCCGACAGCTTGTATTTGTTCATTATACAGTATATTGATAACCCAATCTTAGCATTTTGAATATAGACTTTCAAACACTAGCTGACAAAAGAAATAATTTGAGTTTTCAGTAGTCATCTGCCTGTCAAGTAGTAAGTCCAGATCTCAGCACTGAATCTGTAAATAGCCATGTTTATAACAATATTTCAATAGTTTGTTTCATTCTTAGTCTTTTTAAACACCAACTAAGTGGAAAATGGAAAATGAAAGTGCTTTGATATTAACTATAAGCATAAATCTCATAAGCTTGAAATAATTTCTAGGAGAACAAACACAAATACCTTCAAGGCCCAGGCAGCTAACAGCTGGAATGGAAAGTGCACACGCCACTTTAGGGCATACAAATTCAAAATGCTTTTAAAAAAAACATACTGCTGGCCGGGCGCGGTGGCTCATGCCTGTAATCCTAGCACTTTGGGAGGCCGAGGCGTGTGGATCACAAGGTCAGGAGTTCAAGACCAGCCTGGCCAATATGGTGAAACCCCGTCTCTACTAAAAATACAAAAATTAGCTGGGCGTGGTGGCAGGCACCTGTAATCCCAGCTACTCGAGAGGCTGAGGAAGAAAATTGCTTGAACTCGGGAGGCGGAGGTTGCAGTGAGCCGAGATTGTGCCACTGCATTCCAGCCTGGGTGACAGAGTGAGACTCCATCTCAAAAACACACACACACACACACACACACACACAAACACACACACTGCCAAAACTTGTCCTCGGTCACATTGTGCGACTTCTGTTAGAAAAAGATGAAAATCATCAGGCATGGCAAAAGTGACTAATCTTTGTCTTTAGTGTGTGTTCCTGTGGTGTTCGGTGGTGTCCAGTTTGGAGGGAAAGAACATGTACAAATGTCTAGAAGGGAGAGGTATAATTAGGGATTTTATAATTTTTTTTGGAATATTTCTGGGAATGGATATCATCTGACTTCCAATTACTCATTGAATATGCACAAAATGGACTTGCAGATGCATCTGCGCTTAGAAAGGGATTGCATGCACCATCAACTGTTTTACTTTCTTTTGTTTTTGAAGTGGTGGGGCAGGAAAGGAATACAACAAAAGGCTGAATTTTTTTCTCGTGCTTGATTATTTATATGCAACAAACTATATTACTTCTGTGAACCCCAAATATCTGAGACAGGTCTCAATCAATTTAGAAAGTTTATTTTGCCAAGGTTAAGGACACGTGCCTGTGACAAAGCTTCAGGAGGTCCTGACAACATGGGCCCAAGGTGGTCCAGGCACAGCTTGGTTTTATGCATTTTAGGGACAGGAGACTTCAATCAATTTTCCACCTGTGACCTGAAGGAGGCTTCCAGATTATGGGTAGATAAAAGACAAATGGCTGCATTCTTGAGTTCCTGATAAGCCTTTCCAAAGGAAGCAATCAGATATGCATCTATCTCAGTGAGCAGAGGAAGGACTTTGAGTTCTGTGTGTCCTTTGTCCCCAAAGAATTTCCTTGTGGACAAATTGTGAGAGAGGTGTGTAGCTTTTTTATCTTAGTAGCTATCTTTTTTAGGAATAGAATGGGAGGGAGGTTTGCCCTAAGTAGTTCCTAGTTTGATTTTTCCCTTTGGCTTAGTGCTGTTGGGATCCTGAGATTTATTTTCCTCTCACATTTCTAAAATCACTATCACTTAGTTTGTTCTTTATGAAAGAGACTGGTTTAGTCCATGTAGTACTGAAAGTATTTCATACCCAAAACAGCTTCTGAGTGGTCATGGGATAAGTAAATAAGCTAATGTGAGTTTTCTTATTGATCAGTAATTGACTAGGTGCTAAGCTGCCTAAGTATTCATACTCCATCAAAAATTAAAGTCTTATTCAGACCCCAAACTCTAACAGGCATATTAACTATTATAATATTTCATCAAAGTTCATATATAAAATTTTGAGTTTTCTTTAAAATCTAGATTATACTAGATTGACCACTAAGAGGAAACTATGCCACTGTAGAAATGATATAGAGATTTGTGAAAAACATTAACCCTGAGATATGAATAGATTTAGAGTTATAACACATTGTTAAGAATGATCTGAATTCCTGATCAGCATTATTCTTACATTAGTGAATATTTTAGCTACCCTCTATTCAGGAATAAATAAGGCAAAAGGAGTAAAATAAAGGGAATGCATTTTTTTATTCACTTATTCAATCCACAATATTTATTGAAGTATACGAGGTCATTATTTGTTGTCCATTCGTGTCTATTCTTTCCTTCTTCCTGTCCAACAGAATTTGGGTTTGAGTTTTGGTACACACTCCTCCTCCATTCTACTCAATAGGTGGCCCCACTTAGGTCCATGTGTGGATCCTGAACTGTCTAAGCCAACCAGAATAATCCCACTCTTCTGGCAAGTGATTAGTCAATGAACAGGCATCTAACCCTGGCAAGTGATTAGTCAATGAACAGGCATCTAACCCAACTGTAATAGAGACATAAGGGCACATTTGCTAGGAGGTTCCTGGGAGAGGCTCTCTTATTCTTAAAAGGGAGTACTAGAAGAGTACTTTTGCTTCTGGATGTTTTCTTACCTCGATGTGAAGGCAGTAACTAACTATCCTATGAACTTGATGAAGCCAACACTTAGAGAAAGGCAGCACCCAGAGATTCACGGGGACGCCAAGACTAAGGCTATCACAACTTCTGCACTTAGTGATATGAGAGACAATTAATGATATTTCTTTATTTGCCAATTTGAGTTGGGCTTAAAAGTTACTTGGAGCCAAAAGCATCCTATTTGGATATAGCTTATTCTGTACTTGCATTAGGCTGCTACAGAATACAACAATAAATGTGATTACCCCTGCTCTAGTGATAAAATTAGGAAGGGTAAAGGGAGTGGCTCTGCTCCTAGCAAGTACATTGTATTTGATAGCTGCCTGGAATGAGACAGCACAGCTGTCTTTCAAGGCAATGAATGTAATTTGGTAAATTTGAAGCCTAGTATGCTGGAAGTGTGCATATTTCTTCAAATCATTATCTAGTGGGTGATAAAACTTGAGCTTCTGGTCCAAACGTGAACTAGCTGATGAAAAAGCGCAAGTTTATTTCTAAGGACCTCCAACGTCCTAACTTTCCTAGGTTTGCTTTGGCAACTCTAGTTCTTTCATTATGCTCTGTGAGGGCTTGTTTAGCTTCATATTGCATAGATATTCATTAGTGCTGCGTCTCCTCCTTTTTGAGATCATGTTTTCCTAACATCCGCTGACATAATTAGTGGGAAGCAGCTGCTCTTAGGTCTAAAGTCTCCCTTCCTCGTTTCATCCTCTAACAAGTCTGACCCAGAGAATTTCAGGTCCATGAATTCATTCTTTCCAGCCTTTCATGAAAGTTTGAGTTAGGCTCAGATAAGTTACCTAAGTGACCTATATTTTACACAACAATTTATATGGCACATACATATAATCTCCTTCTGTCTTTGCTCGTTACTTCAAAAATTTTCTTTTATGGATGTCCAATCATGACTATGCATTCATAATATTGGTGCCACAATGTTAATATCCTTCTATTTCTGGAATTATGACAGTAGCTTGGTATATTACATTTTGTCTCAGATGAAGAACCTGTCTAATGCCTCACCAAGCAAGTATTCAAAATGGAATCTGGGTTTCTGCTGTGCAGCAAAAACCAATGGTTAATAAATTTCATAAATTCAGTTTACATAAAAGGACGCCTCTGGCAAAGTCATTGTTTATAAACATCATTATCTAAAGAATAATTGAGATATTTATAATAACATCACTCATACTAACTGACTAGAGAATGGTCAGATTTGGAATAAATGCTTTAACATTAGGACAAATAGCTAATGCATGCAGGACTTAAAACCTAGATGACGGGTTGATAGGTGCAGCAAACCACCATGGCACATGTATACCTACGTAACAAACCTGCATGTTCTGCACATGTATCCCAGAACTTAAGGTAAAATAAAATAAAAATAAAGAGTAAATATTTTAAGAAATTTCTTAGGCTCAATCTTCGATACTGTTGTGATTTCCTAGCTCCTAGACATGCAGCGCATAGTGAGAATTCAGCAAATAGCACAAATTTATGTATTTTAGGAAGGAATATTGGTTTACAAAATTAGCAAATCATACTTTGGAAATTGAAATAATTATTTTTAATGTGCTGTTGCAAATACTTGATAAAGAATTCTTTGAATGGCTGTGCTTTTTCAGGTAGCTTTACAACGTGCTTTGTATCATGGAATTTCTGTTGGCCTCTTTAATCAGATATATTTCTATATTAAGTTTGGGTATATGTATTTGTTTATTCATTTATACATATAATACCTTGTTCCAAAAAACTATTTAGAGCAGTACAAATTCCACTGTAGGATGTAAGAGCTATTAAAAAAACAAATGAATTAGCATACATTCCATATATTTTGGGCTCTTACGTGTTTCTGTTACCTTAGGGCAACATTAATTATATCCTTTTTGTCAACTTTGTTGAAAAAATTATATTTTGCTCCATATTGTAAAACTTCTTTAAAAAGCAAATCAATATAAATAACCTAAATAACACTTCACTGCATGGTTGTGAAATTTGAAGATATGTACAATACATATCTAGTTATGGTTTTTAATGATTTAACCAAAAAATATAACCTATTTTTGGAAAGAGCAGGTACATATATTTTAGTATGTTGGAAAAGAGAGGGAAAAACATGAGAATGAAAGTCTGGATTGGTTAAAAATAGTTATTTCTGAATATTTTTAAGGTATGGACTGTGTAAGTACTGTAAACATTTTAAACTAAGATAGAAATGAATGCATTGTTTTAATTTATTGGATAAGAACACCATAAAAATAAACTTAGAAATTCTAAAAGTATATTGAAATGTTTCTTTTTTTACTCCTATATAATTTAGGGCATATTATTAAAATGCTTCCCAACTAATGTTTCATGTTCTATGTAAATTTAGTAAATATTAAAATTTCAGTACTAAACATACAATAACATACCGTTTTAATTAACACATAAGTACAGAATTTTTCAGAATTTCATCATGTTGTTTAATCACTGGTCTATGTATGGGACTTTGCTCCTACAGTTTCTCAACTTTGCTACTATTGCGTTTTTACCTGGATAATTCTTGGTGGTGGAGTCTGTCCTGTGCATTTTAGGATGCTCAGCAGCATCCTTGGCCTCTACCCATTAAGGCCAGGAGATGCCCCCCAGGAGTGGCAAACAAAAATATTTCCAGATATTATCAAATGCTCCCTGGGGGGCAAAACTCCCCCAACCTCCACTGAGAATCATTCAATACAGCAGACAGAGTGATCTGTGGAAACCTAAGTGAAAACATGTCACTCCTCTCCTCAAAACCTCTGGTGGTTTTCTGCTACATACAGCCAAGTTCTTACAGTAACCAACAAGGTCCTGTACACATTGGGCCTGTGGTTCTCTGTCTGACCTTATTACCTGCCATCTCTCCCTGGCTCATTCTGGTTTAGCCACCCCAGGCACTATACTGTCTCTGGACCTGTGCACTGGCTTGTCCCCAGTGGTGTTCCTACAAATATTGCAGTGGCCCTCTCCCTCCCTGTGATCAACAGTCTGTTCAAACATTGCATCCTCCACAAGGCCTACTCTGTTCAACCCCACTAAAATGTAACAATACCTCACTCTATCACTTCCAATTGATGGTGGTGCATCTGGAGCAGCTGCTGCCATTACACCAGCTGCAGCAGGGAGGTGTGGACAGTGACAGCAGGAGCAGCTGTGGGAGCAGCAGTGGTGGCAGTGGGACCCCTGTGCCCCACATCCCCAAGGCAGCCAATTGCACCACCTCCACCCTCGCACAGCCATGCAGGACTCACTCCCAGGCCCAGAGCCTCCACTGTGGCCTTAACCTCACTCCTTGCTGTGTCTTGGGAACCTGTGATTACCCAGCTGAAGACACAGCCAGGAAAACCTGGAGGGGAGGTGGAAAGGCCCTGGAGCCCACCCCTGGGAGATCCCACCAGAGCCCGCCATCCTGGGAGCTGCTGCAATGGGGCCAGGCCGAGTCACCCGCTGGTGGAGGAGCAGTGTGGTTGGGCATGGAGTGGGGGGCAGAGAGGGGTCCCAAGGCAGAGCTGGGACTGAGGTGGTGCCATGCTCCACGGAGATGGCGGGAGCTCCCCAGGCACAACTACAGCTGCCCAAGCCATGGCTGCAACCTGGGCACCCCTGTGCTCTTGGGAGCTGGGAGCAGGCAGGAGCCCCATCCCCCCAGGCACAGCTGCAGCTGCCCAAATTGCCACTGTGGACCCAGGCATCTCCCCGCACTCTCGGGGACCCAGGAAGTCCCCTCTTACGCCTGCAGGCTCAGAAGTGCCTCCTCCTGCTGTCTGGCTTCTCCCTGCTGTCAGCACCTGCTCCGATAACAGAGCAAAGTTGAGCCCAAGCCTGGGTGCTGTCACAACCTGGCTGGGGGTACATACACTCGAGGCAATGCTGGTACACCAGTCCCCTGCCACCTTGGCCCCCTCCAGACTTTGGGCACCAACAAGCATGGGAGAGAGGCTAAACAGGAGCTGAGGGCAGCTTGGCACTGGCCTGCAGGTGCCCCTTGGCATGAACAACCTGAGCTCCATGAACAGTGGCAGGAGGCACACAGGCTCCTGGGCAGAAGGGGGCAGGTCCCCAGTGAAGCCCTACCTTCAAGCTGGAGAGAGCCTAAAGGCTGAGGGCTGGGCTGCCAGCCCCATGGACCGGAGTGAAAACTTGTGGTACCTTTTCTGGGCCTGCCCGTGGCTGCCCATGAACCAATCAGCAAGCACTTCCTCCCCTCTAAGGCCCATGAAAGCCCTGAACTCAGCCAGATTTGAGGAGACAACAGGACGACCAGCTGCAGAGAGGCGCTATCTTCTCTGCTGATAGCTGGACACTTGTTGGGGCACCCTTGTTATGGACAGGAGCTGCCCACTGCAGGTCTTCTCTAAGGCGTTCTATTGCTCAGTAAAGCTCCCCTTTGTCTTGCATACCCTCCAGTTGTCTGTGTACCACATTCTTCCTGGATGTAGGACAAGAACTTGAGACCTGCTGAGTGGCAGGGCTAAAAGAGCCGTAACACAAACAGGGCTGAAAACATGCCCCTTACCTGCCACATTGTGGGTGACAAGAAGGAGAGAAGAGAGAAGGAGAGAAGAGAGGAGAGAAGAGAGAAGGAGAGAAGAGAGGAGAGAAGAGCTGAGGCCCTTTGGGGAACCCAGACCTAAGAGCTCCCCAAGCCAGGGCTGTGACACCCTCTTTAGGGTTCTGCAGTTCCTGGCATCTTCAAGCTTCTGGGCACCACACTACATTCCCCAGTGTCAGTCGTGGAAGCTGCTTATGATACACCTGGCCCAGCCACAGCCTTACAGGAAGCTGGTGCCCGTGCCAACCCCTGGAGCTGCCTGTCCTGCCACAGCCGGCTGGACCCCACACTTGCTCACACACCCCTCAGTGCTCTGTGCCTGGCTCACCCTTGACAGGCATGGGATCCAAGCTGGTAGCAGGAGCTGAGTACAGCCTTCCAGGCTGAGTGGGCAGAACCAGCCCAGCAGGACAGAGCAAAACTCAGGCAAAAGCACCACTGGCCACAGAGGTTTCTGGCTGGTGAAGCAACACCCCAAAGATCCCGCAACACAATCTCCAAGCTTCATTTTTTTCACATAGCACTTATCAACTTAGGTCATAATATATAATTTACTCATTGTATGTATTATTTATTTAATCTTTCCCTACTACAATAAGAGCAGAGAATTTTGTCTATTTTCTTCATGGCTGTTCCCCCAGAACTTAGCACAGAGTCTCACACATAGTAGATGCTCAGCAAATGTTTGCTGAGTGGAAGAAGGAGTAAATAAAAACTCGAATATTGTCTCATAAATACAATATTTTCATTTTGTCAGTGAATCCAAACGGCATGTGATTAGTCACCAGTTATAAATTTGAGGAGGGCAAGTTGATAATATTTTGTTTAGTATTTTACTTTTTGTTCATTTGAAAATGTCAGTTTCTGTTTATTGGACATCATGGCTAAGAATATTTCTTTGCATGAGTACTAGTTAAGGCAACAGAAGTTCCATGACAGAAGCATGCTTTGGTCGATTTAAGCAGAAAAATAATTTATCGAAAAGATATTGAATAGATATTATGGAGCTTGAGAATCAAGTTCAGAAAGTTCTCAAAATCAAAGGCAGCCATGGTCAAAACCATGTCACAGAACTACTTTCCACAAACACTGTTTGTGGAAAAACAGTCAACAATAGAAGCAGTGGCTTGTACTGTTGGTGTCACCAGCACCAGCCACTGGACACATCTACTGTCACCACTGCCACCATTTCCACTGCTATGGAAAGCAATATTTTTTCTCTCCATCTCTACCACCACCAGAATTAACTTTCAACTGTCTCCGCTTCTTTGCATGACTAGCTCTTGATTAGAAGTTCAGAGTGGGTGCATCAAGGTCATGAATCCATGCCCTCCCTGCCAGAAGTCTGGAAAAGCAAATATCTTGTTTAATGGGGTGTAGTTTCTGATTGCCACCAAGACTCATTAGACAAGAAATTCCTTGAATTGTGGGGAGGAGTTTTAGATGCTACAGAGCCAAAAAGTTATAGGCATGTCTTATATTTTATTAATGTTTAGAAAGATAAAAATAAAAGGAAAAGTACTAATATCTGCATTAATGATTCCTGTTAGAGTACCAGAAAAGGATAGTTATTAAATTAACAGATGTTTTCAGGTGAGGTGGCTCAGGTCTGTAATCCTAGCACTTTGGGAGCCCATGATTAGAGGGTTGCTTGAGTCCAGGAGTTTAAGACCAGTCTGAGAAACATAGTCAGACCACATCTCTATGAAAACTTTTAAAATTAGTCATGTATGGTGGTGCGTGCCTGTAGTCCCAGCTACTTGGGATGCTGAGGTAGGAGGATGCTTGAGCCCAGGAGGGTGAGGCTGTAGTGACTGTGATCGCACCACTGCACTCCAACCTGGGCAACAGAGTGAGACCCTATCTCAAAAAAATAAAATAAAAAATGGTGTAGAACTGAGAACTGAAGTATAGCAATGGTTCTATCACTAACCATCTAATAATATACAGCAAATCATACAATATCTCTAAATCAATATTCTTCTTAGACAATATGGGGTATTTATCCTTTCTGACTGCTTCCAGGGTTGTCATGAAAAATAAATGAGATGACAAGTGTAAAGTACTAATCAAAGAAACTTGTACACAGTAGTCACAGAATAAACAATAAGACCCAACCTCCTTACTCCTTTTCTTTATGTTGTTCTTAGCATAGCTATATGAACATATAATATGAATTGAAAGAATTGGCTAATTCTCTAAGTTAGCAAGGGTTGCGCACATCTGCCCTCACTTGTCATTTCCCAGTTGCAACAACCTTCAATTCTTTTAAGTGATCTTTTGTTACTTATCAGCTTTTCTCTAAGTCACTTGCTGGTATTGCTGTTACTTCTTGATTTTTCTCTTCTAGAAAATAGCTATTGAATTTTCACTAAGGAAATGAGCATTTAATTCTTTCTCTTTCCTGCCCTCACTTCTACCACACACATACATACTTTCTTTTCCCCATTCTCCTGATGCGGTTGTATTGTAATTTTGGTTAAATCAGTATTCACTGGTATATTGTTATGACAAAGTATGCTATTCAGAGCTAAGCCATGTATTCAGCTTTATGTTTTCCTTGATTATACTTCCTTCAATTCCCTGGAGTTTATATTTGTTAGGCTTTTTTGTTAGCTTTTTGTTAGGAACTGAATTGTGTCTCCCTCAAATTCATATGTTCAAGCCCTAATTCCCAGTCCCTCAGAATGTGGCTGTATGTGGGAACAGGGCATTTAAAGACGTAATTAAGCTAAAATGGGTCATTAGGGTGGGACCTAATGCAATATGACTAAAATTCTTATAACAAAAGGAGACTAGGACAGAGAGAGCCAGAGACTAGACATATGCACATAGACGGAGATCACATGAAGACACCAGAACCAAATGGCCACCTACAAGCCAATAATAATAAACTTTTTGAAGCCATTCTTTATATTGATGACACTATTTGGGTTTAATGGACATAGTCCCTGTGATGTTATGAAATATATGTTTAGTCCCAGTCCTCACTGCCTGGCATACAACTCCCCAAATCCTTGGAATCTTCAAAGTGATAAGCATCTTTTAGTATGCTAAAGAATTGACTGATGGTTGGCAGCTCCCAGGCAGCTTCAGGATGGGGGCTGTTCATCAAAAACACTAAGGCAAAATTAGAAGGTTGGGACTTCTGCTTCCCAGAAGCCCTACTTCTGGGAGGGGAAAGGGCCTGAAGGTTAAATTGATCACCAATGGCCAATGATTTAATCAATTATGCCTATGTAATAAAGCTTTCATACAAATCCTAAAAGACTGGGTTCAGAGAGTTTCCAGATAGCTGAACACATGGAAGTTCCTGGAAGGTGGTACCCCTGGGGAGGGCATGGAAGCTCTGCATCCCTTCCCCCATACCTTGCCCTATGCAGCTCTTCATCTGTATCCTTTGTAATGTCCTTTATTAAAAAAAAAAAAAGTAAATGAAAGTGTTTCACTGAGGTCTGTGAGCCACTCCAGCAAATTTCAAGTCCAAGGAGGGGGTAATGGGGACCCCAATTTACAGCCAGTTGGTCAGAAGCACAGGTAAAACAACCTGGGGCTTGCAATCGGCATCAGAAGTGGGGTGGGGGGGCAGTCTTGTGGGACTGAGTCCCGAACCTGTGAGATCTGATGCGATCTCCAGGGAGATGGTGCAGAAATTCAACTGGAGGACACACAGTTGGTGTCTGCTGCATAATTAAGTGCTTGCATGGTATGTGGGGGAAAGCCCCACACACTTGGTCAAAAAAGTCTTCTGCATTGTGTGTGAGAGCAGAGGAGAAAATCTGTTTTTTCAACTCAGTCCCCAAAGCTGATTTCATAAGCTAATAATAATGAGTTGTTATGAAGCATAATTTGAGGAACATTCAAAAGTTTTCTCAGATCACACATGTCTATTCAGGGATGTTAAAATCAACAATTACAGCATCATTGATTATAATCTTCTAATTTAAAAGAAATACCCTGAGATGGCTAATATATTAATCTTTAGGGAGAATATAATAGTTTACCTCTGGAACACGCAGAAATGGGACTCCAGAGCACGTGAAAGGAAATGAAGTATGCAGAAAAAGAAGACATTGGGATGGTCAAGGTTAAGAAGATGCCAGGAGGAGAAAACGGAACGCTCAAAGGAAGAGTGGAAGAAGACAAGAACAAGTACAGTTACTTGTGTGTGATGTTGCTTAGTGCCGGTGTTGGATCTTCTTTTTAGTTTGGATTGATTGGTAACCATATGAATCTATCTAGGTTCTGCTGAAAAGTTCTTTAAAAAACATAAGAACACCACCTAAGAGATGGGGAAAAGATAGGACAGTGCCCGGAACTCAAAACTAGCTTGAGAGATGGCAGCTTGGTTAGAGCAACTGTTGAGAAGAACCCAGAAAACTTGAGAGGTCAAGTTAGATCAGGTAGGTAGAACAAGGCAGGCCAGGGCTCAAACCGTCTGAGAATGAGCTGGGCTGGACAGTTCAGCTTCCTGTCCTGAACGTTAGTAAAGTGCAGTGGTTTCCAGCAGGGACTCGAGCCTGGGTCAAAGCCTACCCAGTTCTACCATGTACTAGCTGCATAATCGTGGGTAAATTACTTAACCTCTCTGTGCCTCAGTTTCATCATCTTAAAATAAGATAATAATATACTCCTTCCTAATGAGTTTATAGTAAAGATTAGTAAGGCTACATGCTGTTTATTTTAACAATTTGGAAGTTTTCAGAGATTATTTCATTTCTTCTTCTTTCCATTTCTGGTCAAAATTTTTAGATGCATTTTAGACACCTTTTGGGGCTATTGTTGAAATACTAGGAATAAATTTTTGCATCGAATATTTTCCAGTGCTCAATCTAATAAACTAATATACTTCAAAATATTTTCAAATTAGTAACTTCTGGATGGTTTAGATAGAAGTCTCCCCAAATTAGAGAGCTCAGTTATGATGTAATATATGCCAATCTTTGGTTTGAGAGTCAGATAGACTTGGGTTTGAATGTTCACTCTGCTACTAATTATGATCTCTGGATCTTGAGAAAGTTGTTTAACTTCTCTGAGCCTTGGTTTTCTCCTAGGTAAACTGGGGATATGGGGGTCAAATAAATAACTTTGGGCTTTTGTTAGGATTATATTGTATAGTGTCTGTGAAAACATCTAGCTTAACGCCCAGCTCATAATAAGCACTTAATAAATATATTTTCTTCTCTTGCATCTAAATCAGCATTTCTCAACTGGAGGCGTTTTTGCCTCCCAGGGGGCATTTCACAATGCCTGGAGACATTTCTGATTGGGACGTGTATGCTACTAGCATCTACTGAGTAAGAAGCCAGGGAAGCTAATGTACAACCCCCAGGGCAGCCCCTGCCCCATCAACTCCAACGAAGAATTATTTGGTCCAATATATGTGATTGTTGTAGAGATTAAGAAACCCTGAATTCTTCCTTAATTTTAAATTAATGGTGGTATACATTTGTACCTAGTAGTACCCTAGTGATTAACTGTATGCATTTTACATTAAATATAAAAGCTCCCAGCTCCATAAAATTAATAATGGTTAAATAATAGTCATCTATTGAGCACTTGCTATGCTCCAAGCCTAAGCTAAGACATATGATTTGTGAAATGCCACACTAAATATAAATCCTACAGCAATCCTGAGAATCAGTAATATAGATTTCTCTAAATGGATAATAATAATAATAACATTTTACGGCCAGGCACGGTGGCTCACACCTGTAATCCCAGCACTTCGGGAGGCCGAAGCGGGCAGATTATCTGAGGTCAGGAGTTCGAGACCAGCCTGGCCAACATAGGGAAACCCCCATCTCTACTAAAAATACAAAAAGTAGCTGGGTGTGGTGGTGCACGCCTGTAATCCCAGCTACTTGGGAGGCTGAGGCAGGAGAATCGCTTGAACCCGGGAGGTGGAGGTTGCAGTGAGCAGAGATTGCACCAGTGCACTCCAGCCTGGGTGACAGAGTGAGACTCTGTCTCAAAATAAATAAATAAATAAATAACATTTTATTTTAATAATAGCTGAGCATCAGGACAATAGCATGTCTTATAATGTTCCTGACTTTAACAACTTGGTATCTTGCAATGTCTATTGAACTCTAACTTGAAATACTCCCTCAATTTCCTCCACTTCTTTCTTCTCCTGCAACCTTTATTCTACTTTGGGCCACCACAAATTCTTCTGAATTAGAGAAACGCCCTCCTATTCATCTCCTACCATTGTACTTAATATCCCCGGTAAATTGGCCATTTTCTTTCTAAAATCTAATTGGGCAATAACATTCTTCTAAAAAAGATCTTTTAATAGCTCCCCAAGGTCCTCATGATTTGGCTTTGACTCCACTCTATCTCCCTTCACTCCCCCTCACCTTCACAAACACCGCAGTCCTATAATCCCTATGATCATGGTCCAAGGGTGTTAATGCTCGTGGGAAAACCATGATTCTATAATCAAGGTCAAACTGTCAGGTTTATTAGTGTTCTTCTTGTTTTAATGAGCAATGCAAGAGAAATTAAAGTCTCAGCTAATTAGTAATGTTCTATTAATGTGTGGTTGGCAGGTAACTGGAAGAAGAGAGAGGAAAAAGTCATGATTTCCACTGGCGTTCTTTTCCTAAGCTGATGTCAAGTGTGGCTATTATTAAAGCAGGGAGTGGTGAGAGGAAGAACAGAAGGCAGCGAATTGCTGCCAGGAGGCCAGTGGGAAAAGCTAGAAATCGATAAGGAGCCAACAGGGACACTCACCTCTGGCTTTGAACGGTTTCTCCTACCTTGGGGAAACACGGCTTCTCTCGTGACATACCAAAACATTTGGTGAAATTACTAGTGGTCCTCCAGAAGGAGTACTGGCATAATTTGGTGGAGATGAGTCTGTGAACGATCAGATGAACAGCACATGATGTGCCTTTTATAGCTTCATAGTTTGTGAATGTTGCCAATATAAAAACAAAGTAAAGAAAATTCATCAAAGAAGTTAGTTTTCAAACTTTGAATACAAATCTAAAAAGGCTTTTCTGAGATTTGAGAGGGGCATGAATAAAATGTCCAATAAATCCTCACTAAGTCAGATGGGTTGGGATCCTTTTTCTGAATCTGTTCATCAATGAGCAAAATATTTTTATTTAACTAATAATAATAGTTCCTGGCCGGACGTGGTGGTTCACGCCTATAATCCCAGCACTTCGGTAGGCCAAGGAGGGTGGATCAGCTGAGGTCAGGAGTTCAAGACCAGCCTGGCCAACACAGCAAAACCCATCTCTACTAAAAATAAAAAATTAGCTGGGTGTGGCGCCATGTGCCTGTAGTCCCAGCTACTTGGGAGGCTGAGGTGGGAGAATCACTTGAACCTAGAACCCAGGAGGCAGAGGTTGCAGTGAGCTGAGATTGTGCCACTACACTCCAGCCTGGGTGACAGAGACTCCATCTCAAAAAAAAAAAAAATTAATAGTTCCTATGATAAGCTTTAGAAAACACACAAAAAGGAATTTACAGTAAGGAACATATATTCTTGTATACATAAAGTACTAAATACTTGATCAATAACTCGTTCATGAGAATCTTTTCTCTGCTAGATCCTGTGTTAAATAATAAAGGTATCATTCTTACATTTAACTTACCTGCAGTTCTTAGAACATAACTGCTCCTCCTCTATGGCTCTACCATGTCTCATCTTCACAATGCAAATACATCTTTTAAATTTGATGGATGTTATAGAGTCAATATTAAAAAAAAAAAAACAGGCGTTCTCCTTACAGGGTACCAGAATGATTTCTGACATACAGTTTAGCATTGAATACCCCATATTATGTATACAGTACCTAATGGTTCATTTGAGGAATTTCGAGAGAGTACTTTTTATTATTTCCATCCATATGGAATTTTGATTCTAACCTTAAAAGTAAGATGCGACTTCTTCACTATATTGTTAGGAGAGTAGGGAGGTAGAAAGGATAAGGTGCTGAAGAAACATGGTTCCTTTCCTTTAGGAACACACAAAACTCTAGTGTTCAAGCGATTAACTGTACAAGTCAAAGTTAGCATTTGGGATGGTCAAGAAAATGGAGGTTCTTGAGCATAGGAGTTGTCAGGAAAGGCTTTGTGAAAAAGGATGAACTCTGAATGATGAACACGATTATACTGTGCCTTGCCCTCTAATTGCAGATGGTAGCTGGTTGGGCTGTTAGCACTGGGCCTGATCTGGCAGAGCTGCCTCCTGTGTGTATTCAGATTGCAGAGCCCATGGCTAAACTGAGATCTGTTTACTAGAAGGGCAGAGGACTAGAGAAGAGGAGATGGTTATAGATGAGGCCATAAAGAAAGAGTCCAGGATTAGACCATCACTCAGGAAATCTGACTCAAAGTGCTGAAGCAGGTAGAAGTTTAGAGAAACAAAAAGTGGGTCAATAGGGCAAAAAGACAGTAAGTAGTAAGATACAAGGAGTTCAACCCCTGGTTTCAACAGATTTCCGCAAGTGAAAACGTACTGCGGCAGGCCACTCATGCACGGTTTAGTATGCCTTACTGGCCTACGGCTAATCCTTAAAAATAATTTCGAGTGTACCAAGAAGAAAAGACATACAGGCAAAGGGAAATCTTGACTCCTACAGATGCAGAAATGGCCTCGGCATAATCTAAGGGGAGAGCCCTTGGCACATGATAATATTAGGTGGTGGATATGTGGTGCCGGATCCAGTGAGACTATATGGAGCAGAAGCAGAAGAAATATTGTCAGCACAAAAGGGCTGGGCCAGGTTACAGTGGTTTGGAAAGCCTAGCAAGCAAGTTTGGTTGAGATGTGGTAAGAGAGGTTTAAGTTAGATAAAAATATTCTTTTCATCACATTCTCCTCAAAGACAATCTAAATGCAACTTACAGCCAGACCGAAAGGTCACAAATAATAATAGCAAAGGTCAAACTTTTATTATCTTATTATAATTAAATATATATTATTTATGTATATCAGGTTATTTATATTTATGTAATATATACAGTTATTATAGAAAATATATTGTTCTCTAACTCTCATTTTTAGCTCCATGGAATAACATTTCTAACTAGAAACTATTGTCTGACAGAACTATATCTAAACAACAATGCAATATTTGAGATAGAAGGTACGTCTTAAAATTTCTGTTGATTTAATAGATTTTCAATTAAGTAATAACTTTCAACTATGGTAACTGCTAATGACATACAAAAATCTGTTTTAACATTTCTGTTGAAAATATATTAAGAAATGTATTTTTAAATGTTTTAATGTACATTTTATATTAAGAAATGTGCTATTAGATTACTTTTCTAATTTAATATTGCCATATGTCTTATTCAAAATGTAAAATAATTTTTAACGATATTTTAGACATAAACTAGACATGTGGAAGCAAATTTTAACAATAGTTGGGAGCATTGATAAATACAAAAACTTTATAAATAGTCTTAAAATATTTTATTGGCTATATGTTCTACTAGCCAAATTCCTGCTTTGACTCTGAATTAATTTTATATGCAAAACACTCTCAAAACTGATCATTTCAAGCCAGTTACAAAAGCATGTGGCATACCACGGTCATGAAATACAAAGAGGTACAGTACAAAACACTTTTCTTTAATATCATATATCATAGAATCAAAATGTCATAAATTTTAAGGCCCATCATGATTTCATGCACCACTAAGAAAGAACATCTTGCCAATGAAGCTATGACACGGCTATCAAAAGACACATCCCACTTTCATTTATGTTAAAAATGTGGGAAAATACACAATTTACAATCTATGAAAATGATATGAATATTTGGCTTCCAGTTATGTATAGAAAATACTTAGCTATGCAATTTGGAGGAGATGAGTAATTTTTCCCTTGACTAGCATTATAAATCTAAGTAACATTGACAAGGAAAAAAAAAAAACCCAAAACCAAAACCAAACAAAAAGAAGAAAGAAAATAACCCCTCCAAAATCAATCAAACAAACAAAATCATTGCTACATTTTAAAAAGTAAAACAGGCCGGGCACGGTGGCTCAGGCCTGTAATCCCAGCACTTTGGGAGGCCTAGGGGGGGCAGATCACCTGAGGTCAGGAGTTCGAGACCAGCCTGGCCAACATGGTGAAACCCCGTCTCTACTAAAAATACAAAAATGAGCTTGGCATGGTGGTGGACGCCTGTAATCTCAGCTACTTGGGAGGCTGAGGCAGGAGAATCACTTGAACCCAGGAGGCGGAGGTTGCAGTGACCGGAGATTGTGCCATTGCACTCCAGCCTGGGCAACAAGAGTGAAACTCTATCTCAAAAAATAAAAATAAAAAAAAGGAAAACAATAACAGTGGAAAGAAATTTACTCTTTATTCCCACATCACAATTGTATGAATTATGCCTTATTATATTCTTAATAATAACTTATAATATATTAATAGTTATTCCTTCTTTAACCAGCTATCATATGCTTTCCTTTTTAGTTAGCATGTTAATTAGCATTAAAAATGTTTATTTTTATTTGCAATAAAAAAATAAATGGAAAAAAATGTTTAAAATCTTGTAAAAATATTCTGTTTTTTTTAGGCCTGCATTATTTGCCTTCATTGCATATACTCCTGCTACACCACAATGAGTTAACCAACATTGATGCAACAGTGAAGGAATTAAAGGGAATGCTAAATCTGAAGATCCTAAGTAACAATTTGCAATTTTTTATGGCCATAAATTAAAATAGTATTAACATAAGACATTTTTCCATTTATCAAGTTTAAAATTAGAGGAGCAATGTTTAAAATTAAGATATTTAGGCCGGGCACTGTGACTCATGCCTGTAATCTCAGTGCTTGGGCAGGCTGAGGCGGGCGGATCACTTGAGCCCAGGAGTTCAACACCAGCCTGAGCAACACGGTGAAACCCTGCCTCTACTAAAAATACAAAAATTAGCCAGGCGTGGTGGCGCATGCCTGTAATCACAGCTACTTGAGAGGCTGAGGCAGGAGGATCACTCGAACCCGGGAGGCAGAGGTTGCAGTGAGCAAGATCGTGCCACTGGACTCTAGCCTGGGCAACAGAGCAAGACCCTGGCTCAAAAAAAAAAATTAGATATTCCTGAAAATAAGACTAGATCTTATTGTCTTTTAAGACATGCTTTTGAAAAAACAACAGATAGAAAAATTTTTGTTTGTGAAATGCTATCTATCATATGTCTAATGAAAATGACAAAAGTAGCAAGAGGATTCACATGTTTAAATTTGTTTTTGGTTTTATCTCAAAAGTAAGTTTTAACACATATGACTCCATTTATGTAAGTGTCCAAGTAGGCACATCTATAGGGACAGCAACACTAAGAGGTAACTGTTTTTAAATAGATGAGTGTTGCCAACGGCCAAGGAATTGGGAGTTGTGACAGCTAGAGAGTAAAGGGTGTGGGGTTATTTTGGGGGTGATAAAATGTACTAAAATTGACTGTGGTGATAAGTTGCATAACTTTGTGAATATACCACAAACAAATGAATCATATGTTTAAACTGGGTGAACAGTGTGGTACTGAAGTGTATTAATAAAGCTGATACCAAAAAAAAAAAAAAAAACTAAAAGACTTTTTAAGCTTTCAACTGGATGACCAGCAAACTTTATTCATATATATTGAATCACACCCAGTAAGGAACTAACCTATTGGAAAGAAGTGTAAGATGAGTCAAAAATAAATAAATAATACACCACTCCTACTGTCAATAAGCTTATGGTCTTGAAGGGTAAATAAACATGTATACAACCACAATACAAGATAAAGGATTCTGGGTGTACTAAGGTAAAAGACCTGCAGATCAATGAGTAGGTTTTCAGACTTTAGAGTTTAGAGTCCTCTTTATAATAATGTAATGCAATAGATATATTTTTTAATTCCTTCTCTATTCATTTCTCAGAATTGCCTGAGACAGTGTTTTGAGCAGTTGTAAACTAGTATTGATGGTGAAGGTTGTAATCAGATAAATGTAGAGAGAGTTGCTAAGGTTTCCATATATTTTCAGTGTTATCAGTTATATCTACTGTAGTGAGGGAAAATGATTCATTTGTTATAGTTAGATTCTTTAAACCCAAGTATTAAAATCACAGAATTACACCAAGTTCGTGGCAATTGTATGCTTATTTTGGAGACGTGAGAAGGCTGCCTGCTGTCAGGAGTTTTTTTACAGCTTTTGGATCTTCTGTGAAAGAATTGGCCTGCATATTTGAGTCACCTGGCCCCTGTCTGCTGGAAAAATGCTGCTATAATTAAAAGACTAGTTATGCTAGACCTAGAACACTTACCTTCGTTTTTCTATAAAACGGGCTGATGGCCGGGCGCGGTGGCTCACGCCTGTAATCCCAGCACTTTGGGAGGCCGAGGCGGGCGGATCACGAGGTCAGGAGATAGAGACCATCCTGGCTAATGTGGTGAAACCCCGTCTCTACTAAAAATACAAAAATTAGCCGGGCGAGATGGCGGGCGCCTGTAGTCCCAGCTACTCGGGAGGCTGAGGCAGGAGAATGGCGTGAACCCCGGGGGGCGGAGCCTGCAGTGAGCCGAGAACGCGCCACTGCACTCCAGCCTGGGCGACAGCGAGACTCTGTCTCAAAATAAATAAATAAATAAATAAATAAATAAATAAATAAATAAATAAATAGGCTGATAGCTACCTC
Source organism: Hylobates moloch (assembly GCF_009828535.3). Taxonomy (NCBI): domain Eukaryota; kingdom Metazoa; phylum Chordata; class Mammalia; order Primates; family Hylobatidae; genus Hylobates; species Hylobates moloch. Next base: position 152,682,802 of record NW_026652276.1, on the reverse strand, counting down.
CCAGGGTTGCTTCAAACATTAAGGTAACTAGTTTTTTTTTTTTAAGAAAACGTTTCTCACCATTAATGTTATTTTGAAGCAACAACAAAAATTGAAATTCTAAAAAAAAAAAATTGTTTTATTGTGGATTATGTAAATCAGACAATGAAATAAATTGCATCCAGTCTTGAAATTCTGCTAATAGACTCAATAAAACAACTGATATTTTAAATAATAATCATATAGTAATATGTTTGAATGTCTTTCCTGTTGAAAAAAATGTTTTATTATAGTCGCATTTAAATCGTTACAGCATCCTATGATGTGATTAGAATTATTCCCTTTAATCATGGAAATGAAAAGCTCAGAGATTTAACCAAACTCTTAAGGAATGTTGAAACATAAACTCATGCCTTGTTTTACTTATCATTTATTCATTCATTCAATAAATATTTATAATTTATTCATTCATTCATTTAATAAATGTTTATCACACATTCACTACATGACACTATTCTAGATAATAGGACTCAAATTTGAACAAGAAAGACCCAGACTATACCTATATAGGGCTTACAAATTTGTAACACTCAGCCTAAATCTTTCTTAGAGTCGAAGGGGTTTGATGCAAAATGATTTAATTTGCTACTTTAAAAACTCTATAATTTAAGGAAACTTGTTATAAAACAACATTTGGAGAGTGGTAAACAAGCTTACTCCCATAGTAGTAAACAGAGTTATGCCCATAGTAATAAACAAGGTTATACCCTAAACAAAGGTGCCCAGCCCAGGACTGAATGGATCCTGAAATCCAGCCCACACCCTACTTGTCAAGGGTGTATGTGAGCGTAGAATTGTGCCAGGCATGAGGGGTAGGAGTTTTCTAGTTTTTAAATACCAGCCTGGTAGTATAATGTCCATATCATTACCAGTCACAATAGTTTACGACCACTACTTAAAATCACAGTGACATATTTGAAGTTATATAACTATAATTTTCCAGTTGAGAATCTTGTTGTGGGGTCATTTGTTTGAAATGGAGAAAATGCTATGTCCAATTACAAAAAACAAAAAGCATTTTCTAAAAATTCACATTTTGAACTCATGTCCCATTTTGGTTAAAGATATTGTATGAAAAATAGTTTGTATTTATTAGACAACTAACGTTATTTGTGCAGTCAGGTCCTCAGATTAAGTTTCTATGAGCCTCATTTGCAATCACAGATTAGCTTTAGCTGATAAACTAAAATGAGACCTCTATGTATTTTCAAATGTGGTCATTTTTGTCTTTTTAAGTTGTAAATCTATATAAAATTATAAAGTGTTGTTAGTATTCCACTTAAATTACAAGTTCTTCAGAGGGTGAGAAAATAGACTGAAGGGCAAAACACTAATCCATTCTCAGCATTGCACCTTCCATTGGCATTTATGAGGAGAATTGCCAAGGATTGCCTAGGAGATGTATGGCTGAGAGCTTCAGGGAGGCCTAAACCAGCTGCAGAGTGTGAGGTCCTGGGAACTGGAATTCCTGTCTTCCGGCAGAGTCAGGGGGCCCCACCTCTTCTCTCCAGGCAGTCTACCTTTCCACACCCTCTCTTTCCAGCTCAGTTTTCCTCTTCCCTCCTCCAAACTCTTTCTAAATCAGAATCCACATGTGTCAAAGACCCACTTTGTGGCTGATGGCTTTCATTAACTCCTGCCCCCTTTCCAGTACTAAGGGAATAAAACCACCACCACCAAAAGCCATAGCAACAAAATGCTTAATCCACTCTCCTGTTCTAAACCTTCAGTTTTCTCAGTTCTTTCTAATTTTCTGTTTTATTAAGCTCCACTGTTGGAAAGTATGCTTAAGACTCCTGCGTGCCATAATTGTTAAGACCTGCTTCCTACCGGAGCTTCCAGGTATCAGCATTGGGAACAGGGAGCTCCTCCTTTCAAGAGAGGCTCTCCATGTTTCCACAGGTATTGCTTTTAAACATTGTCTGCCTTATGTCTTTAGCAGTGGCCCCAATCCACTGCCGAAGGCAAAAAGTCAGGGGTGCAGAGGGATTCTGGGATATGGGGAGGGACTAGGATCTCCAGGGTCCCTTCCTTTGAGCCTCTTTTCCTATAATGCCCTTCCAGGTGAGACCAACCTTCCCAAAAGACAAAACAATTCACCAAAGAAAAAGAACCAACAGTGTTTTTCCACCACTGTTTGTCCTGAAAAAGAGAATATTCTGATCCCTCCTCTCTCGATCCTCTGCTTTATCGTAGTTTGCCTTTTACAATCAGGGGTGATTTCCACATTCAGTAAAAAGCACATGGTGTGTGGTGGCCACCAGATTTTTAGTTAAAACAAAATGGTGATTAACAATGGAGATGCTGACCTTACTAAGTAACCTTGACCCGGAGCCTCACAATCCTGGTATTTGATTATTGACAGCTGAACTTCCTTCCACAGGCTGTTCTCTACAGGTTTTTAACTTCTCCATGTCATTTTCTTTTTCCCATATATTAAAATTGGGATGTTGGTCTCTTATTAATTACATCAACTTTCTTCGAAGGCAGCCTTAAAAACATTGGGGTTCATTTAAATAACGATTTTAAATTCTGCTTTTAAAGTTTACAAAAAAATAACTGGAGCCAATTATTTAGATGTCTTTTTTTTTCCTCTTCTGTCTCGATAATAAGTAGCTTCATACACGTGACTCATATAAGCCAAGCTTGTGCGGTAAGGTAGTAGAGACATTTTGATATATCATTGAGTAAATGTAAATTGCTTAGACTCGGAATCCCAAATTAAGATAAGCAAGACAGTGCTGGCGCCACTGAGGTGTACTCTGTTAAGTAGCCTAGAGGGAAGGTGGATTAAATAGTATTAACCTATTGAAAGTGAAAGTGTAAGCAATTTCTCTTCATGGTTTCTAAAAGAATGTGCCCATACATCATAGAGGGCTTTCAGAACATTCAGAAACAGGAAACCGATTTCACATCTTAGACATTTAATTTATGTTGATTTTAGTAGCATCAATCCAAAACTCATAAATCCAAAATGTTAAATGTTTAATAGTATGAAAGGAAAAAAGAGAGTTAAAAATAAGATTGCTTCTTCTAAAATTTAAGAGCTAGGAAACAGTGAATAATAATGATGAAATGCCTGTCAAGTTATTTAATTCAATTTTTAAAGTTAATTTAAGCAGAGGCTGGGCTAACAGCTCAGTTTTCTGATTTCGTGTCATTCAGTTTTTCCTTTAGGATGAGATGAATGGTCAACCACAAGTCCATAGAGCTTTTAGTATCAATATGTTGTTAATAAGTAATGTAACAGTAGTAAATCCAAGTTTGGTGTTTTATTTAGCTGAAGCTAGTTTTTAATTTCCATATAGAAGTTACTTAACCAAGGATTAGCAGAAAAAGCCAAGAAATGAAATGAAATGAATAGTAATGTCCTCAGAGGGGAAAGAGAAGACGAAGGGTACACCTAGAGAAAACGTCATTGAAAGATGTTGGTACATTTTCCATTAACGTCATACATAAAGGCAGACTCTACCTCCAGATGCCATAATGTATAACAGGGTTATGAGGTGTCAGATGTGATTCCCCAAGACAGTAACCACAAAGCAGACTTCTGTACTGAAGCATCTGTGACTTTTTCTTCCTTCTGAGTTCTCATTAAAAACAATTGTGTTTGGCTTTTATATCCTTGAAGAGGGTCCTTTTCTTTTCTTTCTCTGGCTCAAACTACAATCCATGATCCCTATGGCTCTTTTAAAATCTGTCCTTATTAGTGGTTTAATATACATCTATTCTATTCCCTGTCCTGCAGTTATAATTATTTCTTACCACTTTAAAATCCTTCTCTTTCAAGAATAAAATTCAGACCATTTTCTGTCATTTAAGAAATCTTGAAAAAAAAGTTTTATTTTTCTTCTCATTTTCTCCATTACATACATATTTCCTTTCTTTTAAATTTCTTTGTGGCTCCTGGCTCTACATTTTCCTGTATGCCTCTCCTCACTCCTGTAACTTTTGTTTATTATGTACCAGGTGTCTTCCATTGCCTGCTTTATGTCCCTCTAAAGCTCGTGTTTTCCACAGGGAATAGCTATATATAACGCTTTTATTAGCCAGAAAAAGTTGTGTTTGTACAACAAATATCAGAATGTTTTATTACTACAGAGAAAACATCCAGATGATTGATTTTTTTTTTAGTTTTTATCTAGTTTGTTATCTTTTAAGCATGCACCTACCCCAATCTTCTTTATGTTACAAACTGCTCTTTATAAATATTAATCAGTTTTTTCAGAGTTTCTAATGCTTACTATTTTCATGCCTTTATCAAACCTGTATTTTATGAATAGCCTACAACAGTACTCTTAAATTTCACATGTACATTAAGTGAGCTTCATTTTGTTGAGTGAAGTAGTTGTGCAGTAGCTGGAGCTCTTTCTACTACTGCCATCTAGTGGTTCTCCTTATTAGATGTATTTTCAGAAGAATTTCCTAGAAATTGCATGTAGGTAGGTGGAATCCGAATAACTAAAGATACC